>NC_092707.1:45674419-45977396 GCF_047496885.1 Scyliorhinus torazame
ACACAGTGGTTAAGAAGGCATATGGTATACTTGCCTTAATTGGCCGAGGCATAGAGTTTAAGAGCAGGGAGGTTATGCTGGAACTGTATAAAACGTTGGTTAGGTCACAGCTAGAGTATTGTTTGCTGTTCTGGAATCCACATTATAGGAAGATGTGATAGCACTGGAAAGGGTGCAGAGGAGATTTATATAATAATAATCTTTATTGTCATAAGTAGACTTACATTAACACTGCAATGAAGTTACTGTGAAAATCCCCTAGTCGCCACATTCCAGCGCTTGTTCGGGTACACAGAGGGAGAATTCAGAATGTCCAATTACCAGGATGTTGCCTGGGCTGGAGAGTTTTAGTTATGATGAGAGATTGGATAGACTTGGATTGTTTTCCTTGGAGCAGAGGAGACTGGGGGGGGGACATGATTGAGATGTGTAAAATTTTGAGGGGCATAGATAGAGTAGACAGGAAGAAACCTGACCGGGGGCATAGATTTAAGGTCAGGGCCAGGAGGTTTAGAGGGGATGTGAGGAAAAACCTTTTTACCCAGAGGGTGGTGGGAGTTTGGAACTCACTGCCTGAAAGGGTGATGGCGGCAGAGACCCTCATAACATTTAGGTAGTGTTTAGATGTGCACTTCTAAATACCAAGGCATACAAGGCTATGGGCCAAGTGGTGGAAAATGGGATTAGAATAGTTAGGTGGTCGGTTTTGACCGGAGCATGTGTGATGGTTCGAAGGGCCTTTTCTGTGCTGTATATCCCTCTGACTCTTTTGTCATAGTGCTTTTGTCATAGTGTCATGTCGTGTGCTCGGGCCTAGCTGTGTGGCACCTGTGTGTTCCCCATGGCAGCTTCTTCTGGGCATAAAAAAATAGTTTATAAGAATCATCAAATGGTTAATTTCCAGTGTCAGCAAAAGGTGACGTTGAGCTGCCTGCCATCATTTTCAGACTTTGCTAAATGACAGGTTGAGATGGCACATAAGTGCAATTGTCACAGGCAGATATCTGGGAATCAGTCACAAGCATTTTTAAATGAATTTCAGACACAGTGTCTCTAAGTGACAATTTAACTCATCTGGAATGTCAAAGTGACATGTAGTGATATCTGAGAGTCATTTTCAAATTTCTGGAAATAAATATCTTTCAATACAGAACTTTCAATGCAGAACTCTGCCATTTGAGGCAAACTACTTTCAAACAGATCAGCAGAACCCCTGTGACTTAAGAGCCTCAGGCATACATTTAGATATTTCCAAATATTTCTTGAAATGCTCCTTTATTCTGGGAATGATACTGATAACTGTGATGAGGCAATTTGATAAATTTCACCAGATATTTTATAAAGCCAGAGGAGAGCAGATTCAGCATATAAATACATTGTACAACACTATCTTTTCCCATTTACTCCCTTTGTATCGAATACAAATATACCTAACACTTTCCCGCTGGAGGGAATTCAAGAGATCAACCCTTCCCTATTCAACGCCCTTGGATAGAATTCCAATGGATCAAATTTCTTCTATCCACTTCCATTATATGGATTCTCAAAAAAGGTCAAACTCATTGCCATTCATTCCAATTGTATGGAATCTGAATCTCAACTCTTTAACTTCTGCACAACATTTTTGATCTGTTTCCCAGTCACTGGCAGTTCTGGACTTCATACGGGGCAGATTGTCTACTGACTGATGCCTGCTCTCTCTCACATATAAAAACCTTCCTTTAAACAATCCTACTCGACATAATGAGGCGTTCATTTAAGTCTGAATGAAACGTGTGTGCTTTAAAGGGAAAAGCTACAAATATACCACATTCCCTTGTGTGAGCCTGGGTGTAAGTGAAACATTTCAAATTAATTTGTGGAAATTAAGACCCCCAGACCTCAGGCAGGCACCCAGTTGACAATAACCGGCTGCCTATTGTTTGCTCCCCAGCAATATTTCTGCATAGATGTTCTGGTTCCCACATAGCACTGAATGCAACCTCAATGCCCAGCCAAGATTGAGACCATGAAAATAAAAACACCCCATATTTTCACCTCTCTTTCGAATTCATTAACTCTAACAGGGATTCAGTTCCACAGGTGGCAGCCTTCCTCAACATCAGCCGAGTGATCATTTTTTATCCCTCTTCCAGCTTTTCCCTATATTACGTAAGCTCGCCACAATGCTGGCTGAGCATCTCCCCTTATTAACGAGCAATTGTCTTGGAATCTGCAGGTGGTTTTGCAGCCAGTTTCCCTTCCACCAGCTCTCCCCATTTATTCCGGCTGGGCACCATCACTAATGCACACTGGCTTGCCTGCACCGCTGTCTGGGTGCTTTTGTGGCCAACAAGTCCTCGCGTGGGACTTGAACTCAGGGCTTTCCGGTTCAGAGGAACCAGCCACTCCAGTTCAAGTGGCCATTTCTCATAAATGGGCATAAACAGTATTCTGTTGAACCATGAGGTGCGTCACAGCCTCGTTTCTTTATACCTGTGGCTCGGTTAATGGCACTCATGTCTCTGAATCATAAGGTTCTGGATTAACTTGCATTCCAGAACTGGAATACAAAGATCAAAGCTGATCCTTCAGTGGCTGAGAGAATGCTGCGCTGTTCTTTTGCTGTTCTTATGAATGAGACATTAAACTAAGGCCCCATGTGCCTTAGTTCTTACAGATGGATGTAAATGCTGCCATGGCCCGATTTCAAAGAGGAGTGGGGGGCTATCCATGGTTGCCTGACCAATAGGTAAAGCCACCATATTCCCAGATGACCATCGGCTCATTTCCCCTTTGAGGGGGAGAGCTGACTGGTGGTGATTTAACCTGAGGATCACCACACCTCAGGTGAGGGGCAAGGTTGAGAAGGCGGACTCTTCATGTATAACCTCAGCTGGCTTGGGAACTGAACCCACGTTGCTGGCCTCATTCTGCGTCACGAACGAGCTGTCTAGTCAACTGTGCTAAACCACTCTCCAGTATCTATCCCTAAGTCAACGTCACATAAACTGATGATCTGGTAATTATCACATTGTTGTTTGTGGGAGTTTGCTGGGCTGCATATTAACTGTCGCGTTTCTTACATTAAAACAATGGTGATACTTCAGAAGTATTTCATAGAATTCCTACAGTACGGAGAAGGCTCTTTGGCCCTTCGAGTCTGCATGACCCTCTGAAAGAGCACCCCACCAAGGACCATGGCCCCGCCCTATTCCCGCAACCCCACCTAAACCCTTGGACACCGAGGGTCAATTTTAGCATGACCAATCCATCTAAGCTGCACTTCTTTGGACTGTGTGAGGAAATCTGAGCACCCGGCGAAAACCCACACAGACATGAGGATAAAGTGCAAATTCACACATACAGTCATCCAAGGCTGGAATTGAACCCAGGTCCCTGGTGCTGGATAACTGTCAGGAGGAGGATGCTGGTTAATTTTTATCTCCAATATAGCCCAGGGACATTAAGGTCACATGTTGTTTTCCTATCGACACCTGGACAAGACTACTTAATTTGGGGAACAGGGACTTTTCCTCATCTGCAGAGCTCAGAGCTACATGATCGAAGCATTTAATGACGTATTGGTAGCATCTCCTTGCTCCAGTCACCGGCAGTGGAGTGCACTTAAAATGACAGAAAGTTCCAATCCAGATGTAATTATTTTACTGTCTGCTTGTGGACGAGGAGCAAATTCCTTTGAGGACTGCCGTCCATTCAACATTCGCATCAGGGAATCGCGTGATGGTTGTTTTGAACCACGTGATTTGGCAGAGGGTCAAATTGTGAGAAGATGTTTAATTTGTTGAAACTTTTTCTCAGACGAGTACAGACTCATTTCCAGCTGCGGAGTTAATTATTTCACTGCCTCCCCCAAGCTGACAAGTTATGTGTCAGCAATTGCAGAAAAATGTTAAATGACAGGGGGCTGTTTGAAACATTCAAGTGCAATTAAGGACAATAATTTTTGTATTAAAACACAACATAGATGAAATAATTTTGCAAAAAGGAGAGCCAAATCATTCAACAATTTTATTATTTTCTCTTAATTGTGGCTTTTCATCATGCTTCCCTTATAAGGCAAACAAGGTTTTTGTGCAGTGATCGGGTAATGGCCCGGGGCTATTCAGGAGTGCATTGAATAATTACATAGGGTTTACACCTTGTCATTACTCAAATAAGTCAAACACAATTACTATAAATCCAATTTCCTTGTCAGATTAGGAGTAATTTAAAATTATTAGCATTTTTATAATAGTACAAATAGTTTTGTGTTTGCTCCCTGGACTATTCGTGCTGTCATCTTCGAGGAATAATTAAAAATGATGGTGTGCGGGTGTGTATCGAACCTACAATTTAAAAGCTTTCACTCCCATCAGAAAATGTCCCCTCTTCCTAGGTAGCAGAATGTGCCCAGAGGCCAGGAAATGAGGACCAGGATCTGCGTTGTGCACCCCACAATTGGTTTGGCAACTCCGGAGCTAGTGAGTGGAATGGTCGATCAGTGTTACTATTCCAGCTCACTAGTCAGTGGTCCCTGCTGGAGAGTGCATGCGTGTAGATGCAGGTGTAGGCTGGAATACTTGTTATATTCTCTGATTTAATAGCTTGCTGACACTGTCCAGGCCCACGTTTCATGAAAAGCTATTTGAATGAGTTACCACCTGTGTAAATATCCTTCAGCGCCCTCCTGAAACAATGAAGGAAAACTGGGATAAGGGTATTGAGGGGAAACAGTGTGTCATGATATCCATATTAACATATCATGGTGCAATCACACACACACTGGTGGATAGGTAGATGGACCAACCAACACACACACAACATCACAGCCAATCACCAGTGAGAGCACACGCACTATAAAACAGGGAACACCACAGTTCCCGCTCATTCTACCAGGAGATAGCTCAGAGCACAGAGCTCACAGCGTGCCACTCAGACATACACCATGTGCTGAGTGTCTCACTAAGATAGTGCTAGGGCTGGGTCCACAGGAAAGCTGGTGAAGTACGAACCACAGCCAGAAGTTAACAGTGAAATTGTACAGAATAATAAAACAGAGTTGTACCATCTACAACCGTGTTGGTTTGTTTCTGTATCGGAACACCCAACACGACACAGTGATGTAGTGGTAATAGCACTAGACGAGAGCCCAACCAGGCTAATGCTCTGAGAACATAGGTTTGAATTCCTTGGTGGAAATTAAAATCAATTATTAAAATTGGAATTAAAGGCTAGTCTAATGGTGACCATGAAACAATTATGAATTGTAAAATGTTACCAGGTTCGCTAATGACCTTTAGGAAAGAAAATCTGCCATTCTTACCTGGTCTGGCCTACATATATCACTCCAGGCCAAGTGCAATGTACTTACATGTTCTCTGAAATGGCCGAGGAAACCACTCAGTTGTATCAAACGACGACAAAACCTAGAAAAAACAATGAAACTGGACAGGTGATGCACAATCAATACGCTTGAGACCACGAGGAGTCATATCGATCTAGCTTTAATCAGATAGAACTGTACCCAGCAGTGATGTTACAGAAGTGAAGACTGCTGGGATGGCATCGGTTCTTATACTCCGCCTCGCAGGGCGGAGCTACATACATTACCCAAGGGTAGACCCCACGGTCTAGCCAATGATCATCCACCTCTCAGGTACTGCAATACCTGGTATTACCACATTCACCCCCTGTTAAAAAAGGACCCAGCGGGATGATGGCCAGTATTACTGTCGCCTTTGCATGGTAGGACCAGGTATTGCAGGTACCATGCTTGTTGAGGGCAACGGAGAAAGTTCATGTGTTGTTTATAATTTTTTTTTTATGGTGCCGCAATCAGATGATCGGGCGGCCTGGTCGTCCTTGTGGAGCGTCTAAGTTTCGGCGGCGATCATGGTGAGGGCCCCGGCAGTTGTGACTCCGGGAACATGGTGACTTCCTCCCAGGCAGTTTCGTCACCCCTAGGCAGCGCTGTAGGGGCAAAAAATGGGCAAGGGGGAGGGGCGCCTGTAGGGGGCGTCGGTGCCTGTTCGGCACTGAGTATGGGTTCCGGCGGCAATACTGAGCCTCCGGTCAGGTGCTGTGGGGGGGTAGGGGCAGTGGCGCGGACGCGCGTGGGGCTCCGGTGGGCGGCAGGTCCTGAAGAGAGACCGTATCTTGGCGTCCGTCGGGGAACGCTACGTAGGCGTACAGGGGGTTGGCATGCAGCAGGTGGACCCTCTCGCCCAACGGGTCTGACTTGTGCGCCCTCGCATGTTTCCGAAGCAGGACGGTTCCAGGTGTTGCTAGCCAGGTTGGGAGCGAGGTCCCCGAGGAGGACTTCCTGGGGAAAACAAAAAGACGTTTGTGAGGTGTCTGGTTTGTGGTAGTACACAGCAGTGACCGAATGGTGTGAAGGGCCACTGGGAGGAATTCTTGCCAGCGGGAGACTGGGAGATTCCGGACCGAAGGGCCAGCAGGACGGTCTTCCAGACCGTTCCGTTCTCCCTTTCTACCTGCCCGTTTCCCCGGGGGTTGTAGCTGGTCGTCCTGCTCGAGGCGATGCCTTTGCTGAGCAGGAACTGGCGCAGCTTGTCGCTCATAAAGGAGGACCCCCTATCACTGTGGATGTATGCGGGGAAACCAAACAGTGTAAAAATACTTTGGAGGGCCTTGATGACGGTGATTGTGGTCATGTCTGGGCAGGGGATGGCGAATGGGAACCAGGAGTACTCGTCAATCACGTTAAGGAAGTACGTGTTGCGGTCGGTGGAGGGGAGGGGGCCTTTGAAGTCCATGCTGAGGCATTCAAAGGGACGGGAAGCCTTTATCAGATGCGCCCTCTCTGGTCGGTAGAAGTGCGGTTTGCACTCCGCGCAGATTCGGCAGTCCCTGGTGACTGTCCTGACTTCCTCGATGGAGTAAGGCAGGTTTCGGGACTTGACAAAATGGAAGAACCGGGTGACTCCCAGGTTGCAGAGGTCCTCGTGGAGGGCTCGGAGGCGGTCTACTTGTGTGGTGGCACAAGTGCCGCAGGACAGGGCATCAGGAGGCTCGTTCAGCTTCCCGGGACGGTACAAAATCTCGTAATTGTAGGTGGAGAGTCCGATCCTCCACCGCAAGATCTTGTCGTTTTTTATCTTGCCCCGCTGCGCATTATCGAACATGAAGGCCACCGACCGTTGGTCCGTGAGGAGAGTGAATCTCCTGCCGGTCAGGTAATGTCTCCAGTGTCGCACAGCTTCTACTATGGCCTGGGCCTCCTTTTCGACTGAGGAGTGGCGAATTTCGGAGGCGTGGAGAGTGCGGGAGAAGAAAGCCACGGGCCTGCCCGCTTGGATGAGGGTGGCGGCCAGAGTGACGTCAGACGCGTCGCTCTCGACCTGGAAGGGGAGGGACTCATCGATGGCGCGCATCGTGGCTTTTGCGATGTCCGCTTTGATGCGGCAGAAGGCCTGGCGGGCCTCCGTCGACAGGGGGAAGGTCGTGGATTGGATTTGGGGTCGGCCCTTGTCGGCGTAATTAGGGACCCATTGTGCATAGTAGCTAAAGAAGCCGAGGCAGCGCTTTAGGGCCTTGGGGCAGTGAGGGAGGGGGAACTCCATGAGGGGACACATGCGTTCAGGGTCGGGGCCTATGACTCCATTCCGCACTACGTAGCCGAGGATGGCCAGACGGTCTGTGCTAAACATGCACTTCTCCTTATTGTAGGTCAGATTGAGGAGGTGCGCGGTCTGGAGAAATTTACGGAGGTTGGTGTCATGGTCCTGCTGGTCATGGCCGCAGATGGTGACGTTGTCAAGATACGGGAACGTTGCGTGTAAGCCGTATCGGTCCACCATTCGGTCCATCTCACGCTGGAAGATCGAGACCCCGTTTGTGACACGGAAGGGAACCCTTAAAAAATGGTAGAGCCGCCCATCTGCTTCGAAGGCAGTGTACTGGCGGTCACTAGTACGGAGGGGTAGCTGGTGGTAGGCGGACTTGAGATCCACCGTGGAGAAGACCTTGTATTGCGCAATCATGTTTACCAGGTCGGCAATACGGGGGAGAGGGTACGCGTCCAGTTGCGTAAACCGGTTGATGGTCTGGCTGTAGTCGATGACCATCCTACGTTTCTCCCCGGTCTTTACCACCATGACTTGAGCCCTCCAGGGACTGTTGCTCGCTTTGATGACCCCTTCCTTCAGCAGCCTTTGGACCTCGGACTACCTGAATGTCTGGCCCTGGGTGCTATACCGTCTGCTCCTGGTGGCGACGGGTTTGCAATCCGGGGTGAGGTTCGCAAACAAGGAAGGCGGGTCGACCTTAAGGGTCGCGAGGCCGCAAACAGTGAGGGGGGGTATGGGGCCGCCAAATTTAAAGGTCAGGCTTTGTAGGTGGCACTGGAAGTCCAGTCCCAGAAGGGTGGCTGCTCAGAGGTGCGGCAGCATGTATAGGTAGAAATTGTGGAATTCCCTGCCTTGGACGGTGAGGTTCGCGAGGCAGAACCCTTTAATCTGCACCGCGTGTGACCCGGAGGCCAGTGAGATCCTTTGTTTGATGGGATAGGTGACCAGAGAACAGTGCCTTACCGTGTCGGGGTGGACGAAGCTCTCTGTGCTCCCGGAGTCGATGAGGCACAAAGTCACGTGGTCGTTGATGGCGATCGTAGTGGTGGCCTTTGCTAACGTTCGGGGCCGACTCTGGTCCAGGGTAACGGAGGCCAGCTGCAGTAAGGAGTTTAGGTCGGGCGGTGCGTAGTCAGCCTTGCTGGGGGCTTGAGGCCCCATCCAAGATGGCGCCGGCCATGGATCGCGCATGGAGTCCGGGGGCGGGGACTCCGAAGATGGCGATGGGGAGAAACAAAATGGCGGCTGGGAGGAACAAAATGGCGGCGCGCACTGCTCCAGCGTGGCGCAGGCCAGCTGCAACAATGAGTTTTGGTCGGGCAGCGCGTAGCCAGCCGTGCTGGGGGCTTGAGGCCCCATCCAAGATGGCGCCGGCCATGGATCGCACATGGGGTCCGGGGACGGGGACCTCGAGGATTGGTCCGGTGAGGGACAAAATGGCGACGCGCACTCCTCTATCGTGGTTGCCGGGGGGCAAAATGGCCGTGGCTGCAGGTCGCACGCTGCCTGGAGGGACAAAGGCTGCGGTGCGCATTAGGCCGGCTGGGCTGGGAAAAAGGACTGCGGTGGGCCTTGGGCAGGCGGGACTTGGAAAAACGGCTGCGGTTCGGCAGCAGGGACCTGGAAACACGGCTGGGGGTACTCGCTGGATACCGTGGCCACCGCGCGGGCTAGGCAAACCGCGGCACAGTGGCCTTTCTTGCCGCATCCTTTGCAGGTAACGGTGCGGGCCGGGCAGCGCGCGCGCGAGGGTGATTCGCCTGGCCGCAGAAGAAGCAGTGTTGGCCGGCGTCGGTAGCGGGGCGCCTTGCCGCGCAGGCCTGCGGGGTTAGCGGGTAAGTCTGTGGGTTAAGCGGGTAAGTCTGCGGGTTAAGCGGGTAAGTCTGGGGCGCTGCCATGGCGGGGTGCCACGCAGCCCAGGGGGAGGCGGTGCCCGCGGGGGCGTACGCAAGGGCGTTTTTGTACGCCACGTCCATGGACCCTGCCAGGGCCCGGGCCTCGGTGAGGCCCAGTTTGTCCATATCTAGGAGCCTTCGGCAGATGTCGGGGGAACCATACCTGCCACGAAAGCGCCTCGAATTAAGAGTTCAGTGTGCTCGTTCCCCGTCACCGGTGGGCAGCCGCAGTTTTGGCCCAGCACTATCAGTGCCCGGTAGAAGTCTTCGAGCATCTCATCTGGGCTCTGTCATCTCGTTGCCAGCAGGTGACGGGCATAGACCTGGTTCAGTGGACGAATGTAATGTCCTTCCAGTAGTTCCATGCCTTTAGAATAGTTCGCCGCCCCTTCGATCAGGGGGTAGATCGCCGGGCCGACCCGTGAGTGTAGGAGGTGTACCTTCTGTCTTTCCGTGGGGGAGTCGGCAGCAGTATCGAGGTAGCTCTGAAAACACGCCAGCCAATGTTTAAAAATCGCGGCGGAGATCCATCCTTCAAAAGTACTTATCTGATTAAATTGATGCACAATCAATACGCTTGAGTCCACGTGGAGTCATATCGATTCAGCTTTAATCAGATAGAACTGTACCCAACAGCGAAGTTACAGAAGTGAAGACTGCTGGGACGGCATCGGTTCTTATACTCCGCCTCGCAGGGCGGAGCTATATACATTACCCAATGGTAGACCCCACGGTCTAGCCAATGATCATCCACCTCTCAGGTACTGCAATACCTGGTATTACCACAACAGGCAAGCCGGCATTGACCTCGGCACCGGAAATGACAAGGGGAAACCCTTGCAAAATCCCCCTTACTCATATCTGGGGTCTTGTGCCACAATTAGGGGAGTTGCCAACAGACTCATCAAGCAACAGCCTGACTTAGTCATACTCACGGAATTATGTCTTCCAGACATTTGCCCGTAACTTCCTGCAATTGGCAGGAAGCCACGGGCTGCTGATTTTAAAAGTGAAATCTGCACACTTACCTGCGCTCCGATGATGCAACCAACCTTCCTTTCCTTTTGGCATCCTGGGGACTCCAGCCCTCTGGCTTGCGCAGCCTCCAGTGGGGCACAGAAGAAATGCAGACATGCGCTCTTATGACGTAGCCAGATGGGAGTGCCCATTGAGGGCAGGCATTTTAGCAGCAGATTTAAATTGAAAACAACAGGCAACTATTTTAATACGTGTTTTAAAGGTATGTAGACATTTTCTTAACAGTTTTGGAGTGTTGGGTGCTCTGAGACACAGACTGGTACAACGCAGTTTTATTTCTTTTAACTATTTATATAACAAACTCTGGTCCTCAGCACATGGTGACTGTCTAAGTGCCTGACTTGGGGGTCCTTGCCCTGAGCCGTCTCCTGCTGGACTGCCCAGGAAGTGTCGTGTTCTTGTTTTGTACTGTGTATGCTCTTGTCTGTGATTGGCTGTCGTGTTGTGTGTGCTAATTGGTCCGTTGATCTGTTCATCACTATATATGTGTGTATGTGCTGTGATGTTCACTAGAATATCGTGACAAGTTTTTTTTTGGTTCTTCTTTTAAACAGGCATTATTATTGTTGTTGATTCTTTTAAAGTAATTTCTTTTTATGATTAAAGGTGATTATTTATAAGGGAACAAAGTTTGATTACTTGTTTTAAATCTGTGAAACTATTTAAATCTGTACTATATTATTTAATTTTACGTGTGGCATGCTTACAAATGTTTGTATGTTTTAATTTAGATTACGGTCATAAGATTCTAAAAGTGCCCCTGTTCTTTTTTGCTGTCACTGTCCATACCAATTTTTTACTCAATGCCTCAGCTAATGAAGGCAAGTATGCCGTATGCCTTCTTGACTACCTTCTCCACCTGTGTTGCCCCTTTCAGTGACCTGTGGACCTGTACTCCTAGATCTCTTTGACTGTCAATACTCTTGAGGGTTCTACCATTCACTGTATATTCCCTACCTGCATTAAACCTTCCAAAATGCATTACCTCACATTTGTCCGGATTGGACTCCATCTACCATCTCTCCGCCCAAGTCTCCAAACGATCTAAATCCTGCTGTATTCTCTGACAGTCCTCATCGCTTTCCACAATTCCACCAACCTTTGTGTCGTCTGCAAACTTACTAATCAGACCAGTTACATTTTCCTCCAAATCATTTATATGTACTACAAAGAGCAAAGGTCCCAGCACTGATCCCTGTGGAACACCACTGGTCACAGCCATCCAATTAGAAAAGCATCCTTCCATTGCTACTCTCTGCCTTCTATGACCTAGCCAGTTCTGTATCCACCTTGCCAGCTCACCCCTGATCCCGTGTGACTTCACCTTTTGTACTAGTCTACCATGAGGGACCTTGTCAAAGGCCTTACTGAAGTCCATATAGACAACATCCACTGCCCTACCTGCATCAATCATCTTTGTGACCTCCTCGAAAAACTCTATCAAGTTAGTGAGACACGACCTCCCCTTCACAAAACCGTGCTGCCTCCCACTAATACGTCCATTTGCTTCCAAATGGGAGTAGATCCTGTCTCGAAGAATTCTCTCCAGTAGTTTCCCCACTACTGACGTAAGGCTCACCGGCCTGTAGTTCCATGGGTTATCCTTACTACCCTTCTTGAACAAAGGAACAACATTGGCTATTCTTCCGTCCTCCGGGACATCACCTGAAGACAGTGAGGATCCAAAGATTTCTGTCAAGGCCTCAGCAATTTCTTCTCTTGCCTCCTTCAGTATTCTGGGGTAGATCCCATCAGGCCCTGGGGACTTATCCACCTTAATATTTTTCAAGACGCCCAACACCTCGTCTTTTTGGATCTCAATGTGACCCAGGTTATCTACACACCCTTCTCCAGGCTCAACATCCACCAATTCCTTCTCTTTGGTGAATACTGATGCAAAGTACTCATTTAGTACCTCGCCCATTTCCTCTGACTCCACACATAGATTCCCTCCCTTGTCCTTCTGTGGGCCAATCCTTTCTCTGGTTACCCTCTTGCTTTTTATATACGTGTAAGAAGCCTTGGCATTTTCCTTAACCCTAACTGCCAATGACTTTTCGTGACCCCATTTAGCCCTCCTGACTCCTTGATTAAGTTCCTTTCTACTTTCCTTATATTTCACACAGGCTTCATCTGTTCCCAGCCTTCTAGCCCTGACAAATGCCTCCTTTTTCTTTTTGATTAGGCCTACAATGTCTCTCGTTATCCAGTGTCCCTGAAATTCGCCATATTTATCCTTCTTCCTCACAGGAACATGCCAGTCCTGAATTCCTTTCAACTGACATTTGAAAGCCTCCCACATGTCAGATGTTGATTTACCCTCGAACATCCGCCCCCAATCTAGGTTCTTCAGTTCCTGCCTAATATTGTTATAATTAGCCTTTCCCCAATTTAGCACATTCACCCCAGGACCACTCTTATCCTTGTCCACCAGCACTTTAAAACTTACTGAATTGTGGTCACTGTTCCTGAAATGCTCCCCTACTGAAACTTGTACCACCTGGCCAGGCTCATTCCCCAATACCAGGTCCAGTACAGCCCCCTCCCTAGTTGGACTATCTACATATTGTTTTAAGAAGCCCTCCTGGATGCTCCTTACAAACTCTGACCCGTCCAAGCCCCTAGCACTAAGTGAGTCCCAGTCAATATTGGGGAAGTTAAAGTCTTCCATCACAACAACCCTGTTGCTTTTACTCCTTTCCAAAATATGTCTACCTACCTGCTCCTCTATCTCCCGCTGGCTGTTGGGAGCCCTGTAGTAAACCCCCAACATTGTGACTGCACCCTTCTTATTCCTAATGTCTACCCATATAGCCTCGTTGCCCTCTGAGGTGTCCTCCCGCAGTACAGCTGTGATATCCTCCCTAACCAGTAGCGCAACTCATCCACCCCTTTTACATCCCCCTCTATCCCACCTGAAACATCTAAACCTGGAATGTTTAGCTGCCAATCCTGTCCTTCCCTCAACCAGGTTTCTGTAATGGCAACAACATCACAGTTCCAAGTACTAATCCAAGCTCTAAATTCATCTGCCTTATCTGTTATACTTCTTGCATTAAAACATATGCACTTCAGGCCACCAGTCCCGCTATTTTCAGTGATATCTCCTTGTCTTCTCTTCCTCAGAGCCATACTTGCCCTATTCCCTAGTTTTCACCTTCCGACCTATTGGTCCGGTACCCACCCCCCCTGCCAGACTAGTTTAAACCCTTCCGTGTGACACTAGCAAACCTCACGGCCAGGATATTTATGCCTCTTCAGTTTAGATGCAACCTGTCCTTCTTATACAGGTCACACCTGCCCCGGAAGGGCTCCCAGTGGTCCAGATAACGGAAACCCTCCCTCCTACACCAGCTGTTTAGCCACGTGTTTAGCTGCTCTATCTTCCTATTTCTAGCCTCACTAGCACGTGGCACAGGGTGTAATCCCGAGATTATAACCCTAGAGGTCCTGTCTTTTAACTTTCTTCCTCGCTCCCTGAACTCCTGCTGCAGGACCTCATCCCCCTTCCTGCCTATGTCGTTAGTACCAATATGTACCATGACCTCTGCCTGTTTGCCCTCCCCGTTCAGGATGCCCGCTACCCGTTTTGAGACATCCTGGACCCTGGCACCAGGGAGGCAACATTCCATTCTGGAGTCTCTTTCACATCCACAGAATCGCTTATCTGTGCCCCTGACTATGGAGTCACCTATGACTATTGCTCTTCATCGCCATGACCCTCCCTGCTGAACATCAGAGCCAGCCGTGGTGCCACTGCTCTGCCTGCTGCTGTTTTCCCCTGATAGGCTATTCCTCCCAACAGCATCCAAAACGGTATACCTGTTTGAGAGGGGGACAACCACAGGGGATTCCTGCACTGACTGCCTGCCCCTTCTGGTGGTCACCCATCTCTCTGCCTGCACCTTGGGTGTGACCACATCTATATAACTGCTATCTATGACGCTTTTCGTCACCTGCATGCTCCTAAGTGTATCCAACTGCTGCTCCAACCAAACCATGCAGTCTGTGAGGAGCCCCAGTTGGATGCACTTCAAAGCAAATCTTCTTCACCCAGCTCAGGGAAGGATCTTGAACAAGAGGAAGACAAAGGAAGCTCTACATAGACACCTTGTAGACTTACCTAAGAAATGGAACATAGACATCAATACCTGGGAGATCTTTGCTCAGAAGAGGCCAACTTGGAGGAATGTCCTGATTGAAGGGTCACAATTTTTCGAGAACAACCGACGGCAAGAGGTAGCCTCGAAAAGGAGCCTGAGAGAGGAATACCCGTGACTTAGCGCCCAAGGACCAATGCCGCCTTTTGGAAACTCCTGCCATGTGCATGATTGAAGATACAGCTTCGGGTTCAACAGCCACGCAAGGACCCGCAGAACCTGTGACCAACTACACGGAGTATCATCGGTGGACAATCATACCCGTTAGCGAGTTCTCACTGCATTCTATCCATTATAGTTCCTTTAATGGAATAACATTCTCGTGACAAACCAAAGTTTTTTAAAAAAACATTCTTTTACCTTCTATGACTTCAAACACACTTTGTACAGTCAAGTATCTTTCTAATGGAATTAGCAGCCTCATGGTAAATCAAAGTTGAAAAAAATATATATATATCATCCTGTCATTTTATTTGCATTTTAAACATATTTCTAAACGCTAAGCACTAATAATATAAAACTTTAACCTACCAAAAAAATGTCTCCGGTGTCTCTTGCCTCTGCTCAGCTGAAAATGTTTTGTGTAAATAAAAAGGAGTAAAAACTCACCAAATATTTGTTCAGGTGTAAAACACCACTGTTCCCATGCTGGCGTCAATGGCAGACGACATTCTCCTAAGCAGGGGGCGCAGGGGTCCACCCCAAACTTTGCGTCCATTTTTAAAGCCTTTGACTCTTATTTTAGCTTGAAGAAAAAAGTAGTAATAGAACAGGCGTGTATTAACCAACGGTTACAATGACCTGGGGAATCAATTGAATTGTTTCTAACTGACCTATATCACGTTGCTCGTTCTTGAACATATGGGGTGCTGAAGGACGAGCTAATCTTTTATCACACAGTCGTGGGTGTTCGCAACTACTTTAGAAGAAGAATTTGCTTCCAGTGCGACAAAACTAGGCATTTCAAGCATTTCTGAAATCGAACTACTTTAATCGAAATAAACTGTGATGACTGGAGGATTTTAGGAATATTAGCTTCTAAATATTGGTACCAATTAAGAGCTAAAGGCCTGGGGATATAGTGGGCTGGATTCTCTGCTGTCCGTCGGATGCTCTGTTTTGCTGGCAGCCCAGGGGTTTCGCGACGGCGTGGGGCTGCTCCACAATGGGAAACTCCATTGACCAGCCAGCAAAACGGAGAATCCCGGCGGCGTGCTGAACCAGAAATCTGCCGCGGTGGTACAGAGAATCCAGCCCAGTGTGTCTGAAATAAATTGGAAACAGAAGCAAAATGAGAGGAGAGATTGGCAATTACAGAAAAAAAGAGGGATTTTCAAAAGGAAATGTAAATGGAAAGGAGGAAATTTGAGAAATGGAAAAATTAGCAAAGGAAGAAAGAGAAAAGGGAAAAGAGAGAGAATTTGAACTCTATAAACTGGCACTGCAAAGAGAGCATCAACTTAAAAGGTTGGAGTCAAAGGCAGCAGAAATGGCCGACGATTTTGAATTGGTTCATAAAGCAAAGTTTGGTTTTCGTCATCAATTTTAATCGGTGAAGGACAGAAACTGGGGAAATGAAAAATTCACAGGTAGTCAATGCAAAGAAGGTTTAGTTGGTGAAGTTAAGGAGAGTGCGCCTTGGAGTAAAACGGAATGATGGTGGGAGAGAGAGATGAAAACGAAAGTGTTTTCGTTGTAATAAAGTTGGACCTGTGGAGTCGCAGTGTTGGTGGCTTAAGAAAAGTACTGGGAAAACAGACTCGGTAAAACAGGATAAGCCAGTGGGGTTTGTTAAAGTAGGAGGAAAAACCATAGTCCCAGTGGAAGCGGTACAACAGAGTGTACAGCCTGTTCAGAGGTTGGTGGATAAGCAGATGCCAGAACCTTTATGTCATGATATTCAAACACACACATCATGATAGACACACCAACAGACAAATCAGAACACACAACACCACAACCAATGACAGAAAGATATAAAAGCACAGACACGACCCCCGGTGGTCAGTATTAGCTGCAGAGGCAGACCAGGACAGATCTGTTACCAAACACACTCAGGGAGACAGCACGTGCAGAGTATCCAGAACGAACTGTATTATAAGAGTTAAAATAAAATAGAGTTGTACCACATACAACTGTGTTGGCTCATCTGTGCACCAGAGCACCCAACACCACATGGTACAGGAGTGGATCGATACCTGCCGGCATACCTTCGTGTACACAGACAACCAGCAGTGCCCAGGCAAAATGATAGAGCTCCCGGTTCCGCAGCCGCTCCAGTGCTACGGCGATCTCCGCGAAAACTGGCGGCGATTCCGGCAAATGTTCGAATTGTTCCTGGTGGCAGCTGAACTCAAAGACCTGGATGATAGCGAAAAAATTGAATTTCTCCTCACCATCGCTGGTGCAAGGGCAAGAGAAATATTCACAAGGTTCAGGTTCTTCAGGAGGCAGCAAAGGTACGATTACCAGGCAGTCCTGGACAAATTCTCCAAGTACTGTGAAGAAAACGCAATCCAATAGGCAAATAAAGGTAAGAAAAGCTGCAGTACTCACCTCGTGGCTGGGATCCCGGAGCCCGAATTCCCAGAGGCCGAAATCCCGGGCCTGAGAGAGGGCTGGGTCGAGGTCGGCGGCCATCTTGCTAAAGGTATCACGCTAGCACAGTTGCGCGAGCAGTGCGCAGAACCGGAAGTATCGTTTGCGCATGCGCGAGATGCTGCGCATGCGCAGTCAAGAAAACGGCCATCGGTAAAGGAACAGCGATCTGAGCATGCGCAGTCGCTTCCTACGTGCTACATACCGAGCGTCAGGATGTTAGAGGCCCCAGACCGCACCAATTTAAAGGGGAAACGTCCCAAATCCAATTTAAAAGGGAAACGTCCCAAATCAAAAAAACAAAAATCTGTTAAAGCTGTAAAACAACCTTCTCTCACCTGGAATGACAGCACAGTGCCGCAAATTGACCCAGGAGATGAATTTGACCTCCGAAGAACCCTCCGACAAGCAGTTACCTACGCACAAGCCGATGATTCCGACCTCGAATACTTCGATGACGATCTTTACAGTGTTTCCGGACCTCGCGAGCCCAATGATAGCTCCGTGGTCCTATACAACTATGACTCGGACGAACCTTTCGTGTTGCACATTGGCGGCCCCCACATTGAATCCGACGCAGATGCGGATTCATTTTTCGGATTTGAGGATCTTCAATCCAGCAGATATGAGGTTCCAACTTATCAGTACCGGATGATGCTGCAGCCTGACATTAACAGACAGGGAGCGGTGCAAGCACACGGAGAGCGCCCTGCTGCCACACAGAGCGTGGTCCACGTCCCGCTCAACGTTCCCGACTCTATGAAAGAAGACATGCAAGACTCCAGAGCGCAGTCCTCGCATGAACCAGAAGTGACTCCAGTGTCACAAGCCTCCACAGCAAGCTCGTGGACAGACTCCACAATTGCAGAAATGCAAGACTCCAGAGCGCAGTCCTTGCACGGACAAGAAGTGACTCCAGTGTCACAAGCCTCCACAGAGAGCTCGTGGACATCCTCCACGATAGAAGCAACGCAAGACTCCAGAGCGCAGTCCTTGCACGAACAAGAAGTGACTCCAGTGTCACAAGCCTCCACAGAGAGCTCGTGGACAGCCTCCACGATAGAAGCAACGCAAGACTCCAGAGCGCAGTCCTTGCACGAACAAGAAGTGACTCCAGTGTCACAAGCCTCCACAGAGAGCTCGTGGACAGCCTCCACGATAGAAGCAACGCAAGACTCCAATGTGCAGTCCTTGCAGGAACAAGACCATGAGGGTCTAGCAACCTCTCCTGACCAACCAGCGGTAGATGATGCAAGTCTGCCATGCTCACGTGAACAGCAAGAAGGCTATAACAGCCTACCATGCTCCACTACACAGCAGCATGACCATGAAGGTCTCTCATGCTACAATGAAGGGCACAGCGCTGATGACTGTTCAAGCCCAACTGAAGACAAGCCAAAGGAATCGCCTCGTCCAAGCCCGAAGAAAAAAGGTTTATGCGCTGACCTTCAGGATCATTATAGCCGAACAGAGATTAATAATGCTGCACGGCCACAGAAGGATGCTGAGGATTTGCTAAAGAAATTTATTGAATGTTTAACTTGCAAGGAGCAGACTGAGAATTGCCAGTGTTTTAGTACGGATCGAAAAAATGGACAAGACATTGATCCTCAGGTAATGGAAATAACACAACCTGAATCATATCTACAGCAGGGACAAATGTCTCCCTTCAACACAACGCCGCAAAATCCCAACTTCGGAGACCAGCAGTTAGTCAGTAATGACTCTTCAAACCTTGAGGGGAACATTAATTGCATTGAACCTATACACACTCCACTGATAAATGAGCAGAACATTGGAGCAAGAATCCTGAGGACACCGACATCGAGTAGCCAGATAACGAATTTAAAACCCACAGCAGTTTCAAGTGAACCAAGTGTGCTTTCCACTAATGGTGAAGATGCAGATAAGGTCGACCCGATTATCCATTGTACCACACTAACCCCAGTGATTAAGCAGTTATGTATGGGGAGTATAATGTGGGCAATTGAGAACAGTAAAAGAGAGACTGTGACCATGCCAGTCCCAGCAAAATCAGACCCAGAGACCATGAAGGCATGTACATTAGACAAAGATACATATGAGGTACCTGAGAAGAAAGGTGAAACGGAATGTTCTTTGGAAAATAGTACAATGTCGATAGAAACATTGGATCCTATATTCGAGACCATACATATGGGAGAATTTGGGGGTAATAAACAAGGTTCTGCAATGTCTGGGGGAAGATTTAAAATTCCAAAGAAGAAAAGCCCAAATGAAGGACAACGGCAAGACAATGACAGTCCACCGACATGGTGTGCACCACCAGATGAAAACTCTGACAATTTATCCAACCCTAGTGAACAGCAAGCTGCTAATGAGGATCTATCCACGGGATGTGAGACGAGTGACGACAGCATCCCACTTCCCATGCAAAAGGTGCAAGGTGACAGACCTCGCCTAGTGCGTACCGAGGCACTCGACGATCACGGTGGGACCACTGACGACTGCGGTGGCGGCGCACCGCTTCCACCCTCGATGGCTCGAGCCTCTCCACTGGTTGGTGCATTCCTGCATGTTCCGACTCCAGAAGTGCAGCTTCAGGGAATCTCGGCTGCCTCCAGTGAACCTGTTGGGACTCCGGACGGGGGGCATCGACGGAAGGCAGACCGGACTCCAGATGGGGAGCAGCCAAGCGCCGACTCTGATTTGCGCACGCCAGACCTTGCTCCGGACGGGCGGTGTCGCGGCCTCGGTGATGGCACGCTCAGGGTGACGGCGGATGCCACGGCGACAGGGAATGGATCGCGTGGCAGTCCCACTGGGTCGGCAGTGGCAACCAGCACCGGCGGTCCAAGATGGACACACCAATTCGCGCCATCGCCAGACGTTGATGCGAACAACAATTCTCTCTCCAAGGCGACATGCTTCGACGTTTCTCTGCGGAGTCGCCCTTCCGGCACAGCAGGTGGCCGGAACCAGCGTGCACGGTCTCGGCCAACTTCCACATCTGGCACAGTCATCGCCTTGCATGATATTAGTGATGGTGCTACTTCGATGGCAACGACCCATCGGCTACAAGATGCCGTCCACCACAAACATAAAAAGAAAAAAGACTCCACCTTGTTCCTGGCATGCAGGGCGGATGGATTGGTGCGTAGGCGCAATCAGCGAGCTTTGCGCCGCCTTCCACGCTCGCAACTGAACCGTACGCACACGCCGGATCCTCCACTGGTTCCCAAGGATGACTTCGTGGAGATGCCACGGATCATGCCCCTTCCATCGCCACCAGAACCAAACCACAGCCAAGGCACCACTAACAAAGATGTTGAATGTTATATTTGCACGAATGAAAAAACCAAGCACTGCACGAAGTACAACAAATGGTAAAGTAGAGACTTCGGCAACAGCATCACCTCCCAACAGTCCAAGGTGAACCAGTGTGACCCCAAATCTCCACAGCTGAGCCGGCTTGAGGACCAGCCCATTCTTGAGGCGGTCACCCATTAGACTGGACTTATAACGCTGTTCATACGTTCAAAAAGTCAAACACTTCTGTATTATAACCTGTTGTTGTTTATTGTTCCAGATATCGTCTGACCAGACCAATGTTCACGTTTTTTTTTTCTCTCGTATCCAAGTTTTGTTATGGTACAACCTTGTTAGTGTGACGCACCCGACATCGCCCCATGTAAATAGTTACGTCATATACACACGCTGTACACAACACACACACACACTCTTAGATGCACTCACGACACAATTATATTTATAACCACGTAGGCACATATCTTTGTAAAAAGGGGGGATGTCATGATATTCAAACACACACATCATGATAGACACACCAACAGACAAATCAGAACACACAACACCACAACCAATGACAGAAAGATATAAAAGCACAGACACGACCCCCGGTGGTCAGTATTAGCTGCAGAGGCAGACCAGGACAGATCTGTTACCAAACACACTCAGGGAGACAGCACGTGCAGAGTATCCAGAACGAACTGTATTATAAGAGTTAAAATAAAATAGAGTTGTACCACATACAACTGTGTTGGCTCATCTGTGCACCAGAGCACCCAACACCACACTTTAAGGATCTTATCTGTGAGGGTAAGGGTTACTCATATGTAGAAGGTGGAGTGGGTAAGGTGATTAAGATATTAAGGATGATGTGGAGATGCCAGCGTTGGACTGGGGTGAGCACAGTAAGAAGATTTACAACACCAGGTTAACACTAAGATATTAAGGGATATCGGAGCAAGTCAATCTTTAATGGTGAGAGATAAGGAGATATGTAGTTTGGAAGGAGTATTGCTAGAAAAGGTGGTAATTCAAAAACAACTTCTTCCCCGCTGTGACCAGACTCCCAAATTACCCTCTTATGGACTGACGGACTTGTGGCCTGATCTGAACTCTTCACACATCTTCACCCCGATGCTTGTGTCTATGTATTTACATTGTGTATTTTATGTTTGCCCTATTATGTATTTTCTTTTCATGTACGGAATGATCTGTTTGAGCTGCACGCAGAACAATACTTTTCACTGGAGCTCGGTACACGTGACAATAAACCAATCCAATCCAATCCAATTAGTGGTGAGAACAGTAGTGTGCCATTATCCAAGGTGAGGCTAGAGAGTCCAGTGATAAGTGGTAAAGTTGTAGGAAATTACCCTTTTCATGGGTACAATTTATCGACGTAATGATATAGCCAGATCACTGTGGTTCAAAAGCCAGTGGAAAGTCAAACAACTGATGTGATGATTGGAAGATTTTAGGAAATTGGATTATAAATGTCATGGGCAGCGGACTTCCGGGGCGGCCATGGAGTGAGTGGTCACACACAGGGCAGCTCTGGCTCAAAGGCGTTGGTTTGAGCTCTTTTTACCCAAAAGTGGGGGAATGTCAACAGGAAGGTGTGGAGAAGTTCCCCACGTGAGTGGCGCGTCTGCTGGTTATCAGACCCGGCAGAAGAAGGTTAAAGATCTGGCCAAGGAGCTGGAGGAGACGTGTGGTGCTGTAGCAATTGGGAAGATGGCGGAGGGGGAAGGGTTGTCACAAGTTGGAAACCCCCAGATGGAACAGTTGTGTTTATTAGAGAGGAGTTCAACCAGCAGCGAAAGAAGATGCACGAGGATCAGTTGAAGACCATCGAGGGGACGGTAGCATCTCTGAAAGGATCAATGGAGAGAGTCGAGAAGTGTTTGGAGGCACAGGGACTGCAGATCCAGGAGATGGAGAAGGTAATGTCCGATCACAGTGATCGGGTGATGGCATTGGAGGCGGAGGGGGGGCTCCTGGGGGGACCTTTGCCAGTCGCTAAAGGCAAAGGTAGAGGAGCAAGAGAACCGACCTAAAAGGGAGAACCTGCATATCGTTGTCTTGCCTGAGGGTGTGGGAAGCACGAGTGCCTCGAGATATGTCTCAAGGATACTGGCGAGGCTGGTGGCGGAGGGTGTTCTGGACAAGGTCCCGGAGGTGGACAGGGCGCACTGGTCCCTAAGGCAGAAGCCGAGAGTGGGGGAGCCACCATGGGCAGTGATTGTGAGGCTCCATTAGTTTGTGGAGAAGGAAAAGATCCTGCAGTTGGCCAGAGAGAAGCGGAACTGGGAATGAAAGGGGGAAAAGGGTCCGAATCTATCAGGACATTGCAGCGAAGCTGGAGAAGAGGAGCACCGGGATTAACAAGGCCAAGGTGGTTCTATACCGGAGGCAGTAACAAGGCCAAGGTGGTTCTCCATCGAAGACAGATCCAGTTTGGGGTATTGTTCCCAGCAAAACTGTGGGTGACCTTTGAAGACCGGGAGTTTTGAAACCCCACAGGAGGCCATCAGAGACCATGAACTGGGGGAGAACTGAAGTTTGATGGGAGATGGAGGATTTGGTACAGGGGGTAGGGCAGAGTGTGGGCGTCTCTTTCTCAGTTGGGGTGATTTCGCTGTTGGGATGTTTTGTTAAGGGGCAACTGCCCCCCACCCCCGACTGCCGTTAGTGGTGTTTTTCTTTTTGGAGGGTGTGACCTGTGGTTGTGGATCTCTCTTTGTGTGGGGGAAGTTGGGTCCACAGGGAGCTGTTTGCACATACCAGGGAGGGAAGGGTGGGGGGAGGAGTAGATCGGAGGGCCTTCAGGCAGGAGCAGCCATGCTGGCAGGTAATGCTGGTGAACGGAAGTAAGGTGACCATGGGGGTTGGCCAAGTGGGCATGGGGGAGGCGTTGGAGTGGCTGGGGCGGAATGGGGATGCGATGTGGCAGTGTTGGAGATGGAGTGTGTTCATTGACGGAGAAGGGAGCCATCTTGGATGAACCCGGTTCAGGGTGAAATTAAAGGGGGCAGAATTGGAAGGCAAGGATGGCGGGTGGTAGAGGGGAATGGAGGCGCAAGCCTCTGGTAATGTCCGTAACATGGAATATATGGGGACTGAATGGGCCAGTGAAGAGGTCTTGGGTCTTTGCGTGCTTGAGGAGCTTGAAGGTGGGGGCTGGTCTTTCTGCAGAAGGAGTATCTCCGGGTGAAGGTCGAGAAAGGGATGGATGGGTCAGATATTCCACTTGGGGTTTCATTCAAAGTCACATTGGGTGGCCATCTTGCTGAGCAAAGGGCAGGGTTTGTAGCTGACAAGGAAGTGAGGGACCCGGCCGGGGTGGGGGGGGGGGGAGATACGTGATAGTGAGCGGGGTGGTGGAGAGGATGCTGGTGATGTCAGTGAACATTTACGCGACAAAATAGGACGACATGAGGTTAGTCAAGGTTTGCTGGGAATGATTCTGGACTTAGACACGCATCAGTTAATTATGGGGGGTGATTTTAACTGCGTGCTGGAACCGAGGGTGGACAGGTCGAACCCCAAGTCAATGGGAAGGTTGAGGATGGCGAAGGAACTGGGAGGGTTTATGGAAAGGATGGGAATGGTGGATCCGTGGAAGTTTAGGAACCCGGAGGCGAGGGAGTACTCTTTCTTCTCGCGCGTGTACAAGGTATACTCCAGAGTTGACATTACAGTGAGCCGAGTGGTGTTGGTAGGGACGGGGTATGCTGGAATCGTGATCTCAGACCATGCGCCGCACTGGTTGGAGGTTAAACATAGTTCGAGCACAGGCCGGGATTGAGGTTAGTCTCAGGGCTTCTAGTGGACAAGGGATTCTGTGAGAATGTACGGTCGGTGATCAGAGGCTATGTGGAGTTGAATCAGAATGGGCAGGTATCGTCAGGCACATTTTGGGAGGCGTTGAAGGCGGTTGTTCAGGGGGAGGTTATCTCATTCACCGTGCACAGATATAGGACGAGGAGGGAGGAGTATGGATGGATGTTGGACGAGGTAGTCAAGGTGGACAGGAAATATTCGAGTGCCCCCACCAAGGAGGGGTTGGCGAGAGGACAAAATTACAGAGGCAGTTCGATAGGTTGACGGTGGGGAAAGCAGTGGGGCAGCTACAGAGGGCGAGAGGGTGCTGTATGAATATGGAGAGAGGGTGAGCCGTATGCTAGCCCATCAGCTACAGAGGCAGGTCACGTCAAGGGAAATTCTGAGGTTATAGACAGGGAAGGGGAGAAGTAGCGTCGGAGCTGGGGCAGATTAACGAGGCATTCAGGGAGTACTATGAGAGGTTATGTAGGGGTGATCGGGGTGGTGAGGAAGGGGATATGGGGTGGTTTTTGGATGAGCTGGAATTCCCAAGGCTGGGTGTAGATAGGAAACAAGCGCTGGAGGAGTCGTAAGGGCTGAGCGAGGAGATGGATAGAGTAAAAGTGATGAAGTCGGGGAAGGCCCGGGGCTGTATAGTTACCTGGCGGAGTTCTATAAGGAGTCTGAGACGGAGTTGGCACCACATTTATTGGGGATGTTTAGCTGGAGAAGAGGGAGCTGTGAAATGAATGAAAATCGCTTATTGTCACAAGTAGGCTTCAAATGAAGTTACTGTGAAAAGCCCCTAGTCTCCACATTCCGGCGCCTGTTCGGGGAGGCTGGTATGGGAATTAAACCGTGCTGCTGGCCTGCATTGGTCTGCTTTCAAAGCCAGCGATTTAGCCCTGTGCTAAACAGCCCATGAGAGACACTGGGCGGAATTCTCCCCCCCCACGCCGAGTTTGAGAATCCCCCGGGCGCCGCGCGAGTCCCGCCATGCTGTCCCGATGCCCGCACTTGATTCTCCCACCCCCCCCAAACCGGCGCGGTGCAAATCACGGCTGGCCGCTGGGAGAATCGCCGCTTGCCGTTGGTAATGGGCGAGCAACGATTCTCCGGTCCAGATGGGCCGAGCGGCCTGCCCAACACGGCAGGTTACCGCCGGCGCCGTCCACACCTGGTCACTGCCGGCGGGAACAGCGCGGGAACGCTGGGGAGGGGGGGGGGTGGCCTGTGGGGGGGCGAGGGGTTTCCTGCACCGGGGAGGGGGGGGTCTGGCCCGTGATTGGTGCCCACCGATCGGCGGGCCGGCCTCTCTGAAGGAGGACCTCCTTTCCTCCGCTGCCCCGTAAGATCGATCTGCCATCTTCTTGCGGGGTGGCCGCGGGGAGGACGGCAACCGCGCATGCGCGGGTGACGTCATTTACGTGGCGCCGGTTGCGTCATTTACGTGATGCCAATGCCCGGCGCGTGTAAATGATGCGCCGCCGCTCCTAGCCCCCCGGGGGCGGGAGAATAGGGGGCTGGGAGCGGCCTCCGACGCCGGAGTGAAACACTCCGGTTTTCACTCCGGCGTCGGGACTTAGTCTCCCGATGGGAGAATTGCGCCCCCTGACCCAGGTGTTGATCACACTAAGTCCGAAGAAGGGGAAGGACCTGTTGGAGTGTGGGTCAGGCAGGCCCTATTCAATGTTAAACACGGATGTGAAAGTGTTGGCTAAGTTAGTGTGGGGAGGATGGAAGGATGCGTTCCGGGGATGGTCGCAGAGGACCAAACGGATTTCGTAAAGGGCAGGCAACTTTCCAGTAACATTAGGTGGTTATTAAATGTAATCATGACCCCATTGAAGGGACGAGTAACTGTCTCTATGGGCGCGGAGAAGGTTTATCAACCGGGAAGAGTGGCGGTACCTGTTTGAGATCTTGAGAAGACTTGGGTTTGGGCCGAGGTTTGTGGTGTGGGGGCGTCTGTTGTTAGTGGCCTCAGTGGCAAATGTATGGATAAACAAGAACAGTTCACGGAGCTTCGGGTTGCATGGGGAACGAGATAGGAGTATCCACTGTCACCACTGCTGTTCAGGCTTGCAATAGAGCCCTTGCCGATGGCCTTGGAGAGTAGAGTGGCAAAGGATTGTGAGGGGGAGTGGGAACGCCAGAGGCTGGATTGTCTGATTTTGAGGCTATGTCTCCACGCCAGCGTGCGAACTGTGCCATTTTACAACAGAAAAATGGCATAAAATGGTCACCGATCCTCCGTTTGGCTGGGGCTAGCATCAAGGCAGCTTAGAGCACTCGGCCAATGCAGCCCGTGGAATTGGTGGGTCCGTGGTCACTCATGCGCATAGCGGCGGCCTACAGCGACCGCACCGTGCAACATGGCGTCGGCCACTAGCGGAACCGGCCTGCAAAATAGTGCCCCTTTTGGCCAACTCGCCCCGGACCACCCCCAAGATTGCCCTCAGCTCCTGCCAAAGTTCCCCCTGCCCGTGAATCATCCATCCCCCGACTGTGGTGGTGCTGGGCTGAGTCCGCATCCGCATCACCCAGTTCCCGATGGACGAGACCACACGCAACCGACGCTGTTGGGAACTCGGCCGATCGATGCTCTCCAAGTACGCCGCTTTGGAGGGGGCGGAGCATCGTGAAAGCGGTGCCACCCCCGATTCAGTCATGAACGTGGATTCTCCAGCCGATCGCCGAATGCAATCTCGGCGTCGGCGACCAAAGAATCCCGCCCCAGGTGTCACTGTATGTGGTAAACCACCGTGTTCTGATATTAGTACCTGCGCTACAGGTTCCCTGTGGCCCTTGCATGCTAGCTCCGCCCCGGAGGCGGAGTATAAATATGCGTGGCCTCCAGCCCGCAGCCATTTCGCCAGCTGCTGTGGGAGGCCACACATCTGATACTAATAAAGCCTCAGTTTGGATTCAACTTTGTCTCCAGTCAAATTGATCGTGCCTCAATTTATTAGTATCAGATTCAGAAGATGGACCTCCAGATTAAACCAGATCGCCTGCAGCTGGATCCACACGCAAGCGATGCCAGAAAGGACTTCCAGCACTGGCTAGCTTGTTTTGAAACATATATCAACGCGGCACCGACTCCTGTTCCAGAGGCTCAGAAGATCCAAATATTGTACTCCAGACTCAGCTCCAAAGTCTTCTCGCTGATCCAGGATGTGCCCAATTACGCTGATGCCATGACTCGACTCAAAGAAAATTATAAACAGAAGACGGACACGCTCTTCACCAGACAGGCACTCGCAACGCGTACTCAACTACCTGGTGAATCAATCGAGGACTTCTGGAGGGCCCTGATCCCACTAGTGCGGGACTGTGACTGCCAGGACGTTACAGCTAAGGAACACTCAGATCTCCTTATGCGGGATGCTTTTGTGACTAGGATTGGGTCTGATGTTATCAGGCAGCAGCTCCTAGAAGGGGCCACGCGCAACCTCACAGAGACTAGAACACTAGCACTCTTCATGACGATCACCCTGTGCAATGTACAGTCCTAAGTCCCCAACCGCCCGGCCCACTTCTCCTATGCTTCATTGGCCCCACATGCAGCCGCCCCAGCGGGGGCGCTACCCACCCAATACGCCTGCTCTACACGCCAGCCAGTGATCTCCGGGGGGGCCCGGAGGCTACTTTTGCGGCCCACTAACGCTGCCCGGCCCGCGCTGCCATTTGTAAGGCCTGCGGGAAGAAGAACCACCTCGCTGTGGTGTGCAAGGCCCGCTCAGCGACTGCGGTCGCCCCCCCCCACCCCCGGTCACGGACAATGGGCGCCGCCATCCTCCTCTACTCCCCAGGCCATGTGCGACCAATGGGCGCCGCCACCTTCTCCTCCGCACAACACGTGCATTTCATGGGCACCGCCATCTTGCTCCACCCCCGCAACGTGCGTTCTGTGGGCGCCGCCATTTTGTAATCCCCAGGATCTCCGGGTGCCGCCATCTTGTCCACCTCGCAGCACATGGGCACCAACGGCGTTCCAGGACCTCAACTCAACGGCCGCCTCACTACCCGACAATCAACCACGGCTCGCCTCCATGGCAATCGATCAGTCCCGGAGTCAACTTCGACTACGACAGCGCCAACATCGCCATCACCACTTCGTCGATGTCAAAGAACCATCAAGGCACTGGACCGGCTGAACCTCTGACCGGCCCGCCAGATGACCAGAGACATTTCTAATTGTATATAGTTATCCGCCACCCCCGCCGGACTCAATTTTAACAGGGGGTGAATGTGGTAAACCACTGTGTTCTGATATTAGAGGTTGTACGATAGAACCTGCACTACAGGTTCACCTTTGGCCCTGTATGCTAGCTCCGCCCAGGAGGCGGGGTATAAATATGCCTGTCCTCCAGCTCGCAGCCATTTCGCCAGCTGCTGTGGGAGGCCACACATCTGATACTAATAAAGCCTCAGTTTGGATTCAACTTCGTCTCCAGTCAAATTGATCGTGCCTCACTGTAAGCAGACAATCTACCGCTGTTTGTATTGGACCCAGAGGAGGGTGTGGGGTGAATTATGGGCATACTAGAGAAGTTTGGGGCCTTCTCGGGCAAGAAGCTGAATGTCGGAAAGAGTGGGGTGTTTCCAGTGAATGCAGTGGGTCGGGGAGCCAATCTAGGGGTGCAACATTTAGGATTGCCAGAGACAGGTTTAGGAATTTGGGGGTTCAGGTGAGGGGGGAGTGGGCGACAATGCATAAATGGAACCTCACAAAGTTGGCAGAGGAGGTTAGGGAGGGCTTTAGGAGATGGAATACTTATCGCCTGACACTGGCGGGGAGGGTCCAGCTGGTAAAAACAAACGTTCTGCCAAGGTCCCTGTTTATATTCCAGACCCTCCCGATCTTCATTCCGAAAGCCTTTTTCCGGAAACTGGGTGCAATGATTTTGGAGTTTATATGGGCGGGGAAGGTACCTCGGGTGAAGAGGGCCTTGCTACAGAGGCAGAGGCAGAAAGGGGGGTTTGTGTTACCAAATCTGCTGCACTGCTACTGGGCGGCAAATGTGGAGAAGGTGAGGTGGTGGTGGGAAGGAGAGGGGTTAGAGTGGGTGAGGATGGAGGAGGAGTCCGGTAGAAGGTGCAGCCTGAGGGCCATGGTGATGGCAACGCTTCTGCTGGCACCGAGGAGGTATACGGACAGCCCAGTGGTACAGTCCACCATTAGGGTGTGGAACCAGTCGAGGAGGCACTTTAGGATGGTGGAGATATCGGTGCAAACACCGCTATGTGGGAACCATGGGTTTAAGCCCGGGGAGAGGAATGGCATGTGTAGGAGGTGGAGAGGG
Organism: Scyliorhinus torazame; assembly: GCF_047496885.1. Lineage (NCBI taxonomy): Eukaryota > Metazoa > Chordata > Chondrichthyes > Carcharhiniformes > Scyliorhinidae > Scyliorhinus > Scyliorhinus torazame. Next base: position 45,704,104 of record NC_092707.1, read on the forward strand.
GAGGGGCTGGTGAGGGTGAGGGATTTAAATCTGGAGAATTTTGCAGCTCTGGGAGAGCTGCGGGAGAGGGTGGAGCTTCCAAAGGGAAGCGAGTTCAGGTATATGCAAGTGAGGGACTTTGCACGGAAGGAGTGGAGGGGGTTTCCCAAGCTGCCGGAGTAAACCCTGTTGGAGCGGTTGGTGCTCCTGGATGTGGAAGGGGAGGGTGGGATTGGAGATATATATGGGTGGCGGGGAGAAGGGGGGAGTGCAGGTGGTGAGGATTAAGGAGAAATGGGAGGACGAGCTGGGGGGACATAGGATGGGGAGTGTGGAGATACGCAGGGTGAATTCGACCTCCTGTGTGAGGATGAGTTTGATTCAGTTTAAGGTGGTTCACAGGGTGCTCGTGCCTCGGGGGTGGCAGACGAGTGTGAGAAGTGTGGGTGAGACACAGCAAATCACGCGCATATTGTTCTGGGGCTGTGAGAAGTTGGAGAGATTTTGGGAGGGGGTGTTTGGGACACTAGCAAAGATTGTTGGGGTAGAGGCCGGGCTGGACCCGATGGTGGCAATTTTTGGTGTGTCGGAAATGCCGGAGCTGATGGATGGGAAGAAGGCTGACATTGTGGTCTTTACCTCTCTGGTTGCCCGGCGAAGGATTCTGTTGGAATGGCGGTGACCAACGGGGCTGGCGGCCTGTCTGGGGGGCCTGCATGACTTTCTCCTGTTGCAATAGATTAAGTTTGAATTGAGGGGCTCAGCGGAGGGCTTTGAGACAGGGTGGGGACTGTTTGTGCCAATATTTGAGAAATTATTCATCGTGGAGGAGTGGGGAGGGGGGGGGGGGGATGAAAGGGGGGGAAAACTTGCACAAACTGTGAACTGTGATGTGTGGAGAATGCTCTTTGATTTGTTTATGTTTTTGTACCTTTGAATATGATTGGAACAAAATACATTAAAAAAAATAATAAATGCAGTGGGCAATTGAAGAGTTAACAGCCTGCTGAGATAAATGGACGTGATTCTCCCAAAAGGGAACAAAGTCCCCGAGCGAGCGCGTTTAGCCACGTGTTTCCCAGCGCTCGCGGTGTTTCCCAGCGCTCGCGGTGTTTCCCAGCGCTCGCGGTGTTTCCCAGCGCTCGCAGTGTTTCCCAGCGCTCGCGGTGTTTCCCAGCGCTCGCGGTGTTTCCCAGCGCTCGGGGTGTTTCCCAGCGCTCGCGGTGTTTCCCAGCGCTCGCGGTGTTTCCCAGCGCTCGCGGTGTTTCCCAGCGCTCGCGGTGTTTCCCAGCGCTCGCGGTGTTTCCCAGCGCTCGCGGTGTTTCCCAGCGCTCGCGGTGTTTCCCAGCGCCCGCGGTGTTTCCCAGCGCCCGCGGTGTTTCCCAGCGCCCGCGGTGTTTCCCAGCGCCCGCGGTGTTTCCCAGCGCCCGCGGTGTTTCCCAGCGCTCGCGGTGTTTCCCAGCGCTCGCGGTGTTTCCCAGCGCTCGCGGTGTTTCCCAGCGCTCGCGGTGTTTCCCAGCGCTCGCGGTGTTTCCCAGCGCTCGCGGTGTTTCCCAGCGCTCGCGGTGTATCCCAGCGCTCGCGGTGTTTCCCAGCGCTCGCAGTGTTTCCCAGCGCTCGCAGTGTTTCCCAGCGCTCGCGGTGTTTCCCAGCGCTCGCGGTGTATCCCAGCGCTCGCGGTGTTTCCCAGCGCTCGCGGTGTTTCCCAGCGCTCGCAGTGTTTCCCAGCGCTCGCAGTGTATCCCAGCGCTCGCAGTGTTTCCCAGCGCTCGCAGTGTTTCCCAGCGCTCGCAGTGTATCCCAGCGCTCGCGGTGTTTCCCAGCGCTCGCGGTGTTTCCCAGCGCTCGCGGTGTTTCCCGCTCGCAGTGTTTCCCAGCGCTCGCGGTGTTTCCCAGCGCTCGCAGTGTTTCCCAGCGCTCGCAGTGTTTCCCAGCGCTCGCAGTGTTTCCCAGCGCTCGCGGTGTTTCCCAGCGCTCTCAGTGTTTCCCAGCGCTCGCAGTGTTTCCCAGCGCTCGCAGTGTTTCCCAGCGCTCGCAGTGTTTCCCAGCGCTCGCAGTGTTTCCCAGCGCTCTCAGTTGAACAATGAGTCTGAACAGGGAAGGGGCGGCCTAGGCCGCACATAGCCCCGTTTTGGACAGTGGCGAGCGCCTCTCATGACCATGGAGCACAGGGACTGGCCACGTGCCTCTGCTGCTGCGCCACATCACGCTGCGACTGTGCCACCACCTGCTGGGTCTGTGCCACATCAGCCAGCGCCTGGGCAATGCTGCCGATGCCATCAGCCATGGCCCGCTGTGACTGGGCCATGCTCTGGAGCACCGCTGCAATGTCCAGGTTGCCCTGGCACATGACTGCCTGTGAGAGGGCAGCCCTGTCCTCGGCCTTGGCCACCATCCGCTTAGAGTGCCCCAGGCCTTGGACATCTTGACCCCTGGCCGAAAACCTTGCCCTCAAGACCACCACTGCGGACGCCACCCGAGCGGTGTTGGCCTGAGTGGCACCAATCGTCGGCACCACCTCCTGCTCCTACACGTGGTTGGACTCCTCCAACTGCTCCTGCAGGTGCTGGCTGGTCGCCGACAACCCCTCATGTAGGCCCTGGTTCCACGACTGCATGTCCACTAGAGATGGGACTGTTTATTCCAGAAGCCTGAGACCCGTTGGACGGCAGCTAGTTCTTTGGGTCGGCCTGCTATCTGACTGTCCAGCCCCTCACGTGCTGCGACCTCCACCTGCTGTACCAGATCAGCTGTGTGGTGTGCATCAGATAGTGACCCAGGAGCCTCTTCACTAACGTGCCCAACCGAGGTGATTGTCTCTGGGATGGTGGAGGGTATTTGAGATAGCTGTCATGGAAAATCACTGTCATCCTCCGACCCGAGCTCCAGGGTCTCCTGAGTCTCGGGCGGAGGGCTGGTATCCGAGCTGCTGTCCCCGTCACTCCTCGGCTCACGGAGGTGAGGGGGCGCTCCGGGTGTGGCATTTGCCGAGGGCAGGGTCGCCAGATGGACATGCCCCATCCCCAGCAAGTCCTGTAAGACGCATGATTAGATCATGGGCCGGGAGGGTGTGGGGTAGGGCGTGTGGATGGGGGTGGGGGGTGGTGATGTGGGGGTGGTGTTGGGTCAGGGTAGTGTCGGTTGAGGGTGGTGTAGAGTGAAGGTGGTGTCAGGTGTGGGTCGTGTGGAGGTGCGGGTAGTATGGGGAGAGGGTGGTCTGTGGGTGAGGGTGGTGTGGGTGATGTAGTGTGAGGGGGGTGTAGAGTATGGGTGGGATGAGGGTGGTGTGGGGGAGTGTTGACACATGTCATTCAGAACGCAACTAAGCGGGGTCTCACTTCCTCGCCCTCAGCCGAACTCCACCTCGGCGACTTCCCTTTGCTCCGGGCCACCGACCACGTCCAGGGCCCTCTGCTCTGCCGTAGTGAGGGCCACAGATCTGGCGGTACCCCTCCTGTCTTCTCCTGCTCCCAGTGCTTGTACACGGCTTTCTCCTGGGGGAGGGGCGGGGGAGAAACAGAAGGCAACAATGTTAGACTCGCACAGCGAGCAGGTACCCCAGAGGGCGGGTACCTGGTGGCCTCAATGGCCATGGCTCCAGGCCATGGCGGCCGGTATAGGTACCAGCATGTGGGGCTGCGTTGGGGGGGGTAGGGTTATGGGTTTGTGGGAAGGGGGTTGGTGCCAGGTGCTGCCTGCTCACCTTGGCCACCCTGAGGAGGTTGTGCAGTTTTTTTCTGCATTGCTGGGCGCAGTTTTTTTCTGCTGCTGCAATGTTGTCCATTGCACGACGAATGGCAGAAGCTGGCAGCCTCCTTCCCAGGCTGGGGTACAGGGTCACCCTCCTGTCATCCACGGCGTCCAGGAGGGTTTCCAGCTCTGCGTCTGTGAAACATGAGGCTGCGTGTCTTACTGCCATCTTGTTGGCTGGGATGGTGTATGTGGGGAGTGAAGTGTGTATATGCGGCTGTACCTTGTTGGCCTCCTGGGTGTCAATCGCGAAACCAGCGAATCCGACACCATTTCTCATTCGGATCAGTTATGTTCCACACTGCGCCAGTGCTAGCCCCTTAACAGTAGCGGAATCGGCCCAGGTGTGGCACCAGTTTTGTTGTTGTGAAAGTCCACAGATTCTACATTGGCATCAACAAGTCTCAGAAATGGAGAATCCCGCTATCTGACCCGAACTAATTTAAAGGAAGAAACCAAATGAATTTAATGAGGAAAATTAAAAATGTGGAAGAAAAGAATAACAACTACAGTGAAGCTGTAGTACTTTGTTCTTTTTATATATGTAAATTTAGAGTATGCAATTCATTTTTTCCAATTCAGGGGCAATTTAGCATGTCCAATACGCCTAGCCTGCGCATCTTTGGGTTTTGGGGGGCGAAACCCACGCAAACACGGGGAGAATGTGCAAACTCCACACGGACAGTGACCCAGAGCCAGGATCGAACCTGGGACCTCGGCGCCGTGAGTCAGCAGTGCTAACCACTGCGCCACCGTGCTGCCCGTAGTACTCTGTTCTGATGTAGAACTGAAACTGAATGCATTCTCAGTCCAAGAGATCCACACTGTTTTTGGCTTGCCCCAAAACTGAATGGACAACCTATCAAAATGTAGGTTGATATGAGGTCTGCCGTCTCCCTAATTCCTGAGACCACCTGCGAATGGAAACTTAATTACCTACCTTTGAAGCCAGCAGATGTGATCTTGAGGGCCTATACTGAGGAAATAATGCCTCTCAGAGGTTACATCACTGTCAAGGTTGGGCTAAGTGGACAAACTGCAGAGCTACACTCCATGTGGATCGCGGAACTTTTCCAGATCTCTTTGGCCGCTCTTGGCTGGAAAGGATTAAACTGAACTGGAGCACTGTAAATCGCTTTGTTGATTCAAAGTTGGACTTTAACCCCCTCCACCCCCCCTTCCCCTACACCACCTGTACCCTCCACCATCTTAGACACAATCATGGAAACATGCAGCAGTGTTTTTGAAAACACACTGGGGTCCATGAAAGGAGTTCAAGTGTCTCTGAAGATTCAGGAAAATAGTCAGCTGAAATGTCTCAAGGCTAGAATTGTACCCTATGCTATATTCCCCAAATCAAATCTGAACGACTGAGACATGTGGAAACAGGAGTCTTGGAACCTGTCACTACTAGTCTCTAGGCAACCCCTATTGTACCGGTCATGAATCAGAATGGCTCAATTCGTATCTGCGGAGATTTTAAGACAAGAATCAATCCGGCACTACGTGCGGATCAGTACCCGTTATCATTGATTGAAGATTTGTTCACAGGTCTTGCAGGAGGACAGAGGTTTAGCAAGATTGACCTATTGCAGGGCTACCTGCAAAAGAATGTGGCAGCTGAATCGCAATACTTGCTGACCATCGTCACTCACTAAGGCCCATTCCGCAACAAGAGATTGCCTTTAGAAATAACATCAGCACCAGTTTTATTTTGACGATCAATGAACGAGATCCTTAGTGGCTTCCAGTGTTATTGGTAATCCAAGATGGCGCCAGAGCATGGCGACTCTCGGCCAGCTCTCTCACCCAGACACTTTGATTTTATCTCTTATCACCGTTCTGACTTACTAAAACTCTTTTCCACACTGTAACCAATCACTGTTTGTCGATGTACCATTTGTCAATGTTCTCTGTTGATTCTTCTTTTTTTGTCTACTATGTACGTACTGTGTTCGTTCCCTTGGCCGCAGAAAAATACTTTTCACTGTACTTCGGTACATGTGACAATAAATCAAATCAAATCAATCTGGATGACATTTTGATAACCAGCACCAATGAACAAGAACACTTAGAAGCCACACTATAATGCTTTCAGGTGCATGGGTTGCATGCCAGGAAAGATAAATGTAATTTCTTTCAGATATTCATGCAATATCTAGGATACGTAATTGATAGTAAGAGTCTATATAAAGCACCTGAAAAGATGGAAGTCCTTATGGAGGCTCCACGGGAATGAATGTCACTCAACTTAGGTCATTTCTAGGGTTAATCATAGAATCACAGTATTTAATAATAATAATAAAAATAATTTTTTTATTGTCACAAGTATGAAGTTACTGTGAAAAGCCCCCAGTCGCCACATTCCGGCGCCTGTTCGGGTAAACTGGTACGGGAATTGAACCCGCGCTGCTGACCTTGTTCTGCATCACAAACCAGCTGTCTAGTGCAGAAGGAGGCCATTCGGCCCATCAAGTCTGCACCGGCCGTTGGAAAGAGTACCCTACTTAAGCCCACGCCTCCACCCCATCCCCATAACCCAGTAACCTCCCCTAACCTACTGGAAAGTAAGGAACAATATAGCAGAGCCAATCCGCCTAACCTGCACATCTTTGGACTGTGGGAGGAAACCGGAGCATACGGAGGCCCAAAGAACAAAGAACAATACAGCACAAGAACAGATCTTTCGGCCCTCCAAGCCTGTACCGATCATGATACCATCCTTGGCCAAAACCCTCAGGACTTCCTAGTGCCATATCCCTCCATACCATCCTATCCATGTATTTGTCAAGATGCTTTTTGAATGTCGTCAATGTATTTGCTTCCACAACCTTCCCTGACGACGCGTTCCAGCCACTCACCATCCTCTGTGTAAAAACCTGCCTCGAACATCTCCTCTGAACTTTGCGCCATAGACCTTAAATCTCTATCCCCTGGTGACTGACCCCTCCACCCTGAGAAAGAGTGCCTGCCCATCCACTCTATCCATGCCCCTCATAACCTTGTAGACCTCAAATCCACGCAGACACGGGGAGAAAGTGCAAACTCCACACAGACAATCGCCTGAGGCCAGAATTCAATGCAGGTCCCTGGAGATGTGAGGCAGCAGTGCTAACCACTGTGTCACCGCATTAAAGAAAGCTGTGATGAGTAACCACCCAAACATATAAAAATGTGGCAGAAGCAAAGAGGTTCAAGGCTACAGTGACTTTGATGGTTACGGACATGACATGATGATTAGTGCTGCAAGTTGCGGGGTTTTTGGTGATGAGGGCACAGATGTGTCTGTGCTCATCTGCCTGGAGAACCAGTCTCCTGCTCCACTGGTTCTTGGTTAATCCTATGTAGTTCACTCTTCAGCACTGGATCCCTTGTTGAGGGTTTGGCCTTCATTATCTTCTGCACCCTCTTTCCGCTCCTGTGCCTTACTGCTGCTCAGGATTCTGCTATCCCTGCGGAAGGCGTTGCACCTCATCATCAGAATCTGACAATTATGACCTCATGGCCAGGTGCAGCCGTCCCATTGGACAGGCGGCCACCCAATTATCCTTGGCAGCCTTGCCCCCTGCCCAGGATGGCGATGACATCATTGAATGCCTGAGTGCTGAGTGACCACACTCTTTACCAAATGCCAAGGCCCCTTTTGCACTTCAGCCTCTTATGGGGCTGAGATAATGCCACTGAGGTAGCCTCCCCTCAACTGATTTGCAACAGACACTCCTGAAACTGGTGAACTGCCTTCAGAATCCTACCCTCGCCCTCCCACAAGTTCTTAAAGAGCTCTTAAGTCAGATTAATTGGTCTCAACAGGGAGGGGAATTACCACAAGACCATAAGACATAGGAGCAGAATTAGGCCATTCAGCCCATCGCGTCTGCTCCGCCATTCAACCACGGTTGATATTTTCTCATCCCCATTCTCCTAACTTCTCCCCATAACCCCATATCCCCTTATTAATCAAGAACCTATATCTCTGTTTTAAAGACACTCAGTGAATTGGCCTTCACAACCTTCTGCCCCATTTCTGCCCCACCCTCATCAGCCTTGTTTCACATTTCTGGTGCTCAGAATGCAGTCCAGGCACTGACATGCCACCTGGCACTGGTATTTTCAGGACACTCCCACCCCCGTTTCTGCCCGGGCGAGGGGGGCTCAAAAGTTCATCCCATTATTGCAGTAACTTCTAACGAGTTCACACCCAATTAATTGCTCTCTTTATTGAAATCGGGGTACCATCCCATCTGCAAACTAACTGCTGGCATTAAACTAGCGGGAGGGAATATCTCCCAAAGGTCACATTTTCTAGAGTGACTTGCAGCAGTCTCATTCAGAGCCACTGCTTAGGTCACTCAACATGCATGTTCGACTGGATTTGCACCTCAAATTGACTCCCCCTGATTCTATGTACTTCATTAAACATTGATTGTTCGATTAAAATTAAGCTCCATTCATGCATCAGGCAGGAGCTAGCACTACCAATGTGGAGGTTCTTGGTAAAATGGCAAATGGAGGTGAGGGAGTATGTGTCTTTTCAAAAATGTTTGGAAACTTTACTGCTCTGTTCCCACCCGACTGAGAGAGTTACATTGCTCTTCATATCTTTCTAATACAGTTACAGGGAAGTGATTTACAACTGATTTTACAACTTGTGTGCTGACGCAGGTTTGTGAAATTCCAGTAAAATCGTCTCCCTCCTTTTAATTTCTCACCATTTATCCTTTGAAATTTGTACAACAGAAATTGTGGTGTCAGCGCCTCTGTTAATGGTGCTGCCCCTGCGTTCGCTGATGCTAGTTAATCATTCATATTCTGGGCTTCACTTGCCTACAAATTGCATTTAGGATGTGATGGGAAAGGAAGATCATGCCGGCGTGCAGCATTCACAGGTTTCATAAGCTTTAATTCTGCAACAAAAGCTCTTCCTGAGGTGGGGGAGCCGTTCAGTCGCAACACGGAATACGTGTTGCTCTTAATGCAACTTAAACCGTGCTCAAAATGGTTTTCCTCTGCTCTTTCACTGGCAGAAAGAGCCTATAGAATGATACTGTTCTGGAAAAGGTCCTTGATCTGAAACATGTTTCTACCTCCACAGGTGTTGCCTCACCAGCTGAATATTTCCACCTTGGTTCTGTCTTCATTTGAGATTTCCAGCATCTGCTGTATTATACTTTTGTTGGGCTGCTTGAAGGAATAATTAGTACCTTTATAGTAAAGCAGCAGTTTGTGGAAGCAAGCCTATAGGAAAAGGATAGAACAATATATTGAATATCAATTGTTTTGTTGATGCTTTATTACAGGTTTCACTTGATCATAATGCCCAAGAGTTAAACACATGTTTCGTGGGATGAAACAGAATTTGGTGGTAAACTCAGCAGGTCTGGCAGCATCTGTGGAGAGGGAAACAGTGTTAACGTTCCAGGTCCGTATGACTCTTCTTCAGAGTCTTCGACTGTAGAGTTTTTCCAACATTTTCTGATTTAATTTCAGGTATCCAGCATCTGCAGTGTTTTGCCTTTATTTTAATAATAATAACCTTTTATTGTCACAAGTATGAAGTTGCTGTGAAAAGCCCCTAGTTGCCGCATTCCGGCGCCTGTTCGGGTAAGCTGCTACGGGAATTGAACCCGCGCTTCCGGCCTTGTTCTACATCACAAACCAGCTGTCTAGCCCACTGATAAACCAGCTCTTTATGACTATTTTACAGCTAGAACACAGGACTACTTGTGTGCCAAACAGCACAAGCAGAAAGAAATAGACAGAGATAAGAGATCCCATAACAAACGCATCAAATCTAAGCTCTGCAGTCCTGCCACATCCAGCCGTGAATGATGGTAGACAATTGAACAACTCACTGGAGGAGGAGGCTCCACAAATATCTCCGTCCTCACTGCTGAAGGAGCCCAGCACATCTGTGCAAAAGACAATGCTGAAGCATTTGCAAAAATCTTCAGCCAGAAGTGCCGAGCGGATGATCCATCTCTGTCTCCTCCGGAGGTTCCCAGCATCACAGATGTCAATCTTCAGCCAATACGATTCACTCCACATGATATCAAGAAACAGCTGAAGGCATTGGATATGCAAAATCTATGGGCCCTGACAATATCCCAGCAATAGTACTGGAGACTTGTGCTCCAGAAATTGCCACATCTCTAGCCAAGCTGTTCCTGTACAGCTACAACACTGGCATCTATCCGGCAATGCGGAAAGTTGTCCAGGTCTGTCCTGTACACAAGAAACAGGATAAATTCAACCCATCCAATTAGCGCTCTACAGGTATACTCTCCATCATCAGCAAAGTAATGGAAGGCGTTACCAACAGTGCTATCAAACGACACTTACTCAGCAATAACCTGCTCACGGAAACTCAGTTTGGTTTCCACCAGGGTCACTCAGCTTCTGGCCTCCTTCTGCACTGTAAATTCTATATCTATATCTATATCTAAAAGCCTTGTTTCAAAGAAGGAGAAAAGAACTGAATGCCAGAGGTGAGGAGAGAGTGACTGCCCTTGACACCAAGGCAGCAATTGACTGAGTATGGCATCAAGGAGCCCTAGCTAAACTGGAGTCAATGGGAATCAGGAAGAAAGCTCTCCGCTGGTTGGAGTCATACCTGGCACAAAGGAAAATGGTTGTGGTGGTTGGAGGTCAATAATCTTAGCTCCAGGGCATCACTGCTGGAGTTCCTCAGGGTGGCATCCTAGGCCGAACCATCTTCAGCTGCTTCAACAATGACGTCCCTTCAATCATAAAGTCAGAAGTGAGAATGTTCGCAGATGACTGTACAATGTCCAGCACCATTTGCAGCTCCTCAGATAATGAAACAGTCCATGTAAAAATGCAGCAAGACCTGGGCAATATCCAGGCTTGGGCTGACAAGTGGCGAGTTACATTTGTGCCCCACAAGTGTCAGGCACAATGACCATCTTCTGCAAGGGAGGATCGAACCATTGCCCTTTGTCATCCAATGGCATTTGATCCAGCAGAGGGCAGTAGAGCAGAGCTGCTGATTGGCTGTTGCGGGGGAAACTTGCATACGTGCATTGTGGTCACCCTAACGTGAAGGTGTACCTGAGCAAGCGACCCTAGGTGTTCAAGTGAAGGCAAGCATCCAGCAGAGGGCAGTAGAGCGGAGATGCTGATTGGCTGTTGCAGGGGAAAGTTGCATACATGCATTGTGGTCACGCTAACTTGAAGGTGTACCTGAGCAAGAGACCCTACGTGTTCAAGTGAAGGCAAGCATCCAACAGAGGGCAATAGAGTAGAGCTGCTGATTGGTTGTTGTGGGGGAAATTTGCATATCTGCATTGTGGTCACCCTAACTTGAAGGTGCACCTGAGCAAGAGACCCTAGGTGTTCAAGTGAAGGTGAGCATCCAGCAGAGGGCAGTAGAGCAGAGCTGCTGATTGGTTGTTGCGGGGAAAATTTGCTTACATGCATTGTGGTCACCCTAACTTGAAGGTGTACCTGAGCAAGAGACCCTAGGTGTTCACGTGAAGGCAAGCATCCAGCAGAGGGCAGCAGAGCAGAGCTGCTGATTGGCTGTTGCAGGGGAAATTTGCATATGTGCATTGTGGTCACCCTAACTTGAAGGTGGTTTGTGGAGGAGCTGTTGTCAAGTGACACTTACATTTGAGGTGAGGGACGCCATCAGTGTCCCTGCTGATTTCATCTGTGGGAAGTGCACCCATCTACAGCTCCTCAGAAACTGCGTTAGGGAACTTTGGATCATTCGGGAGGCAGAGGTGGTCACAGATAGAAGCTGCAGGCATGTAGTTACTCCGAAGAATAAAGATAGATGGGTGATGGTGAGAGGGGCTGGGAGGTAGAAGTCAGTACAGGGATCCCCTGTGGTCGTTCCCCTTAGTAACAAGTATACCGCTTTGGATACTGTTGGGGGGGGGGAGATTTACCAGGTGTAAGCCATGGGGTACAGGTCTCTGGCACAGAGTTTGTCCCTGTTGCTCAGAAGGGAAGGGGAAGAGGAGTAGAGCATTAGTCATTGGAGACTCCATAGTTAGGGGAATAGATAGAAGATTCAGTGCGAACGAGAGAAACTCGCAATTGGTGTGTTGCCTCCCAGGTGCCAGGGTCCGTGATGTCTCGGATCGTGTTTTCGGGATCCTTAAGGGAGAGCAGCCCCAAGTCGCAGTCCACAGAGGTACCAATGACATAGGTAGGGCTTGGGATGTAAGGCAGGAATTCAGGGAGCTAGGGTGGAAACTTAGATCTAGGACAAACAGAGTTATTATCTCTGGGTTGTTACCCGTGCCATGTGCGAGCGAGACGGGGAATAGGGAGAGAGAGGAGTTGAACACGTGACTACTGGGATGGTGCAGGAGGGAGGGTTTCAGATTCCTGGATAATTGGGGCTCATTCTGGCGTAATGGGACCTCTACAAATGGGATGGTCTGCCCCTGGACCAGAGGGGTACCAATATACTGGGGGGGAAATTTGCTAATGCTCTTCGGAAGGGTTTAAACTAGTTCAGCAGGGGATTGGGAACCTGAATTGTAGCTCCAGTATACAGGAAGTTGAGAGTAGTGAGGTCATGAGTAAGGTTTCAAAGTTGCAGGAGTGTGCAGGCAGGAAGGTGATTTAAAGTGTGTCCACTTCAACGCCAGGAGCATCTGGAATAAAGTGGGTGAACTTGCGGCATCGGTTGGTACCTGGGGCTTCGATGTTGTGGCCATTTTGGAGACATGGATAAAGCAGGGACAGGAATGGTTGTTACAGGTGCCGGGGTTTAGATATTTCAGTAAGCTCAGGGAAGGTGGTAAAAGAGGGGGAGGGGTGGCATTGTTAGTCAAGGACAGTATTACGGTGGCAGAAGGGCGTTTGATGAGGACTCGTCTACTGAGGTAGTATGGGCTGAGGTTAGAAACAGGAAAGGAGAGGTCACCCTGCTGGGGGTGTTCTATAGGCCTCCGAAAAGTTCCAGAGATGTAGAGGAAAGGATTGCAAACATGATTCCGGATAGGAACGAAAGCAAAAGGGTAGTTGTTATGGGGGACTTTAACTTTCCAAATATTGACTGGAAACGCAATAGTTCGAGTACTTTAGATGGGTCCGTTTTTGTCCAATGTGTGCAGGAGGGTTTCCTGACACAGTATGTAGATAGGCCAACGAGAGGCAAGGCCATTTTGGATTTGGTACTGGGTAATGAACGAGGACAGGTGTTAGATTTGGAGGTAGGTGAACACTTTGGTGATAGTGACCACAATTCGATTACGTTTACTTTAGTGATAGAAGGGGTTAGGTATATATCGCAGGGCAAGAGTTATATCTGGGGGAAAGGCAATTATGATGCGATGAGACAAGACTTAGGTTGCATCGGATGGAGAGGAAAACTGCAGGGGATGGGCACAATGGAAATGTGGAGCTTGTTCAAGGAACAGCTACTGCATGTCCTTGATAAGTATGTACCTGTCAGGCAGGGAGGAAGTGGTCGAGCGAGGGAACCGTGGTTTACTAAAGCAGTCGAAACACTTGTCAAGAGGAAGAAGGAGGCTTATGTAAAGATGAGACATGAAGGTTCAGTTAGGGCACTCGAGAGTTACGTTAGCTCGGAAGGACCTAAAGAGATAGCTAAGAAGAGCCAGGAGGGGACATGAGAAGTCTTTGGCAGGTAGGATCCAGGATAACCCTAAAGCTTTCTATAGTTATATCAGGAATAAAAGAATGACTAGGGTAGGAGTAGGGCCAGTCAAGGACAGTAGTGGGAAGTTGTGCGTGGAGTCCGAGGAAATAGGAGAGGTGCTAAATGAATATTTTTCGTCAGTATTCACACAGGAAAAATACAATGGTGTTGAGGAGAATACTGAGATTCAAGCTACTAGACTAGAAGGGCTTGAGGTTCATAAGGAGGAGGTGTTAGCAATTCTGGAAAGTGTGAAAATAGATAAATCCCCTGGGCCGGATGGGATTTATCCTAGGATTCTCTGGGAAGCTAGGGAGCAGATTGTTGAGCCTTTGGCTTTGATATTTATGTCATCATTGTCTACAGGAATAGTGCCAAAAGACTGGAGGATAGCAAATGTTGTCCCCTTGTTCAAGAAGGGGAGTAGAGACAACCCTGGTATCTATAGACCAGTGAGCCTTACTTCTGTTTTGGGCAAAGTCTTGGAAGGGTTTATAAGAGATAGGATGTATAATCATCTGGAAAGGAATAATTTGATTAGTGATAGTCAACACGGTTTTGTGAAGGGCAGGTCATGCCTCACATACCTTATTGAGTTCTTTGAGAAGGTGACCAAACAGGTGGATGAGGGTAAAGCAGTTGATGTGGTGTATATGGATTGCAGTAAAGCGTTTGATAAAGTTCCCCACGGTAGGCTACTACAGAAAATACGGAGGCATGGGAGTCAGGGTGATTTAGCAGTTTGAATCAGAAATTGGCTATCTGGAAGAAGACAAAAGGTGGTGGTTGATGGGAAATGTTCAGACTGGAGTCCAGTTACTAGTGGTGTACCACAAGGATCTGTTTTGGGGCTGTTTGTCATTTTTATAAATGACCTGGATGAGGGCGTAGAAGGATGGGTGAGTAAATTTGCAGATGACACTAAAGTCGGTGGAGTTGTGGACAGTGCGGAAGGATGTTACAAGTTACAGAGGGACATAGATAAGCTGCAGCGCTGGGCTGAGAGGTGGCAAATGGAGTTTAATGCAGAAAAGTGTGAGGTGATTCGTTTTGGAAGGAATAACAGGAAGACAGAGTACTGGGCTGACAATAAGAGTCTTGGTAGTGTGGAAGAGCAGAGAGAGCTCGGTGTCCATGTACCTAGATCCCTGAAAGTTGCCACCCAGGTTGAGAGGGTTGTTAAGAAGGCGTACGGTGTGTTAGCTTTTATTGGTAGAGGCATTGAGTTTCGGAGCCATGAAGTCATGTTGCAGCTGTACAAAACTTTGGTGCGGCCGCATTTGGAGTATTGCGTGCAATTCTGGTCGCTGCATTATAGGAAGGATGTGGAAGCATTGGAAAGGTTGCAGAGGAGATTTACCAGAATGTTGCCTGGTATGGAGGGAAGATCATATGAGCGACGGCTGAGGCACTTGAAGCTGTTTTCGTTCGAGAGAAGAAGGTTAAGAGGTGACTTAATTGAGGCATACAAGATGATCAGAGGGTTAGATAGGGTGGACAGTGAGAGCCTTTTTCCTCGGATGGTGATGTCTAGCACGAGGGGACATAGCTTTAAATTGAGGGGAGATAGATATAGGACAGATGTCAGAGGTAGGTCCTTTACTCAGAGAGTGGTAAGGGCGTGGAATGTCCTGCCTGCAACAGTAGTGGACTCGCCAACACTAAGGGCATTCAAATGGTCATTGGATAGACATATTGACAATAAGGGAATAGTGTAGATGGGCTTTTGAGTGGTTTCACAGATTGGCGTAACATTGAGGGCCGAAGGTCCTGTACTGCGCTGTAATGTTCTATGTTCTATTACCATCGCTGGAGCCTTAAAATCAAGATCCTGGGGATTACCATTGATCAGAAACTGAACTGGACTAGCTATATTAATACTGTGGCTACCAATGCAGGTCCTACAGTGAGGAACTCACCTCCTGACCACCCAAAGTCTGTTCACCATCTACAAGGCACAAGTCAAGAGTGTAATGGATTACTCTCCACTTGCCTGGATGAGTGCACTCCAGCAACACTCGAGAAGCTCAACACCATCCAGGAGAAAGCAGCCCGCTTGTTTGCTCCCCCTTCCACTTTCAAATCCGCCACACCCAACAAACAGTGGCAGCCGTGTGTACCATCTGCAAGATGCACTGCAGTAACTCACCAAGGTTCCTTAGACATCACATTCCAAACCCATGTCAACTACCATCTAGAAGGACTGGTGCAGTCGATACCTGGGAACTCCACCACAGGGAGGTTTCCCTCAAAGTCTCACCACCCTGACTTGGAAATATATCGCTGTTCCTTTACTTTGGGGCAAAATCCTGAAACTCCCTCCCGAACAGCACAGTGGGTGTACCTGCACCTCAGGGACTGCAGCAGTTCAAGAAGACAACTCGCCACTACCTTCTGAAGGACAACTTCAATGAATGCTAGCCTAACCACAGACACACACATCCCGTAAGTGATTTTTAAAAACATGTTTTCTGGGTCTGTTTATTTACATTCACAGTGCTGGTAGGTAGGGAGTCTTGACCCAGCGGCTGAA
Source organism: Scyliorhinus torazame (assembly GCF_047496885.1). NCBI lineage: Eukaryota > Metazoa > Chordata > Chondrichthyes > Carcharhiniformes > Scyliorhinidae > Scyliorhinus > Scyliorhinus torazame. The sequence goes on from NC_092707.1 coordinate 45,720,003, forward strand.
ATGGAACACTGATATGGTTCAAAGTCAGGATGGTAACTGGCTTGGAGGAAACGTCCAGGTGGTGGTGTTCCCATGTATCTGCTGTCCGTTTCCTTCTAGATGGTAGTGTTGTGAGTTTGAAAGGTGCTGTCGAAGGAGCTTTGGTGCATCTTGTAGATGGCACACATCACTGTCATCGTGCGCCGGTGGTGCAGGGAGTGAATGTTTGTGGAAGGGGTGCCAACCAAGCAGGCTTTTTTGTCCTGCATTGTGTCAAACCGCTTGAGTGTTGTTGGAGCTACACTCATATAGGTGCAGGGAGAGTATTCCTAATTTGTACCTTGTAGATAGTCGACAGGCTTTGTGTGTCAGGAGGCAAGTTAGTCACCACAGGATTCCTAGCCTCTGACCTGCTCTTGCAGCCACAGTAGTTATATTGCTAGTTCCGTTCAGTTTCTGGTCTGGATGACACCTCCCCCCCCAAGATGTCGATAATGAGGAATTCAGCAACGGTAATGCCATTGAATGTCAAGGGCAATAGTTAGATTTTGACTTGCTGGAGATGGTCATTGCCTGGCACTTGTGTGGAGCGAATGTTACTTGCCACTTGTCAGCCTGGATATTGTCACATTTTTGCTCTATTTGGACGTGGATTGCTTCAGTATCTGAGGAGTTGCAAGTGGTGCTTAACTTCATACAATCATCAGTGAACATTCCCACTTTTGACTTTATGATGGAAGGAAGGTGGTGGATGAAGCTGATGATGATGGTTAGGCCTCAGATATTCCCCAGAAAAATACCTGCAGTGACGTCCTGGAGCTGACATGATTGGCCTCCAACAACCACACCCTTCCATTGTGCTATGTGTGAGTCCAACCGGAGGAGAATTTTCTTCCCCGATTCCCATTGGCTCCAGTTTTGCTGGGGCTCCTCGATGCCGGACTCGATCAAATGAGGCATTGATATCAAGGCTGGCCACTCTATCTCACCTCCTGAGTTCAGCACTTTAGTCCATCTTTGAAACAAGGCTCTAATGAGGTTAGCGGCCCGAGCAGAACCAAAATCGGTTATTGCGGAACAAGTGCTGCTTGATTGCAGTGTTCATGACTCCTTCCATCGGTTTACTGATCATCGAATAGGTTGCTGGGGTGGTAATTGGTTGATTTGGATTTGTTCTGTTTTTTCTGTACAAGACACATCTGGGCAATTTTCCACATTGCCAGATAGATGCTAATGTCGTACCTGTTCTGGAGCAGCTTGGCGAGGGACATGGCAAGTTCTGGAGCACAATCTTCAGTACTATTGCCAGAATATTGTCAGGTCCATAGCCTTTGCAGTATCCAATGCCTTCTGTGCAACTGTGCTAACCACTGTGCTACCATGCTGCCTGAGTTGTTTAATTGTCCACCACCATTCTCAGCTGCATGTTACAGGACTACAGAGTTTAGATCTGATCCGTTGATTGTGGGATCTCTATGACATAACTTTGCCTAACACCTGCTGCTTATACTGTTTGGCACACAGGTAGCCTCTATGTTGTAGCTTCACCACGTTGGCACCTCAGTTTTTGATATGCTTAGTGGTGCTCCTGGCATGCCCTCCTGCACTCTTCACTGAACCAGGGTTGATCTCCTGGCTTGGTGGTAATGGTAGAGTGAGAAATATGCCATAGAGTTACATATTGTGGTTAAGTACAATTCTGCTGCTGCTGGTGTCCATAGCGCCTCATGGATGCCCAGTCATGAGTTGCTGGACCTATTCAAAATCTATGCCATTTAGCACAGTGGCAGTGACACACAACATGATGGGTGGTATTTTCAATGTGAAGATGGATTTTGCCTCCACAGGGACTGTGCGGTGGTCACTCCACTGTCATGGATAAATGCATCTGTGGGAGACATGTTGGTGAGGGTAAGGTGTTGTGGAAATAATAATAGAGACAGAGGCTTTGAGCTTTGTTTCACGAATTTTATTTTACACAATATCGTGGAGAGACTGCAGTAGGCTAAATAGCCATTCCACAGTACTCTGAATTATACAGAATTATAGTCTGAAATACAGAAAGAAGTGAACAAGCAACTGGCTGGCCATTGTTTATATTAAACAAACCTTGGAAATGCTCTTGGTTCCTTATCTAGTATGTATTTTCTTGCCCTTGCTAAAACAACTGTTTCTAAGCAGTATTTTGTTTACATTATCCGACCTTCTAAGTTTTGTTCAGAAGCAGAGTTAAAATATAGTCAAGCAATCCCATCATGCTTTGAAGTGCCTTTTCTTTAATAGCAACTAATTTTAATGTATTCTCTCAGCGGCCAATCAATCCTCACATTAACTTTCCTTCGACATAAGGTCTAGTGTGTTTTTCCCTCTTGTTGGTTTTCTCACTATCTCACTGCTGACCAATTCTAGCAGCAATGTCCTTTAGGACCTGGCCAGCTCAGTCAGCAGTGGTGCTTTGATGATGGGCATTGAAGTCCCCCACCCAGAATACACTCTGGGCCCCTGCCACCCTCCAAGTTGGGTTCAGCAGGAAGGATGACTGAGGGAAGACAGTACATGGTAATCAGCCCTTGTTTGGCCTGAAGCCATGAAAAGTCATGGGGTCCGGAGTCTATGTTGAGAACTCCCAGGGCAGCTCCCTCCCAGATGCATATACCACTTTGTCACCGCCTCTGGCACCCAGGGTTGGTGATGGCCACACTGTTGGGGGCATTGTTTGTAAGGTATGATTCTGTCAGTATGATAGCTGTCACTTGACCATGTCTGTGAGCACAAGCCCTCAGATGTTAGTCGGAAGTCAGAATCGACAGGGCAGTACAGTAGCACACGTGGCTAGCACTGTGGCTTCACAGCGCCAGGGTCCCAGGTTTGATTACCCGCTGGGTCACTATCTGTGCGGAGTCTGCATGTTCTCACCGTGTCTGTGTGGGTTTCCTCCGGCTGCTCGGTTTCGTCCCACAGTCTAAAGATGTGCAGGTTAGGTGGATTGGCCACGCTAAATTGCCCTGAGTGTCCAAAAAGGTTAGGAGGGGTTATTGAGGTAGGGTGGATGTGAGGGCTTAAGTGGGTCGGTGCAGAGAGACTGCAGTATGTGATGGGCCGAATGGCCTCCTTCTGCCCTGTATGTTCTATGTATCTATGACAGGGCTGAATTTGCCGTTGTCAGTTCTGGTGCCTAAGTTGTTGCTGAGTTGTCCTTCCAGTTTCATTCCTTTTTGTAGGCTTTGTAGTGGTTTGATATAACTGAGTGGCTTGCTGGGCCATTTCAGAGGGCATTTAAGAGTCAAGCACATTGCTGTGGATCTGGAGTTACACATAGGCCAGACCAGATAAGGATGGCAGATTTCCTTCCCGAAAGGGCATGAGTGAACCTGATGGGTTTTTAATCACAATCGACAGTGGGTTTGTGGACTGTTGTAACGAAGGTCTCTATGATACACCATGCCAGAAATCAGTCGAAGCTTGCATTCAGATTGAACAGCTGGAACTTTTAAGTCCTGGCAACATCCTTGGAAATCTCGTCTGCACTCTCTCTCCAGAGCAATTATGTTCTTCCTGTAATGTGGTGACCAAAACCGTGCACAAAATTTCAGCCGTGGCCTAACCGGCAATTTATACAGTTCCAGCATTACACCCCTGCTACATTCAATACATTACCTAACCAAAGAAAACATTTCCACTCATTCAACCAAACGATTAATATAATTCTGGAGTCAAAGCTATCCTCTTCATTATCAACTTCATGGCCAACCTTCGTGTCATCAGCAAATTTCCAAATCTTGTCTCCCACATTCAAATGTAAATCATTAATATGTACAACAAACTGCACTGAGCTCTGTGGAACACCACTGGAAACAATTTTCCATTTGCAAAATCTTCCATCAGCCATCACCCTTTGTTTCCTGTCACCGGGCCAATTTTGGTTCTAGCCTGTGTCCCATGAGATCTCACATTTCTGACCAGTCTGCCATGTGGGACCTTGTTAAATGTCTGAGATTAAAAGTTCCCAGGCTGGGAAAGGAAAAGAACAGAAGTAACCCTCAGGAATTAAGAATCACTTTGGACTTGTTTGGGTGAATTGAATGTCTACTTAAAGGATAGGATAACGTATACCTGTGATGTGTGTGTTTTCGATCGTGCTAAAATATAAAGGGGGTCATTCGGTTCTGTACTTTAAAGTATAATTTGCCAATCAAGGTAGCACTTGGTCAAGAGAGCTTTTTGTTCAAAAAAACATCTTAAGGGGAAATCTTGTTGTGTCATTCTTTCAGCTATTAACTGGAGGTTTGAATTTATATTGAGAAGTTATCAGTCTCCACTGGGATCTCTAGGATCACAACAAAGTAAAATATGAAGTTAACAAGCATGTTTAATCATGTTGAAAAGCTTCAATAGCACTGAGAGGTGAGTGCAGAAGTACTGTCGTTGTCGGTTTGGGTCATTGTAGTAAGATTGCTGGATACAGTTTGGGTTCGGAATAGGTTCCTCACCTGAGGAAGGAGCTGCGCTCCGAAAGCTAGTGATTTGAAACAAACCTGTTGGACTTTAACCTGGTGTTGTAAGACTTCTTACAGTGCCCACCCCAGTCCAACGCCAGCAACTCTACAACACACTATAGATGTTGACATTGCGGTAATCTTTTGGTGGAAGTTTATTTGTTTTTGTTTGGTAAGAGGGATTGGGATGTGGCAATATTTGGATGAAAAGTTTTGGTAGTGTGTTCATAGTTGATGAAGCAGGTTTGTGGCACTAATATTTGGTGGTTGAGGTTATTTAGGAACATTTGGGTGAGGGACTTTGGTAATAGTTGTCTGAGGGGAATGGCATTATGACACGATTGACTTGATACAAAAAGCCGGAGTTGGGAAATCATAGAATCCCTACAGTGCAGGAGTAGAGTCTGCATTGCCCCTTCGAAAGAGCACCCTACCTAGGCCCAATCCTCACTCTAGCCCTGTATTTCCACCCAACCTTTGGACACTAAGGGGCAATTAAGCATGGCCATCCACCTAACCTGCACATCTTTGGACTGTGGGAGGCAACTGGAGCACGCGGAGGAAGTCCACACAGACATGGGGGTAAGTGCAAACTCCACACAGACAGTCACCCGAGGTCGGAATCAAACCCGGATCTCTGGTGCTATGAGGCAGCTGTGCTAACCACTGTGAACTATCGGCTCCGTGTGCCACCTCGGGCGAGAGTGCCTGCAAAAGTGGAATGTTCTCTCTGAGGTGGGTGTTGGTGGGGGAGAACTGGACTTGGGCCCATAGGTCAGAGAAACATTTCAGAGGCTGCAGAGTTAAGAAGTGGGCTTTTTGAAAGGCCTGCTTCACTGCTCTGGGACTTGTAAAACAGCCTTATCTGTAACACCCCCTCACCTACCCTCAATGGCCCCTCATACCTCCATGACAGGCCATGCCCCTTCAATAATAAAAGTAATAATCTTTATTAGTGTCACAAGTAGGCTTACATTACCACTACAATGAAGTTATTGTGAAAATCCCCTCGTCGCCATACTCCGGCGCCTGTTTGGGTACACTGAGGGAGAATTCAGAATGTCCAATTCGCCTAACAAACATGTCTTTCGGGATTTGTGGGAGGAAACCGGAGCACCCAGAGGAAACCCACGTAGATACGGAGAGAACGTGCAAATTCTGCACAGACAGTGACCCAAGCCGGGAATCAAACCCGGGTCCTCAGTGCTGTGAAGCAACAGTGCTAACTACTGTGCTACCATGCTGCCCCACCCACCCCAAATGGCCCCTCATACTCTCCATGCCAATATATCGCTCTTCAATGTCCATTTACCTAATATCTACTCTGTTCAGAAACCATGAAACCTACGGTAACAATGTGAAAAGTCTTTAAAGCATTCGGTCATAAATTTCTTTAAAACAAATTCCTTTTACGAGAGCCTTAGAAATGTGTCAATTGACCAATTCTTTAAAGAATCAATAGCAAAACTGCAAGTACTTGGCACCTCTTTATCTTGAATAATAATCATTTAGTAATTGAGAAATAGATCCATGAGAGAAAGTTGCCAATCAAGTAATGTTTTCCCTTGGGTGCAGCTGTTTCAACAGACTATTGGATGTATAGGTTCTCAGCCAAGAATGCATCAGAAAATCCAGTCTGTCCGATTCTGAAAAAATCTAGCCTTATATATTGGATCGATGGATTCCACCATAGAATCCCTACTGTGCAGAAGGAGGCCATTCAGCCCATCGAGACTGCATTGACTCTGTGAAGGAGGACCCCACCTAGGCCCATTCCACCACCCCATCCCTGTAACTCCACCTAATCTGCACATCTTTGGACTGTGGCAGGAAATCGGAGCAGTTGAAGGAAACCCACGCAGACATGGGGAGAACGACCAAACTCCACACAGACAGTCACACAAGGCTGGAATTGAACCCGGGACCCTGATGCTGTAGGCAGCAGTGCTAACCACTGTGCCGCCGTGCCACCCCATTATATGGGGTGAATCCTGCGAATGGGGGAGTTGGATAATGTAGTCGTGTTTAGGTTTGGAATGTTTCATAGAATTTACAGTGCAGAAGGAGGCCATTCGGCCCATCGAGTCTGCACTGGCTCTTGGAAAGAGCACCCTACCCAAGCCCACACCACCCTATCCCCATAACCCAGTAACCCCACCCAACACTAAGGGCAATTTTTGGACACTAAGGGCAATTTTGGACACTAAGGGCAATTTAGCATGGCCAATCCACCTAACCCGCACATCTTTGGACTGTGGGAGGAAACCGGAGCCCCCGGAGGAAACCCACGCACACACGGGGAGAACGTGCAGACTCCACACAGACAGTGACCCAGCCGGGAATCGAACTTGGGATCCTGGAGCTGTGAAGCAATTGCGCTAACCACTATGCTACCGTGCTACCGTTGCTGTGGAAATGTCTCAGTCATAGGATTGGTTACACGGGATGAGACAGGGTGAGCAAAATGCACAGGGTAGATGTTCTTGACAATATTTCAGTGAGGGGTGCAGGGTTGTATTGCAACAGTTTTTGGATGGGGGGCAGTTTAATTATTGTAGCACATTTGAGGGTGGTGGAAGGATAATGTAATATTTTCATGGGAGGTTGACATTGTTGTAACATGTGGATAAAATAGCAGTGGATAATGAGTGAGAAGAGGTGAAATTTTACGATAATGTTTTAGAGATGGCGAAGTTGCATATTGTAGTGATATCTGGGATAGAGGCTCCAGTACAGAACAGGTGATATGCTTAAGAAATGTTTGGGTGCAGCTGAGCGGCTGGCCGAGTGATAATTGGGTAAGGAGGGTTCAATGCTACAGGAAGGTGAGTGTTTGCTTCAGTATACCCATGTGCTGATGTATGTTGCATAAAGTACATCCTAACTCACATACTTTTACGATGTGTGCAGGGCTTATTATATAACCAGTCATTTCCTCTGCATCATGGCACACCAAGGTTCACAAATTTACCAAATTGCTTCATTTCAAATGCTGAAGTGAAGCAAAGTAATTATTGGAAACCTATCATTGCAGTTAAAACGAGAAACTTTAGATGGTGCTGCAGGGGTTTTTTCAGTTTCATTAGCATGGAGGCTTATTGCTGATTCAAAAATAGGCAAGGAATCGCAAAGAAAATAGCAGAAGCCTTATTTATAGTTCACAGTGGGTTTCTGATAATTGTATATATTCGTAAAATATGAATGCTTATGGAAATGGATAATTCACTGATACAAATGTGTAATCATTCTGGTACTAAAATGATCTGACCATCGGTAGCAGCAAGGAACCTATCTACTCCCATTGGGGGAGATCGCAAGATAATTTTAGATAAAGGCAGACATTTAACCTATTTTTGTTCGCGCCCCCAGAAAATCTCTCCAGTCAACAATCCCTCCCTGCTCCTTTATGGGCAGCACAGTAGCATTGTGGATAGTGTAGCCAGTTAAAATGGCTAACTCCCAATTTAGAATGGCTAACCCCGATTTAAAATGGCGAACGGAAAAGGCTGATGGGAAAATCAACCAGCAGGACTAAAACAAGCAGCTGCAGGTAAAACTGTGTATTCGCCTCTGGGAAGGCAAGACAAGATTGATACCTGCAGCCATCAGCATAACAAAACACCAGCCATCTGAATACTAATGAGCAATCCCCGGGAACAATGTGCAACAATTTAGACACACAAAGCCAACCCAGACTTTTTGGCGCCAACAGGAGCCTACACAAAGGGAGGTGAACGATCACCCCAAGACCGCCCATCGATCAAGGAATCGCTCCAGCATTGGAGAATATCGAACCAAGTGATTGGGACAAAGTCCAATCACTTGGAACCAGGTACAGGGTCCACCCCAAAAGGCGGGAAGCCCCTGCGGACTATAAGAATCGAGTCCAAGTTCAAATCGACCCTTCTGCAACCCTTTCTGCCTTCTGCACCCTTCTGCTGACCTTCTGCAACAGCTGCTCAAATCGTAAGTCTTACTTCAACGCTCGCTACGAGATAGGCGCTCCTAGCTATCGATCTGTACCAGCTTCGAATCCCGCAGGCTCAGAACCCAAACAAAAGGCCATTCGTTTCCCTGACCTGGTGGGCCATTTCCAAAGTTAAGTATTGGCCTGTTAGTTGTAAGAAGTAGCTTAGAAGTAGAATTTATGCATAAGTATTGATTACTATATATAATAAATGTACGTTGATTTAACTCTTATTAAGCGGTGTGTTGGATTATTGATCATTACTCGGACTTGAACCACGTGGCGGTATCAGAAAGATACCTGGCGACTCAAGAGCAAAGGTGATAGAACAAGAGCAATTAAACTAAGGCTAAAGTTAGCAGCAACAATAGCACAATTGCTTCACAGCTCCAGGGTCCCAGGTTCGATTCCGACTTGGGTCACTGTCTGTGCGGAGTCTGCACATCCTCCCTGTGTGTGCGTGGGTTTCCTCCGGGTGCTCCAGTTTCCTCACACAGTCCAAAGATGTGCAGGTTAGGTGGATTGGCCATGATAAATTGCCCTTTGTGTCCAAAATTGCCCTTAATGTTGGGTGGGGTTACTGGGTTATGGGGATAGGGTGGAGGTGTTGATCTTGGGTAGGGTGCTCTTTCCAAGAGCCGGTGCAGACTTGATGGGCCGAATGGCCTCCTTCTGCACTGTAAATTCTATGATCTATGATCTATTGCCGCATCTAATTATTTCTTTGATTTTATTTGACTTATTATTGTCACATGTATTAGTATACAGTGAAAAGTATTGTTTCTTGCATGCTATGCAGACGACGCATACTGTATATAGGGAGGGGACGAGAGACGACAGAATGTAATGTTATAGTTATACCTATGGTGTAGAGAAAAGATCAACTTAATACCAGGTAGGTCCATTCAAAGTTTGATGGAAGCAGGGAAGAAGCTGTTCTTGAGTCGGTTGGCACGTGACCTCAAACTTTTGTGTCTCTTTCCTGACGGAAGAAGGTGAAAGAGAGTATGTCCAGGGTGCGTGGTGTCCTTAATTATGCTGGTTGCCTTTCCGAGGCAGCGTGAATTATAGATAGAGTCAATGAATGGGAGGCTGGTTTGCGTGATGGACTGGGCTACATTCATGACCTTTTGTTGTTTCCAGTGTCTTAGGCAGAGCACGAACCATACCAAGCTTCTTGATCAACCCCAAGGCTTTTAGCACCCGCTACCCAGGTATCATCCCAAGGGTTGATCACTCTTCATGTGATGAGGTGACATCATTGGCCAGAGCCCGTACTTGTCGCAAAATGATTTCCATTAACAGCGTTGAACAGATTGAGTTCAATAATAAAGCAGTGGGTAGGTGCTCAGTGTAGGCGCGCAAGAAAACAGATCCAGCCCACGTATCAAGGTGAGTTTTTAAACAAATGTATGAAATAAACTGGGAATCATAGCAAGCTGTTTACAGCACTTTTATTCCAGTCAGTGTAATATTATAACCAATATAATCCTGCACGCAATGCTGTAAATTTTGTTGTCATCGACTACTTTGGGTTTTTGTTTGCCTCAGACGGGCTGCAAATTGTAATAACAAAATCCCACTGGGCCGCAGCTGCAGCCTGCTCTTTGTGCCATGTGTGACAACAGGGGTCAAAGGTGGGGACCGAGTTTATCACCAGTTTGAGTGCCCAGCAATTGCGGAGAAGAACAGGCCAGACAAGTGTCAGCAGTAAAACTCAACCCTTCATTTGAGCAGATTAAGCAGTTTGCTTATTGCTTGTGACATGATTTAGACAAATGGCTTGGTAATCCGTCAGCTAAACCCGTGCAGGCCCTGTGAGGAACCAGTGGGGGATCCCATTACCTTACATGTGTTAACAGCCAAACTCTTTTGTGTAAACAACAAACTGTCTTTCCTCAAAAGCCTGATTTTTAACTCATTGTCTGTGGAAAGACCAACGACTCTCAACATGATTAATAGGTCTGGCCCCTGAGTGGCAGGCCCCAAGGGTGGGTGGCGGGAGAAAGAGGGAGGTAGTAGGCTGAAACTGGGGGGAGAGAGCCACCCTGTGGTGAAACAAAGAACTGCCGCAATGTTTTTGCATCCAAGGTAGTAAGTAAGCTGGTAAACAAGGCACAGCAGAAAAACCGATGGATAGTGATAAGTGGGAATAGAACCCAGAAGAGTCTCTGCTTTCGTTCTTATCTCAGTCTTACATTCCGCTCTGGATCCTCAAAGGGAGTCTCACAAGAAACATTCCATTCATTTATTTTCCTGGAGCAGCATTCCACCAAGATGGCCTCCTGTGTTCGGTGTCTGATTTCCAAAGCAGATGTTTGTGAAGGACCAGGGATACCAACAGCAGACGCATGGAGCATCAGCAGACACGGCCCCCGAGGAAATCCCTGCAAAATCCACATCTCTTGAACACAAAGCAAAGTAGATGTGGGAGCTGCAGAAACATTCATGTTCCTGAAATCACAAGTGTCCACCTGAGCTTTTGCAGCAGCCATTCTGTGGCGAAATCCAGACAACAACCCTGCTCAGAGTCAGGGGTCGGCGTTCCAGGTTCGGTACAGCCAGGAATTGCCTCGGGAGTTACCTTGATTAATTACTGGAACTTCAGCAGAGAACCTGGATAAATCGCACAAATGAGGTTTCTGTCAATCATTCCAGCAAAGTTATAGAAACTGACTAGGAAGATCCGGGAGGAAACTACTGCCACGTGCGTGTCACATTCGGAAACCGTGGATGGGATTTTCCACCCCCGTGGCGTGTTTTCCGGTGGCGGATCGCATTGGCGGGGGGGGGGGAGGAGGGGCAGGATCTCCCGGTCCTGCCGAGATCGACGGCATTTTGCATTGTTCACCGTGCTAGCCGCGCAGTGGGGGTGAGAGTGGTGGGGGGAACCATCTGCGGGACCGGAAGATCTCACCACCAGGATGGGCCGAAAATTCAGCCCGATATCTTTCCTTATTTTGGACTTCCTGGGTGAACTCATTTGCCAGTGCTTCACAAATGGGTGTTGACACTTTTAGCCGAAGCTCAGAGGTGCTGTGGTTCTGTTTCCAGACTAGAGATCTGGACTAATAATGGAGACAACGTGAATTAAAATCCTGCCAAACGTATATTTCAGTTTTAACTGGCTGGAAGTAATAAACCTGGTATCATTACAAGTGACTAAAGCTGCCAGATGTTCGTAAAATCCCAACTGGTGCACTGATGTTCCTTAGGAAAACAGAGTTGCTGCCCTGACCTGGTGTGGCCGATACTTGACGCAACTCCCACACCAATACCGTTGATGCTCAGAAGCCCTCTGAAATCACCTAGCAAAATAACTGATGGATAGCGATAAGTGGGAATAGAACCCAGAAGAGTCTCCGCTTTCGTTCTCATCTCAGTCTTACATTCCGCTCTGTATCCTCAAAGGGAGTCTCACACAAAACATTCCATTCCTGTTGTTGAGGAGGATAGTGCGATACAGGCTAATAGGCTGGAGGAGGTAGATATTCGGAAGGAAGATGTGTTAGAAATTTTGAGAAGCCTGAGGATAGATAAGTCCGCTGGGCCTAATGGGATATATCCTAGGATTCTTTGGGAGGTGAGGGATGAGATTGCAGAGTTTTTGGCTTTGATCTTTTTGTCCTCACTGTCTACAGGAATAGTGCCAGAAGACGGGAGAGAGGCAAATGTTGTCCCCTTCTTCAACAAAGGGAATAGGCATAACCCTGGGAATTATAGGCTGGTTAGTCTCACTTTGGTCATAGGTAAATTATTGGATAGGGTCCTGAGGGATAGGATTTATGATCATTTAGAAAGATAATCCAGGATAGTCAGCACGGATTTGTGAGGGGTAAGTCTTGCCTCAGAAGTTTGATTGTATTCTTGAGGATGTAACTAAGTACATAGATGAAGGTAGAGCAGTTGATGTCGTATACATGGATTTTAGTATGGCGTTTGATAAGGTGCCCATGGTCGGCTCATGCAGAAAGTAAGGAGGCATAGCATAGAGGGAAATTTGGCCGATTGGATCAGTAGCTGGCTATCACATAGAAGACACATAGAAGGTGGTGGTAGATGGTAAATTTTCATCCTGGAGCCCAGTCACCAGCGGTGTACCACAGGGATCAGTGCTGGGTCCTCTGCTATTTGTGATTTTTATCAATGACTTGGATGATGGAGTTGAAGGTTGGGTTAGTAAATTTGCTGATGACACCAAGATTGGTGGAGTAGTGGATAATGTGGAGGGCTGTTGTAGGCTGCAAAGAGACATTGATAGGATGCAGAGCTGGGCTGAAAAGTGGCAGATGGAGTTTAACCCTGCTAAGTGTGATGTGATTCATTTTGGTAGGACAAATTTGAATGCGGATTACAGGGTTAACGTCATGGTTCTGAAGAATGTGGAAGAGCAGAGAGATGTCGGAGTTCATGTCCATAGATCTCTGAAAGTTGCCACCTAAGTGGATAGAGCCGTGAAGAAAGCCTATAGTGTGTTAGCATTAATTAACAGGGGGATTGAGTTTAAGAGCCGTGAGGTTATGCTGCAACTGTACAAGACATTGGTTAGACTACATTTGGAGTATTGTGTGCAGTTCTGGTCACCTCATTATAGGAAGGATGTGGAAGCATTGGAAAGGGTGCAAAGGAGATTTACCAGGATGCTGCCTGGATTGGAGTGTAGGTCTTAGGAGGAAAGGTTGAGGGAGCTAGGGCTTTTCTCAGTGGAGCGAAGGAGGATGAGAGTTGTATAAGATGATGAGAGGGATAGATATAGTGGACGTTCAGTGACATTTTCCTTGGGTGGATGTAGCTGTTACAAGGGGACATAACTATAAGGTTCATGGTGGAAGATATAGGAGGGATGTCAGAGGTAGGTTCTTTATTCAAAGAGTGGTTGGGGCGTGGAACGCACTCCCGGCTATGGTAGTGGAGTCGGACACTTTAGGAACTTTGGTTATTGGATAGGCATATGGAGTGCACTAGAATGATTGGGAACAGGTTGATTTGATCTTCGTTTCAGACTAGTTCAGCACAACATCGTGGTCAGAAGGGCCTGTACTGTGCTGTACAGTTCTATGTTCTATGTTCTGAACCAAATTGAAGACCAGCCACCACCTTATCCAGGGCAACATTCCAGCAACATTCGCACCTGAATTTAAAAAGATGAATGCCTTTGTTAGAATAGCAGACTGAAGAATATTATGCAAAGTGATCAAATATTTATCCAGCAGTATCAGTAACAATAGTGTCTTGCCTTAAATCATTCACAGTCTTGCATCCAGTATGCTTCTTTTGTGGCATGCTTTCCAAGGGCATTGCTCCTGAAAGTGGGTCCTTAGACATGTCACGCTTCACGATCACATGTCCACAGAACATAAATTACTGACTGATTGGCTGAAATAAGCATTTCTCTGTTAGGCTATCAATCAAATATCTGATTGATTGACTAACTAAGAATGAACGAAAAGCAGTTTATTTCAGTGGATAATTACCAAGGCGGAATAAGTAAACAGCAGTAAAGTTAGCAATTAAATCATCCCATTTTTTTTTTCAAAGCGGCTAATCCCAATATAAACCTATCAATCAAATGGCTCAAAATAGATTTGTGAACTTCACCACCTTTTCAGGGTGATTCGGCTTGGTTAATAAAAGTGTCGTCATTCATATCCCAAGAACAGATATAAACTATTGAATTAGTCTGCTCTTATTTCAGGCATTTATGTTTCTTCTGATTGATATGTGGAATGGGGTCAATCATTGCACACTCCTCCCCTCTTTAGCCTCATGAACGTTGCTGAGGTTTGATGACCATCACTCCATTCTCTGTTCACTGGTCTGCTGCAACCCATTCACCATGGTTCTTCAGCAAACCAACATATCTATTCCCATCTCCTTTCAGTAAGCTGCCTCAGTCCGACTCCTGTGGTCTCTTCAGACACCTGACCTGGCATAAACCATGTGCTTCTTATACCTGTCTGACCCAGCCAAAATTCTTCCTGTCATAAGAAACAGAAAATGCTAGAAATACCCAGCAGGTCTGGCAGCATCAATGGGGGGACAGAGTTAATATTTCGAGCCGAATATGACTCCTCTTCGCATGCTTTTCCCGCATTGACTTCTCCTGAACAGTTTCCAGCTCTGATCCTTCATGGCCGTTTCCCATTTCAACCTGTCTCAGCAGGGCCCTAACCCTTTCCCATCCCACCCTGACCAGCCCCAAATGTGTTGCCACCCTAAATTTGGTTTCCCCCTATAATGCGTACACTGCTCCTCTATGTGCTTGACAGCTGTACTAGTGAAGCTGTGGCTGAACAAACTACTGCAACTGCAATCAGTAACAATGGCATGGGGGTTTAATACACTGAATCACCAGTTTCTCAACACAGAGCTTCCCGATTTTCCTCCTCCAGGTTACTCGATTAATTCTTAGCCCGTCTTCTGTCGCAAATGCCCAAGTTGAGTTATCCCTCCAATAACCTCTCCTCAACCTCCACCCAGGTTTGTGTTGTGAAGTAAACGGCAAAGGAGAGTCCGAGGAGTTCATAAGAAAGACGTTTATTCAGCATAACAGCAGTATTTACACAGGACCCGGTTACACACCTCAAGTTCTTCACTCCTTTCTGTCAGCTGCTACGGCAGCTTCCTGTTATACTAATGCTGGTTAACTCACAACCCAGTCAGCACCAGGGAACAATCATCTCCAGCTGGATGAGTCGCATGCAGGGTTATAACACCCCTCCCCCACCAAAGTCCGAAAGCTCACAAAAACCACCATGGAAGAGAGGCCAAAGAAAAGTGAGGAGAACAAAGAGGACCAAAAACCGGCACAACTAAACCGCAATGGCCAGACGACAACAACAAAAAAAAGCATTTCGGGCCAACAAGGTGCCATAAAAACGGGGGCACAGGACAGACCGGCGTACACCCCGTGAAACATTACTTCCGGCCCAACACCCCTGTGGTAATCCACTGTAATAGGAGATGTAAGGTAGGACCTGCACTACAGGTTCGCCGGTAGCTCCTGCCGGCTGGCTCCGCCCAGGGAGAACTGTATAAATATGAATGACCTCCAGTGCCCTGCCATTTCGCCAGCTGCAGCAGGAGGCCTCGCATCTGACTGTAATAAAGCCACAGTTGTACCCAACTTTAGTCTTTGTGCAAACGATCGTGCATCCATTTATTACAGTCAGAATCAAACCCGATCGCCTGCAGCTGGATCCGCATTCGCCCGACGCCAGAAAAGACTTTACTCACTGGCTAGCATGTTTTGAGGCCACATCAACACGGCGGACCCCGCGCCAACGGAGGCTCAGAAGATAAACGTCCTGTACTCCAGACTGAGCTCCAGCATGTTCCCGTTGATCCAAGACGCCACGAATTACACAAAAGCGACGGAACTCCTCAAAGAACACTACGCGCAGAAGGCGAACACGCTCTTCGCCAGGCATGAACATGCCACCCGCTCGCAACTACCTGGTGAGTGCATCGAAGACTTCTGGCGGGCCCTAATTCCACTCGTCCGAGACTGTGAATGTCAGACCGTCACGGCCGCCGAACACACGAATCTCCTCATGCGCGATGCCTTCGTGACGGGGATTGCATCGGACCGCATCCGAGAACGATTGCTGGAAGGGGCCACGCTTGAACTGGCGGAGACGAAAACCTTGGTGCTCTCCATGATGGTCGCATCCCGTAACGTACAATCGTACCTCTCCCGCCATGCTGCCCGCCCTTCTACTCCTTCCTACCCCTCCGGGACCCCGCCGACGACCGCCTCAGCCGGGGCCCTGCCTTTGCACTATGCCTGCGCCGCACGCCGATCCGCACACCCCGGGGGTCCCCGCTGCTATTTCTGCGGTAAGCAGAAGCACCCCCACCAACACTGCCCGGC
This sequence comes from Scyliorhinus torazame, assembly GCF_047496885.1. Classification (NCBI taxonomy): domain Eukaryota; kingdom Metazoa; phylum Chordata; class Chondrichthyes; order Carcharhiniformes; family Scyliorhinidae; genus Scyliorhinus; species Scyliorhinus torazame. The sequence continues at coordinate 45,736,318 of NC_092707.1, forward strand.
CCACACTGCCGTTTGTAAAGCCTGCAGTAAAAAGGGCCACTTCGCGGCTGTGTGCCAGGCCCGCGCAGTCGCTGCGATCGCGCCCACTATCGCTCCCTCCCCCACGCCAGGCGCACAATGGGAGCCGCCATCTTCTCCTCCCGGGTCCATGTGCTACCAATGGGCGCCACCATCTTGTCCCCCTTCAGCCACGTGCGCCCCAATGGGCGCCGCCATCTTGTCCCGACCACGCAATGTACGCACCATGGGTGCCGCCATCTTGTCCTGTCCCCGCAATGTGCGCACCATGGGCGTCTCCATCTTGTTCCCCACAGGGTCTCCGGACATCCCGACATCGGAACCGCACACGCTCGCCACCCAAAGCATCTGATGGCTACCCGCAGCTCGCTTCGATGACGCTGGACCAATCTCACCCACACAACCTGGCCACCGCGTCGACGATGGTTAAAATCAACGGCCACGCGACCTCGTGCCTGCTGGACACCGGGAGCACCGAAAGCTTCGTTCACCCAGATACGGTAAGGCGCTGCTCCCTCGCGGTACCAGCACGGGCCTCCAGGACTGGCAGCGCCAGTCCTTAGGGCCCCTTTCGGTGTCACAAATGGGGTCTTGGTCTTCCAAAGAGACATGGACCAAATGGTCGACCAGTACGGTTTGCGGGCCACCTTTCCGTACTTAGATAATGTCACCATCTGCGGCCATGTCCAGCAGGACCACAATGCCAACCTCGATAAATTCCTCCGCACTGCCACTCTTCTCAACCTGACCTACAACAAAGCGAAGTGTGTGTTCAGCATGACCCGGTTAGCCATTCTCGGCTATGTAGTCCAAAACGAACTTCTCGGGCCCGACCCCGAGTGCTTGCACCCTCTCATGGAACCTCCCCTCCCCCACTGCCCCAAGGCCCTCAAACGCTGCCTGGGGTTCTTTTCCTACTACGCTCAGTGGGTCCCAAACTACCCAGACAAGGCCCGCCCACTCATTCAGTCCACCCAATTCCCCCTTGCGGCCGAGGCACAACATGCTTTCGCCCGCATCAGAGCAGCCATCGCCAAGGCCGGGATGCGCACATTGGACGAGTCACTGCCTTTCCAAGTAGAAAGCGACGCTTCAGACTTCGCCCTTGCTGCCACTCTAAACCAGGCAGGCAGACCCGTGGCATTCTTTTCCCTCACCCTTCATGCCTCTGAAATTCGACACTCATCCATTGAGAAGAAGGCCCAAGCTATTGTTGAAGCTGTGTGGCATTGGAGGCATTACCTGGCCGGTAAGAGATTCACTCTCCTTATGGACCAACGGTCGGTAGCCTTCATGTTCAATAACACACAGCGGGGCAAGATCAAAAATGATAAAATCTTGCACTGGAGAATCGAGCTCTCCACCTATAATTACGAGATCTTGTATCGCCCCGGTAAACTCAACGAGCCCCCAGACGCCCTCTCCCAAGGTACATGTGCCAGCGCACAAGTGGACCAACTCCGGGCCCTACACGACAGCCTTTGTCATCCAGGGGTCACTCGATTGTACCATCTGGTTAAAGCTCGCAATCTGCCCTACGCGATCGAGGAAGTAAGGACAGTCACCAGGGACTGCCAGGTCTGTGCGGAGTGCAAGCCGCACTTCTACCGGCCGGACCGTGCACGCCTGGTGAAGGCTTCCCACCCCTTTCAAAGGGATTTCAAAGGGCCCCTCCCCTCTACCGACCCTAACACGTACATTCTCAGTGTGGTCGATGAGTACTCCAGATTCCCTTCGCCATCCCATGCCCCGATATGACGTCTGCCACCGTCATCAAGGCCCTCAGCACCATCTTCGCCCTGTTTGGTTTCCCCGCCTACATCCACAGTGACAGGGGATCCTTATTCATGAGCGATGAGCTGCGTCAGTTCCTGCTCAGCAGGGGTATAGCCTCCAGCAGGACGACCAGCTACAACCACCCGGGGAAACGGGCAAGTAGAACGTGGAATGGGATGGTTTGGAGGGGCGTCCAGCTGGCCCTATGGTTCAGGAACCTCCCAGCCTCTCTCTGGCAGGAGGTCCTCCCTGACGCTCTACACTCCATCTGGTCACTATTGTGCACCGCCACTAATAATACACCCCATGAACATGTTTTTACCTTCCCCAGGAAGTCCACAGCCAGGATGTCGTTCCTGACTTGGCTCGCTGCTCTAGGACCAGTCCTTCTCCGTAGGCACGTCCGACTCCACAAGGCGGACCCCTTGGTGGACAGGGTTCACCTGCTCCACGCTAACCCTCAATATGCCTACATTGAGTTCCCCAACAGCCGCCAAGATACTGTCTCACTCAGGGACCTGGCACCGTCAGGTTCCACCCCAACACACCCCCCCCACCAATGCGCTCCCCCCCCCCACCCACCGCGCCGCCAATATTGACCCCACCAGACCACCCCCCCTGCCCCTTTTCTGCACAAGAGGACAAAGAGGACTTCTGCATGTTCCCGGAATTCCTCGATGACTGGCCAGCATCAGCACCGCCATCAGTGCCACCTCCACCACCGCCAGCACCGACTTCGCCGCCACCGTTACGCTACTCCCAACGAAGCACCGGACCGGCTGAATCTTTGACGGACTCCGGACCGTCAACATGGACTTTACTTTCCCTACCACTGTACATAATTGCACTAATTGTATATAGTTTCACGTCACCCCCGCCGGACTCATTTTTAACAGGGGGTGAATGTGGTGATCCACTGTAATAGGAGCTGTAAGGTAGGACCTGCACTACAGGTTCGCCGGTAGCTCCTGCCGGCTGGCTCCGCCCAGGGAGAACTGTATAAATATGCATGACCTCCAGTGCCCTGCGATTTCGCCAGCTGCAGCAGGAGGCCTCGCATCTGACTGTAATAAAGCCACAGTTGTACCCAACTTTAGTCTTTGTGCAATTGACCGTGCATCAGCCCCCACTAACCACACAAAGGGCGAAGCCACTAACAGCCGAAACTGGGGACAGTGCGCACCATAGCACCTGACCCATCGACTCAAGACCTTACCGGCACCACAAAAGGGTCCAGATTGCGTGGGGGAGGGGGAATCATTAGTCAAACGTTTCCTGCTTTATTTGGTAGAACATAGCTGACAAAGCTTAAACTCAACTCGGGAACAGTAAATCAGTGGAGTACAAAAGCGCGGGAGAGGAGCCAGAGATTTAAAAGCGGGAGAGGAGCCGGAGATTTAAAAGCGCGGGAGAGGAGCCGGAGATTTAAAAGCGCGGGAGAGGAGCCGGAGATTTAAAAGTGGGAGAGGAGACGGAGATTGAAAAGCGGGAGAGGAGCCAGAGATTTAAAAGCGTGGGAGAGGAGCCGGAAATTTAAAAGGGCGGGAGAGGAGCCGGATATTTAAAAGCGGGAGAGGAGCCGGAAATTTAAAAGGGCGGGAGAGGAGCCGGAGATTTAAAAGCGGGAGAGGAGCCGGAGATTTAAAAGCGGGAGAGGAGCCGGAAATGTAAAAGGGCGGGAGAGGAGCCAGAGATTTAAAAGCGGGAGAGGAGCCGGAGATTTAAAAGCGGGAGAGGAGCCGGAAATTTAAAAGCGCGGGAGAGGAACCGGAGATTTAAAAGCGGGAGAGGAGCCCGAAATTTAAAAGCGCGGGAGAGGAGCCGGAGATTTAAAAGCGCGGGAGAGGAGCCGGAGATTTAAAAGCGGGAGAGGAGCCGGAGATTTAAAAGCGGGAGAGGAGCCGGAAATGTAAAAGGGCGGGAGAGGAGCCAGAGATTTAAAAGCGGGAGAGGAGCCGGAGATTTAAAAGCGGGAGAGGAGCCGGAGATTTAAAAGCGGGAGAGGAGCCGGAAATGTAAAAGGGCGGGAGAGGAGCCAGAGATTTAAAAGCGGGAGAGGAGCCGGAGATTTAAAAGCGGGAGAGGAGCCGGAAATTTAAAAGCGCGGGAGAGGAACCGGAGATTTAAAAGTGGGAGAGGAGCCGGAGATTTAAAAGCGGGAGAGGAACCGGAGATTTAAAAGCGCGGGAGTGGAGCCGGAGATTTAAAAGCGGGAGAGGAGCCAGAGATTTAAAAGCGGGAGAGGAGCCAGACATTTAAAAACGCGGGAGAGGAGCCGGAGATTTAAAAGCGCGGGAGAGGAGCCGGAGATTTAAAAGCACGGGAGAGGAGCCGGAGATTTAAAAGCGCGGGAGCGGTGCCGGAGATTTAAAAGCGGGAGAGGAACCAGAGATTTAAAAGCGGGAGAGGAGCTGGAAATTTGAAAGCGCGGGAGAGGAGCCGGAGATTTAAAAGCGCGGGAGAGGAACCGGAGATTTAAAAGCGGGAGAGGAACCAGAGATTTAAAAGCGGGGAAGGAGCCGGAAATTTAAAAGCGCGGGAGAGGAACCGGAGATTTAAAAGTGGGAGAGGAGCCGGAGATTTAAAAGCGGGAGAGGAACCGGAGATTTAAAAAGGGCGGGAGTGGAGCCGGAGATTTAAAAGCGGGAGAGGAGCCAGAGATTTAAAAGCGGGAGAGGAGCCAGACATTTAAAAGCGCGGGAGAGGAGCCGGAGATTTAAAAGCGCGGGAGAGGAGCCGGAGATTTAAAAGCACGGGAGAGGAGCCGGAGATTTAAAAGCGCGGGAGCGGTGCCGGAGATTTAAAAGCGGGAGAGAGCCGGAGATTTAAAAGCGCGGGAGAGGAGCTGGAAATTTGAAAGAGCGGGAGAGGGGCCGGAGATTTAAAAGTGGGAGAGGAGCCGGAGATTTAAAAGCACGGGAGAGGAGACGGAGAGTTAAAAGGGCGGGAGAGGAGACGGAGAGTTAAAAGCAGGAGAGGAGCCAGAGATTTAAAAGGGGAGAGGATCCGGAGATTTAAAAGCGGGAGAAGAGCCAGAGATTTAAAAGCGGGAGAGGAGCCAAAGATTTAAAAGCGGGAGAGGAGCCGGAGATTTAAAAGCACGGGAGAGGAGCCGGAGATTTAAAAGAGCGGGAGAGGAGCCGGAAATTTAAAAGCGCGGGAGAGGAGCCGGAGATTTAAAAGCGCGGGAGAGGAGCCGGAGATTTAAAAGCGGGAGAGAAGCCGGAGCTTTAAAAGCGGGAGAGGAGCTGGAAATTTAAAAGTGCGGGAGAGGAGCCGGAGATTTGAAAATGGGAGAGGAGTCGGAGATTTAAAAGCACGGGAGAGGAGACGGAGAGTTAAAAGGGCGGGAGAGGAGACGGAGAGTTAAATGCAGGAGAGGAGCCAGAGATTTAAAAGGGGAGAGGATCCGGAGATTTAAAAGCGGGAGAAGAGCCAGAGATTTAAAAGCGGGAGAGGAGCCAAAGATTTAAAAGCGGGAGAGGAGCCGGAGATTTAAAAGCACGGGAGAGGAGCCGGAGATTTAAAAGCGCGGGAGAGGAGCCGGAGATTTAAAAGCGCGGGAGAGGAGCCGGAGATTTAAAAGCGGGAGAGGAGCCGGAGCTTTAAAAGCGGGAGAGGAGCTGGAAATTTAAAAGCGCGGGAGAGGAGCTGGAGATTTAAAAGCGCGGGAGAGGAGCCGGAGATTTTAAAATGGGAGAGGAGCGGGAGATTTAAAAGCGGGAGAGGATCGGGCGATTTAAAAGCGGGAGAGGAGCCGGAGATTTAAAAGCGGGAGAGGAGTCGGAGATTTAAAAGCGGGAGAGGAGCCAGAGATTTTAAAGCGCGGGAGAGGAGCCGGAGATTTAAAAGCACTGGAGAGGAACCAGAGATTTAAAAGCGGGAGAGAGCCGGAGATTTAAAAGCGCGGGAGAGGAGCCGGAGATTTAAAAGCGCGGGAGCGGTGCTGGAGATTTAAAAGCGGGAGAGGAACCAGAGATTTAAAAGCGGGAGAGGAGCTGGAAATTTGAAAGCGCGGGAGAGGAGCCGGAGATTTAAAAGTGGGAGAGGAGCCGGAGATTTAAAAGCGGGAGAGGAGCCGGAGATTTAAAAGCGGGAGAGGAGCCGGAAATGTAAAAGGGCGGGAGAGGAGCCAGAGATTTAAAAGCGGGAGAGGAGCCGGAGATTTAAAAGCGGGAGAGGAGCCGGAAATTTAAAAGCGCGGGAGAGGAACCGGAGATTTAAAAGTGGGAGAGGAGCCGGAGATTTAAAAGCGGGAGAGGAACCGGAGATTTAACAGCGCGGGAGTGGAGCCGGAGATTTAAAAGCGGGAGAGGAACCAGAGATTTAAAAGCGGGAGAGGAGCCAGACATTTAAAAGCGCGGGAGAGGAGCCGGAGATTTAAAAGCGCGGGAGAGGAGCCGGAGATTTAAAAGCACGGGAGAGGAGCCGGAGATTTAAAAGCGCGGGAGAGGAGCCGGAGATTTAAAAGCACGGGAGAGGAGCCGGAGATTTAAAAGCGCGGGAGCGGTGCCGGAGATTTAAAAGCGGGAGAGGAACCAGAGATTTAAAAGCGGGAGAGGAGCTGGAAATTTGAAAGCGCGGGAGAGGAGCCGGAGATTTGAAAGCGCGGGAGAGGAGCCGGAGATTTAAAAGTGGGAGAGGAGCCGGAGATTTAAAAGCACGGGAGAGGAGACGGAGAGTTAAAAGGGCGGGAGAGGAGACGGAGAGTTAAAAGCAGGAGAGGAGCCAGAGATTTAAAAGGGGAGAGGATCCGGAGATTTAAAAGCGGGAGAAGAGCCAGAGATTTAAAAGCGGGAGAGGAGCCAAAGATTTAAAAGCGGGAGAGGAGCCGGAGATTTAAAAGCACGGGAGAGGAGCCGGAGATTTAAAAGAGCGGGAGAGGAGCCGGAGATTTAAAAGCGCGGGAGAGGAGTCGGAGATTTAAAAGCGGGAGAGGAGCCGGAGCTTTAAAAGCGGGAGAGGAGCTGGAAATTTAAAAGCGCGGGAGAGGAGCCAGAGATTTAAAAGCGCGGGAGAGGAGCCGGAGATTTAAAAGCGGGAGCGAAGCCGGAGCTTTAAAAGCGGGAGAGGAGCTGGAAATTTAAAAGTGCGGGAGAGGAGCCGGAGATTTAAAAGCGCGGGAGAGGAGCCGGAGATTTGAAAATGGGAGAGGAGCGGGAGATTTAAAAGCGGGAGAGGAGCGGGCGATTTAAAAGCGGGAGAGGAGCCGGAGATTTAAAAGCGGGAGAGGAGTCGGAGATTTAAAAGCGGGAGAGGAGCCAGAGATTTTAAAGCGCGGGAGAGGAGCCGGAGATTTAAAAGCACTGGAGAGGAACCAGAGATTTAAAAGCGGGAGAGAGCCGGAGATTTAAAAGCGCGGGAGAGGAGCCGGAGATTTAAAAGCGCGGGAGCGGTGCCGGAGATTTAAAAGCGGGAGAGGAACCAGAGATTTAAAAGCGGGAGAGGAGCTGGAAATTTGAAAGCGCGGGAGAGGAGCCGGAGATTTAAAAGTGGGAGAGGAGCCGGAGATTTAAAAGCGGGAGAGGAGCCGGAGATTTAAAAGCGGGAGAGGAGCCGGAAATGTAAAAGGGCGGGAGAGGAGCCAGAGATTTAAAAGCGGGAGAGGAGCCGGAGATTTAAAAGGGGGAGAGGAGCCGGAAATTTAAAAGCGCGGGAGAGGAACCGGAGATTTAAAAGTGGGAGAGGAGCCGGAGATTTAAAAGCGGGAGAGGAACCGGAGATTTAACAGCGCTGGAGTGGAGCCGGAGATTTAAAAGCGGGAGAGGAGCCAGAGATTTAAAAGCGGGAGAGGAGCCAGACATTTAAAAGCGCGGGAGAGGAGCCGGAGATTTAAAAGCGCGGGAGAGGAGCCGGAGATTTAACAGCACGGGAGAGGAGCCGGAGATTTAAAAGCGCGGGAGAGGAGCCGGAGATTTAAAAGCGCGGGAGAGGAGCCGGAGATTTAAAAGCACGGGAGAGGAGCCGGAGATTTAAAAGCGCGGGAGCGGTGCCGGAGATTTAAAAGCGGGAGAGGAACCAGAGATTTAAAAGCGGGAGAGGAGCTGGAAATTTGAAAGCGCGGGAGAGGAGCCGGAGATTTGAAAGCGCGGGAGAGGAGCCGGAGATTTAAAAGTGGGAGAGGAGCCGGAGATTTAAAAGCACGGGAGAGGAGACGGAGAGTTAAAAGGGCGGGAGAGGAGACGGAGAGTTAAAAGCAGGAGAGGAGCCAGAGATTTAAAAGGGGAGAGGATCCGGAGATTTAAAAGCGGGAGAAGAGCCAGAGATTTAAAAGCGGGAGAGGAGCCAAAGATTTAAAAGCGGGAGAGGAGCCGGAGATTTAAAAGCACGGGAGAGGAGCCGGAGATTTAAAAGAGCGGGAGAGGAGCCGGAGATTTAAAAGCGCGGGAGAGGAGTCGGAGATTTAAAAGCGGGAGAGGAGCCGGAGATTTAAAAGCGGGAGAGGAGCCGGAGCTTTAAAAGTGGGAGAGGAGCCAGAGATTTAAAAGCGCAGGAGAGGAGCCGGAGATTTAAAAGCGCGGGAGAGGAGTCGGAGATTTAAAAGCGGGAGAGGAGCTGGAAATTTAAAAGCGCGGGAGAGGAGCCAGAGATTTAAAAGCGCGGGAGAGGAGCCGGAGATTTAAAAGCGGGAGAGAAGCCGGAGCTTTAAAAGCGGGAGAGGAGCTGGAAATTTAAAAGTGCGGGAGAGGAGCCGGAGATTTAAAAGCGCGGGAGAGGAGCCGGAGATTTGAAAATGGGAGAGGAGAGGGAGATTTAAAAGCGGGAGAGGAGCGGGCGATTTAAAAGCGGGAGAGGAGCCGGAGATTTAAAAGCGGGAGAGGAGTCGGAGATTTAAAAGCGGATGAGGAGCCAGAGATTTAAAAGCGCGGGAGAGGAGCCGGAGATTTAAAAGTGGGAGAGGAGCCGGAGATTTAAAAGCACGGGAGAGGAGACGGAGAGTTCAAAGGGCGGGAGAGGAGACGGAGAGTTAAATGCAGGAGAGGAGCCAGAGATTTAAAAGGGGAGAGGATCCGGAGATTTAAAAGCGGGAGAAGAGCCAGAGATTTAAAAGCGGGAGAGGAGCCAAAGATTTAAAAGCGGGAGAGGAGCCGGAGATTTAAAAGCACGGGAGAGGAGCCGGAGATTTAAAAGCGCGGGAGAGGAGCCGGAGATTTAAAAGCGCGGGAGAGGAGCCGGAGATTTAAAAGCGGGAGAGGAGCCGGAGCTTTAAAAGCGGGAGAGGAGCTGGAAATTTAAAAGCGCGGGAGAGGAGCCGGAGATTTAAAAGCGGGAGAGAAGCCGGAGCTTTAAAAGCAGGAGAGGAGCTGGAAATTTAAAAGCGCGGGAGAGGAGCCGGAGATTTAAAAGCGCGGGAGAGGAGCCGGAGATTTGAAAATGGGAGAGGAGCGGGAGATTTAAAAGCGGGAGAGGAGCGGGCGATTTAAAAGCGGGAGAGGAGCCGGAGATTTAAAAGCGGGAGAGGAGTCGGAGATTTAAAAGCGGGAGAGGAGCCAGAGATTTTAAAGCGCGGGAGAGGAGCCGGAGATTTAAAAGCACTGGAGAGGAACCAGAGATTTAAAAGCGGGAGAGGAGCCGGAGATTTAAAAGCGCGGGAGTGGTGCCGGAGATTTAAAAGCGGGAGAGGAACCAGAGATTTAAAAGCGGGAGAGGAGCTGGAAATTTGAAAGCGCGGGAGAGGAGCCGGAGATTTAAAAGTGGGAGAGGAGCCGGAGATTTAAAAGCGGGAGAGGAGCCGGAGATTTAAAAGCGGGAGAGGAGCCGGAAATGTAAAAGGGCGGGAGAGGAGCCAGAGATTTAAAAGCGGGAGAGGAGCCGGAGATTTAAAAGCGGGAGAGGAGCCGGAAATTTAAAAGCGCGGGAGAGGAACCGGAGATTTAAAAGTGGGAGAGGAGCCGGAGATTTAAAAGCGGGAGAGGAGCTGGAAATTTGAAAGCGCGGGAGAGGAGCCGGAGATTTAAAAGTGGGAGAGGAGCCGGAGATTTAAAAGCACGGGAGAGGAGCCGGAGATTTAAAAGCGCGGGAGAGGAGCCGGAGATTTAAAAGCGCGGGAGAGGAGCCGGAGATTTAAAAGCACGGGAGAGGAACAGGAGATTTAAAAGCGCGGGAGCGGTGCCGGAGATTTAAAAGCGGGAGAGGAACCAGAGATTTAAAAGCGGGAGAGGAGCTGGAAATTTGAAAGCGCGGGAGAGGAGCCGGAGATTTAAAAGCGCGGGAGAGGAACCGGAGATTTAAAAGCGGGAGAGGAACCAGAGATTTAAAAGCGGGAGAGGAGCCGGAAATTTAAAAGCGCGGGAGAGGAACCGGAGATTTAAAAGTGGGAGAGGAGCCGGAGATTTAAAAGCGGGAGAGGAACCGGAGATTTAAAAGCGCGGGAGTGGAGCCGGAGATTTAAAAGCGGGAGAGGAGCCAGAGATTTAAAAGCGGGAGAGGAGCCAGACATTTAAAAGCGCGGGAGAGGAGCCGGAGATTTAAAAGCGCGGGAGAGGAGCCGGAGATTTAAAAGCACGGGAGAGGAGCTGGAGATTTAAAAGCGCGGGAGTGGTGCCGGAGATTTAAAAGCGGGAGAGGGACCAGAGATTTAAAAGCGGGAGAGGAGCTGGAAATTTGAAAGCGCGGGAGAGGAGCCGGAGATTTAAAAGTGGGAGAGGAGCCGGAGATTTAAAAGCACGGGAGAGGAGACGGAGAGTTAAAAGGGCGGGAGAGGAGACGGAGAGTTAAAAGCAGGCGAGGAGCCAGAGATTTAAAAGGGGAGAGGATCCGGAGATTTAAAAGCGGGAGAAGAGCCAGAGATTTAAAAGCGGGAGAGGAGCCAAAGATTTAAAAGCGGGAGAGGAGCCGGAGATTTAAAAGCACGGGAGAGGAGCCGGAGATTTAAAAGAGCGGGAGAGGAGCCGGAGATTTAAAAGCGCGGGAGAGGAGTCGGAGATTTAAAAGCGGGAGAGGAGCCGGAGCTTTAAAAGCGGGAGAGGAGCTGGAAATTTAAAAGCGCGGGAGAGGAGTCGGAGATTTAAAAGCGGGAGAGGAACCAGAGATTTAAAAGCGGGAGAGGAGCTGGAAATTTAAAAGCGCGGGAGAGGAGCCGGAGATTTAAAAGCGCGGGAGAGGAGCCGGAGATTTAAAAGCGGGAGAGAAGCCGGAGCTTTAAAAGCGGGAGAGGAGCTGGAAATTTAAAAGTGCGGGAGAGGAGCTGGAAATTTAAAAGCGCGGGAGAGGAGCCGGAGATTTAAAAGTGGGAGAGGAGCCGGAGATTTAAAAGCGCGGGAGAGGAGCCGGAGATTTGAAAATGGGAGAGGAGAGGGAGATTTAAAAGCGGGAGAGGAGCGGGAGATTTAAAAGCGCGGGAGAGGAGCCGGAGATTTAAAAGCGCGGGAGGGGAGCCGGAGCTTTAAAAGCGGGAGAGGAGCCGGAGATTTAAAAGCGGGAGAGGAGCCGGAGATTTAAAAGCGGGAGAGGAACCGGAGCCGGAGATTTAAATGCGGGAGAGGAGCCGGAGATTTAAAAGTGGGAGAGGAGCCGTAGATTTAAAAGCGCGGGAGAGGAGCCGGAGATTTAAAAGCGCGGGAGGGGAGCCGGAGCTTTAAAAGCGGGAGAGGAGCCGGAGATTTAAAAGCGGGAGAGGAGCCGGAGATTTAAAAGCGGGAGAGGAACCGGAGCCGGAGATTTAAAAGCGGGAGAGGAGCCGGAGATTTAAAAGTGGGAGAGGAGCGGGAGATTTAAAAGCGGGAGAGAAGCCGGAAATTTAAAAGCGGGAGAGGAGCCGGAGATTTAAAAGTGGGAGAGGAGCCGGAGATTTAAAAGCGGGAGAGGAACCGGAGATTTAAAAGCGCGGGAGAGGAGCGGGAGATTTAAAAGCGGGAGAGAAGCCGGAAATTTAAAAGCGGGAGAGGAGCCGGAGATTTAAAAGTGGGAGAGGAGCCGGAGATTTAAAAGCGGGAGAGGAACCGGAGATTTAAAAGCGGGAGAGAAGCCGGAGCTTTAAAAGCGGGAGAGGAGCCGGAGATTTAAAAGCGGGAGAGGAACCGGAGCCGGAGATTTAAATGCGGGAGAGGAGCCGGAGATTTAAAAGTGGGAGAGGAGCGGGAGATTTAAAAGCGGGAGAGAAGCCGGAAATTTAAAAGCGGGAGAGGAGCCGGAGATTTAAAAGCGGGAGAGGAGCCGGTGATTTAAAAGCGGGATAGGAGCTGGAGCTTTAAAAGTGGGAGAGGAGCCGGAGATTTAAAAGTGGGAGAGGAGCCGGAGATTTAAAAGCGGGAGAGGAACCGGAGATTTAAAAGCGGGAGAGGAGCCGGTGATTTAAAAGCGGGAGAGGAACCGGAGATTTAAAAGCGCGGGAGAGGAGCCGGAGATTTAAAAGCGGGAGAGGAACCGGAGATTTAAAAGCGCGGGAGAGGAGCCGGAGATTTAAAAGCGGGAGAGGAGCCGGAGATTTAAAAGTGGGAGAGGAGCGGGAGATTTAAAAGCGGGAGAGAAGCCGGAAATTTAAAAGCGGGAGAGGAGCCGGAGATTTAAAAGTGGGAGAGGAGCCGGAGATTTAAAAGCGGGAGAGGAACCGGAGATTTAAAAGCGGGAGAGAAGCCGGAGCTTTAAAAGCGGGAGAGGAGCCGGAGATTTAAAAGCGGGAGAGGAGCCGGAGATTTAAAAGCGGGAGAGGAACCGGAGCTTTAAAGGCGGGAGAGGAGCCGGAGATTTAAAAGCGGGAAAGGAGCCGGAGATTTAAAAGCGCGGGAGAGGAGCCGGAGCTTTAAAAGCGCGGGAGTGGAGCCACCTCCTGTAACCTTAGGGGTGAGTAAATATCAGGTAAGCTCTTTTTTTCTTTCATTTTCTTGTTTTATCCGCAAGTTATCTCGAGAGGATGGCAGGGAAGGCGGTGCAATGTTCCTCCTGCAGAATGTTTGAGGTGAGGGACACTGTCAGTGTCCCTGCTGACTTCACCTGTGGGATGTGCACCCATCTCCAACTTCTCAAAAACCGCGTTAGGGAACTGGAGCTGGTGCCGAATGAACCTCGGATCATTCGGGAGGCAGAGGTGGTCATAGATAGAAGCTTCATGGATGTAGTTACTCCAAAGAATGAAGATAGATGGGTGATGGTGAGGAGCTGGGAGGAAGCAGTCAGTACAGGGATCCCCTGTGGTCGTTCCCCTTAGTAACAAGTATACCGCTTTGGATACTGGTGGGGGGGATGACTTACCAGGGATAAGCCATGGGGTTCAGGTCTATGGCACAGAGTCTGTCCCTGTTGCTCAGAAGGGAAGGAGGGAGAGGAGCAGCGCATTAGTCATTGGGGACTCCATAGTTAGGGGGACAGATATGAGATTCTGTGGGAACGAGAGAGACTCGCGTTTGGTGTGTTACCTCCCAGGTGACAGGATCCGCGATGTCTCGGATCGTGTTTTCGGGATCCTTAAGGTGGAAGGGGAGCAGTCCCAAGTCGTGGTCCACATAGGTACCAACGACATAGATAGGAAAAGGGATGGGGATGTAAGGCAGGTATTCAGGGAGCTAGGGTGGAATCTTAGAGCTAGAACAGAGTTATTATCTCTGGGTTGTTACCCGTGCCACGTGCTAGCGAGATGAGGAATAGGGAGAGAGAACAGTTGAACACGTGGCTACATAGATGGTGCAGGAGGGAGGGATTCAGATACCTGGATAATTGGGGCTCATTCTGGGGTAGGTGGGACCTCTACAAACGGGACGGTCTACACCTGAACCAGAGGGGTACCAATATCCGGGGGGGGGGAAATTTGCTAATGCTCTTCGGGAGGGTTTAAACTAGTTCAGCAGGGGGATGGGAATCAGAATTGTAGCTCCAGTGTACAGGAGGTTGAGAGTAGTGAGGTCATGAGTAAGGTTTCAAGGTCGCAGGAGTGTACCGGCAGGCAGGAAGGTGGTTTGAAGTGTGTCTACGTCAACGCCAGGAGCATCCGGAATAAGGTGGGTGAACTGGCAGCATGGGTTGGTACCTGGGACTTCGATGTTGTGGCCATTTCGGAGACATGGATAGAGCACGGACAGGAATGGTTGTTGCAGGTTCCGGGGTTTAGATGTTTCATTAAGCTCATGGAAGGTGGTAAAAGAGGGGGAGGTGTGGCATTGTTAGTCAAGGACAGTATTACAGTGGCAGAAAGGACGTTTGATGAGGACTAATCTACTGAGGCAGTATGGGCTGAGGTTAGAAACAGGAAAGGAGAGGCCACCCTGTTAGGAGTTTTCTAGAGGCCTCCAAAAAGTTCCAGAGATGTAGAGGAAAGGATTGCAAAGATGATTCTGGATAGGAGCGAAAGTAACAGGGTAGTTGTTATGGGGGAATTTAACTTTCTAAATACTGACTGGAAATGTTATAGTTTGAGTACTTTAGATGGGTCAGTTTTTGTCCAATGTGTGCAGGAGGGTTTCCTGACACAGTATGTAGATAGGCCAACAAGAGGCGAGGCCACATTGGATTTGGTACTGGGTAATGAACCAGGCTAGGTGTTAGATTTGGAGGTAGGTGAGCACTTTGGTGATGGTGACCACAATTCGGTTACATTTACTTTAGCGATGGAAAGGGATAGGTATACACCGCAGGGCAAGAGTTATAGCTGGGGGAAAGGCAATTATGATGCGATTAGGCAAGACTTAGGATGCATAGGATGGGGATGGAAATTGCAGGGAATGGGCACAATTGAAATGTGGAGCTTGTTCATGGAACAGCTGCTGCGTGTCCTTGATAAGTATGTACCTGTCAGGCAGGGAGGAAGTGTTCGAGCGAGGAAACCGTGGTTTACTAAAGTCGTTAAATCACTTGTCAAGAGGAAGAAGGAGGCTTATGTAAAGATGAGACGTGAAGGTTCAGTTAGGGTGCTTGAGAGTTACAAGTTAGTCAGGAAGGACCTAAAGAGAGAGCTAAGAAGAGCCAGGAGGGGACATTAGAAGTCCTTGGCAGGTAGGATCAAGGAAAACCTTAAAGCTTTCTATAGGGGTATGTCAGGAATAAAAGAATGACTAGGGTAAGAGTAGGGCCAGTCAAGGACAGTAGTGGGAAGTTGTGCGTGGAGTCCGAGGAGATAGGAGAGGCGCTAAATGAATATTTTTCGTCAGTATTCACACAGGAAAAAGACAATGTTGTCGCGAGAATACTGAGGTATAGGTTACTAGACTAGATGGGATTGAGGTTCATAAGAAGGAGGTGTTAGCAATTTTGGAAAGTGTGAAAATAGATAAGTCTCCTGGGCCGGATGGGATTTATCCTAGGATTCTCTGGGAAGCTAGGGAGGAGATTGCAGAGCCGTTGGCTTTGATCTTTATGTCGTCATTGTCTACAGGAATAGTGCCAGAAGACTGGAGGATAGCAAATGTTGTCCCCTTGTTCAAGAAGGGGAGTAGAGACAACCCCGGTAACTATAGACCAGTGAGCCTTACTTCTGTTGTGGGCAAAGTCTTGGAAAGGATTAAAAGAGATAGGATTTATAATCATCTAGAAAGGAATAATTTGATTAGGGGTAGTCAACATGGTTTTGTGAAGGGTAGTTCGTGCCTCACAAACCTTATTGTGCTCTTTGAGAAGGTGACCAAACAGGTGGACGAGGGTAAAGCAGTTGATGTGGTGTATCTGGATTTCAGTAAAGCGTTTGTTAAGGTTCCCCACGGTGGGCTATTGCAGAAAATACGGAGGCATGGGATTGAGGGTGGCTTAGCAGTTTGGATCAGAAATTTGCTAGCTGTAAGAAGATAGAGGGTGTTCGTTGATGGGAAATGTTCAGCCTAGAGTTCAGTTACTAGTGGTGTACCACAAGGATCTGCTTTGGGGCCACTGCTGTTTGTTATTTTTATAAATGACCTGGAGGAGGGCGTAGGAGGATGGGTGAGTTAATTTGCAGATGGCACTAAAGTCGGTGGAGTTGTGGACAGTGCGGAAGGATGTTGTAGGTTACAGAGGGACATAGAGCTGGGCTGAGAAGTGGCAAATGGAGTTTAATGCAGAAAAGTGTGAGATGATTCATTTTGGAAGGAATAACAGGAATACAGAGTACTGGGCTAATGGTAAGATTCTTGGTAGGGTGGATGAGCAGAGAGATCTCGGTGTCCATGTACATAGATCCCTGAAAGTTGTCACCCAGGCTGATAGGGTTGTTAAGAAGATGTACGATGTGTTAGCTTTTATTGGTAGAGGGATTGAGTTTCGGAGCCATGAGGTCATGGTGCAGCTGTACAAAACTCTGGTGCGGCCGCATTTGGAGTATTGCGTGCAGTTCTGGTCACCGTATTATAGGAAGGATGTGGACGCATTGGAGAGGGTGCAGAGAATATTTACCAGGATGTTGCCTGGTATGGAGGGAAGATCTTATGAGCAAAGGCTGAGGGACTTGAGGCTGTTTTCGTTAGAGAGAAGGAGGTTAAGAGGTGACTTAGTAAAGGCATACAAGATGATCAGAGGATTAGATAGGGTGGACAGTGAGAGCCTTTTTCCTCGGATGGTGATGGCTAGCACGAGAGGACATAGCTTTAAATTGAGGGCAGATAGATATAGGACAGATGTCAGAGGTAGGTTCTTTACTCAGAGAGTAGTAGGGGCGTGGAATGCCCTGCCTGCAACAGTAGTGGACTCGCCAACATTAAGGGTAATTAAATTTTCATTGGATAAACATATGGATGATAATGAAATAGTGTAGATGAGCTTTAGATTGGTTTCACAGGTCGGTGCAACATCGAGGGCCGAAGGGCCTGTACTGCGCTGTAATGTTCTATTGTTTATTAACGTAATAATACCACCATTCCTGGAGAAGTATGAGAAAGTGCTTGAAGATTCATGAGGCTGGAATTGAAGTACAGTTAAAGATGAAAGCAAACAGCACACCAAAATATCTTAAAGCTAGAACTCTGCTATATGCTATCAGGCCAAAAGTCGAAGATGAACTAAACAGGCTAGTTCAAACAGGAGTCATTGCATCAGGTGCTACAAGTGAATGGGCAACACCAATAGATCCTGTATTGAAATGTGATGGCTCAGTGAGAATATGTGGAGATTTTAAAACAACTATTAAACTGGTATTGTGAGGTGATACTGCCCCGTTTTCAATGGGTGGGGGAGTTAAAATGGACCCCACTCCCTGTTATCTAGTGTAGGGCACTTTACGTTATAAAATAGCACATCCCCCAATTACCTTGAATAACGTCACAGAGGATCTGCTGGCTTTGTCGCAATTTACCACACTGTAATTGGACTCTCTGGCCAATAAGCATTGATTAAATGCAGGGTACAAACTCTCCCCTACACTAACCCCACCCCCCCTCACAGTCCTGGTTCAGTGACAGTGCAAGTTGCTCACAGGGCCCAAACTTCCTCCACACTGATCCGTGAAACACTCCCAGGTCATGATCAGCAGTGGAAAACATTGCTACATTGTGTCATCCAGCACAACAGTTTCCAGAAACACGACGATAACACAACTGAGGCTGATGCTTTATTTATCTGAGAGGAAGGCACATTAAAGGGCTGGTTTAGCGCAGTGGGCTAGAAAGCTGGTTTGTGATGCAGAACAAGGCCAACAGCACGGGCTCAATTCCCGTACCAGCTGAGAATTTTGAATTCTCCCTCTGTGTACCCGAACAGGCGCTGGAATGTGGCAACTAGGGGCTTTTCACAGTAATTTCAATGCAATGTTAATGTAAGCCTACTTGCGACAATAAAGATTATTTATTTATTTTTATTTATTCAAGCCTTCACCTTGCGCTCATTTCTTATTACCCAGTTCTCCTGTTGGCTCATCTGGGAGAGAAGGAGAAGCACTGAGGCTGCTTTTAATTGGCACAGTGCGGTGAAAAGATTTTTTTAATGGCATATTTGATTTCTTGTGCAGGTGGGTGGATGTCGGTGAGAAGATAAAAAGTATATTGTCTCTCCATATATAAACTGACTTGTACGGCCCACGCAGAGTCTGGAGGCGTTAACAGGGTATCAGGGCTGACTTGTTGAAGCTAGAAGCCTTCTCAGTGAAAGCAGTGAACTTTCATTACTTGCTGTTTGTGGTTACAAACAGCAGGTAGTGACAGGAGATGTGTATGTTATGAGTAAACATACAATAACACAAGTCATATTCTCTCTCTTCTGAGCCAGCTCAGGAAAACAAGAAAATAAATTCAAATTAATTTTAATTGACAACACTCCCTTTTGAATACACTAACGGAGATTGTGGCATCCTGGGTTTTTCTATTTGTTAGATTTGAGGCTGTATCATTCTGAACCAAATTATCCTATTAATGATGTGACGTAAAGCTCGACAGGTAGCACACATTCTTCACACAATATTTGACACACAAATACATTGGGAGGTGAGCGCGTGTGAAGTGCAGGTCTTCACTTGTAGCAAGAGAAAATGGGGCAGCCATAATTTTATAACCATGGGAACATTCAGCATAGGAAGAGGCTGTTCTGCCCATTATGCCTAAGCTAGATTTCTGAAAGAGCTACTTTTGCAAGAGCAATGAAGAGTCCACACCAAGTAGGTCGAAATGAAAACTGACTTTTTTTTACTATTACTATTATATACAGCTCCAGTAGTTCGCCACTGGGTCTTTTCTCTGGTGGGTGCCTCACTGGCCAACTTTATTTATACAAAACCAAGTAGTGTTAAGGGTAACCCACCTCATTATCGGGGGAGCTCGTATTCTGCAAGATCCATGAGGTAGTTAATCATCTCCACCCCGTAAGACCCGTGCAGGTAATAACAGCTACAATTAGCATTCCACTGCCTTTTATTTCCTCTTAACCCTGCAGTTATTTTTCCTGTTAATGTATATATTCAATTCCCTTTTGAAGGATATTATTGAGCCTGTTTTAATCACGCTTTCGGACTGTGCATTCCAGATCATGATACCAAAAACTCTCCTGTCTGGCATTTTTGTCAATTATCTCAAATCTACATCGCCTGGTTACTAATCCCGCTGCTAGTGAAAACAGTTGTGCTTTATCTACTCTATAAAAATAACACATCCGGTAAATCTCTCTCAATCTTCTCTCCTGCAAGAAGAATGACCACAGCTTCTCCTGTCTCTCCATGTAACCAAATTCACTCATTCCTCATGCATCGAGTTTCTGTGGCAAGTTATTCTTAACGTTATAATGATTTGAAATTATGACTGAGTCCTAGTCGGAGGAAAAAACTCCCACTAAATGTTTATGCAATTATAGAACATAGAACATTACAGCGCAGTACAGGCCCTTCGGCCCTCGATGTTGCGCCGACCCAAGTGCCAGAAGTAGAATGCTTGCATGCCTTAGCACTGGCACCTTCCATCCTAATAATCGTAAAATTGAAAATGAAGTGAAAACATGAGTTGCAACTAAATTTACCACTTTGAGTCAAGAAAATCAGCAAGAATGAACGTTTGGCGGTGCGTGCTTTGAAAGAACAATGACTCATTCTGATAGGAATAGGGAGTATTGAAAAGGAATGGCACTTATCAGTGTCCCCAGTTAACTCTACCCTGAGCAGATTTTGGCTTGCGTCTCTGAAAATTGTTGCTATTAACTTCTTGAAGAAGCCTGCAAATCTCGAGGGTCTATGTGATTAATATGTGGGTTTTGTTTTGTTTGTCTTTTGCACCTAGTGGTGCACAAGGCAGATTTTCCCGAAGCAAGTTTTTTCGTGGAACAGGCCGCTAGCCTGTAGCCAGAGACTCATAGCTTAAGGGACACCACTCCGCATCAAACATGGCTGACCAGGAGTCTCTCCCACTCTCATCACCTGCTCCTGGCATGTTGGGAGGATTTTGCTGGTTGAAACTCCGCATGTTAGCCAAGTTATGAACGCACCTTCCTTGACCACCAAGTCCGGGGGTGTACTTGAACCCAGGGTTTTTAGGCTCAGAGGCAGGGTTGCTACCCACTGTCCTGCAAGACCTCCAATTTAATTAGGGGTGATAGGTGCTAATTAAATGACATATAATGAAGTTTGTCATAAATGTGCGATTTGCTAATGTGTTGCCTCAGTCTTGCAGAAATGTACAAGATGATGACTACTTTTTTCCTAATTTCAGGATTCTCATCCTCAAGGACAAAGATGTCAATGACATCGCTTCACTCTAAATGTTTAATCTCCTTCACTTCCACGTCTTGCGGTTTGCCTGATCCTGTTGTGCCACGCCCCAACCCCCTCAAAATCCATTTTGAGTAACAGAACATTCGGACATCACATGCCAAGCTCTATTCCTCCTCTTCCCCCTCTCTCGCTGCACCTCTCCTAACTTTTCACTTCAGCTGTGACTCTAAGCCTCTGCATAACATACTACTTCATGTTAGTTCTCCTATTTTGTAAATGTACTGCGAGGATTTTGAAACCATTTACAGAAGTGCAAGCTGTTGTTGAAGTTGATGCACAATCAATACGCTTGAGTCCACGTGGAGTCATATCGATTCAGCTTTAATCAGATAGAACTGCACCCAGCAGCGAAGTTACAGAAGTGAAGGCTGCTGGGGACGGCACTGGTTCTTATACCCCGCCTCTCAGGGCGGGGCTATGTACATTGCCCAATGGTAGACCCCGCGGTCTAGCCAATGGTTATTCCTCTCTCTGGTACCGCAATACCTGGGATTACCACATTCATCCCCTGTTAAAAAAAAGAGCCAGGGGGTGATGGCCAGTATTGCTGTCGCCTTTTTCTGGTAGGACCAGGTATTGCAGGTACCATGCTATTGAGGGCTGCGGAGAAAGTTCTTGTGTTGTTAATTCTTCTTTATGGTGCTGCAATCAGACGATCGGGCGGCCTGGTCGTCCTACTGGAGCGTCTAAGTTTCGGCGACGATCCTGGTGAGGGCCCCGGCAGTAGTGACTCCGGGAACGTGATGTCTTCCTCCCAGGCAGTTTCGTACCCCTAGTCGGCGCTGTAAGGTCGAAGGATGGGCAGAAGGAAGGGGTGCCTGAAGGGGGCGTCGGTGCCTGCTCGGCTCTGGGTCGGGGTTCTGGCGGCAGTACTGACCCTTCGGTCAGGTACGGGGGTGGGGGTGACGAATGTGATATAAAATAGTTACTTTAGAGATACTAGTTAATGTAATGTAGAAATAAGCCACTTTGATTCTGGCAGATAGAGACAAAGGGATTGAGACCGCATGGAAAAAGCAGGAAGAGGTGTGTCTATGAGAGTGATGCTGCATTGATAGGGGCCAGAGAAAGGGATTGGAAGTGAGCCAATCAGAATAGATCAAACAGGTCAGGGGGGATATAGGCTGACCTATGGGCGTCGAGTATGTGAAACTTGATACCATTTGAATTGATTTGCAGAGATCCCTTTGTCTCTTTGTTCATTCGCTTTCTGAAGTGTAGGAGACTGGATGTCTCTTATGTTTCTGTAAGATGAATCAAGCTTGCAAGCTAAATAAATAACTTCTTTTTACGTACAAATCCATCTCAACTTTTATTGAGGCCAGACTGACGGAGAAAGACATTTGGGAATCAACAGGGGGGGGGGGGGGGTGGCAGTGGCTCGGGCGCGCGTGGGGCTCTGGCGGGCGCCAGGTCCCGGAGGGAGACCGTATCTTGGCGTCCGTCGGGGAATGCTATGTAGGTATACTGGGGGTTGGCATGCAGCAGGTGGACCCTTTTGACCAACGGGTCCGACTTGTGCGCCCTCGCATGTTTCCGCAGCAGGACGGTTCCAGGTGTTGCTAGCCAGGTTGGGAGCGAGGGCCCCGAGGTGGACTTCCTGGGGAAAACCAGGAGACGTTCATGAGGTGTCTGGTTCGTGGTAGTACATAGCAGTGACCAAATGGAGTGCAGGGCCACTGGGAGGACTTCTTGCCAGCGGGAGACTGGGAGATTCCTGGACCGAGGGGCCAGCAGGACGGTCTTCCAGACCGTTCCGTTCTCCCATTCTACCTGCCCGTTTCCCCAGGGGTTGTAGCTGGTCGTCCTGCTCGAGGCAATGCCTTTGCTAAGCAGGAACTGGCGCAGCTCGTCGCTCATAAAGGAGGACCCCCCTATCACTGTGGATGTATGCGGGGAAACCGAACAGTGTAAAAATAGTTTGGAGTGCCATGATGACGGTGGTTGTGGTCATATCCGGGCAGGGGATGGCGAATGGGAACCGGGAGTACTCATCAATCACGTTAAGGAAGTACGTGTTGCGGTCGGTGGAGGGGAGGGGGCCTTTGAAGTCCATGCTGAGGCGTTCAAAGGGACGGGAAGCCTTGATCAGATGCGCCCTCTCTGGTCGGTAGAAGTGCGGTTTGCACTCCGCGCAGATTTGGCAGTCCCTGGTGACAGTCCTGACCTCCTCGATGGAGTAGGGCAGGTTCCGGGACTTAACTAAATGGAAGAACCGGGTGACTCCCGGGTGGCAGAGGTCCTCGTGGCAGGCTCGGAGGCGGTCTACTTGAGCGGTGGCACAAGTGCCGCGGGATAGGGCATCAGGAGGCTCGTTCAGCTTCCCGGGACGATACAAGCTCTCGTAATTGAAGGTGGAGAGTTTAATACTCCACCGCAAGATCTTGTCGTTCTTGATCTTGCCCCGCTGTGCATTATCGAACATGAAGGCCACCGACCGTTGGTCCGTGAGGAGAGTGAATCTCCTGCCGGCCAGGTAATGCCTCCAGTGCCGCACAGCTTCCACTATGGCCTGGGCCTCCTTTTCGACCGAGGAGTGGCGAATTTCGGAAGCATGTAGGTTGCGGGAGAAGAAAGCCACGGGGCTGCCTGCTTGGTTGAGGGTGGCGGCCAGATCTACGTCAGACGCGTCACTCTCGACCTGGAAGTGGAGGGACTCGTCGATGGCGCGCATCGTGGCATTAGTGATGTCCGCTTTGATGTGGCAGAAGGCATGGCGGGCCTCCGTCGACAGCGGGACGGTCGTGGATTAGATTAGGGGTCGGGCCTTGTCGGCGTAATTAGGGACCCATTGTGCATAGTAGCTAAAGAAGCCGAGGCAGCGCTTTAGGGCCTTGGGGCAGTGAGGGAGTGGGAACTCCATAAGGGGGCGCATGCGTTCGGGGTCGGGGCCTATGACTCCATTTCACACTACGTAGCCTAGGATGGCTAGGCGGTCAGTGCTAAACACGCATTTATCCTTATTGTAGGTCAGATTGAGGAGGTGCGCGGTCTGGAGAAATTTACGGAGCTTGGTGTCGTGGTCCTGCTGGTCATGGCCGCAGATGGTGACGTTGTCAAGATACGGGAACGTTGCGTGTAAGCCGTACCGGTCAACCATTCGGTCCATCTCACGCTGGAAGACCGAGACCCCGTTTGTGACACCGAAGGGAACTCTTAAAAAGTGGTAGAGCAGCCCATCTGCTTCGAAGGCAGTGTACTGGCGGTCACTAGTACGGAGGGGTAGCTGGTGGTAGGCAGACTTGAGATCCACCGTGGAGAAGACTTTGTATTGCGCGATCCTGTTCACCAGGTCGGCTATACGGGGGGAGAGGGTACGCGTCCAGTTGTGTAAACCGGTTGATGGTCTGGCTATAGTCGATGACCATCCTATGCTTCTCCCCGGTCTTTACCACCACTACTTGAGCCCTCCAGGGGCTGCTGCTTGCTTCGATGACCCCTTCCTTCAGCAGCCTTTGGACCTCGGACCTGATGAATGTCCGGTCCTGGGCGCTGTACCGTCTGCTCCTGGTGGCGACGGGTTTGCAATCCGGGGTGAGGTTCGCAAACAGGGAAGGCGGATCGATCTTAAGGGTCGCGAGGCCGCAAACAGTAAGGGGGGGTATAGGGCCGCCAAATTTAAAAGTAAGGCTTTGTAGGTGGCACTGGAAATCCAGTCCCAGAAGGGTGGCTGCACAGAGGTGCGGCAGCACGTATAGGCAGAAATTGTGGAATTCCCTGCCTTGGACGGTGAGGTTCGCGAGGCAGAATCCTTTTATCTGCACCGCGTGTGACCCGGAGGCCAGGGAGATCCTTTGTTGGGTGGGGTAGGTGACCAGAGAACAGCGCCTTACCGTGTCGGGGTGGACGAAACTCTCCGTGCTCCCGGAGTCGATGAGGCATGACATCACGTGGTCGTTGATGCTGATCATCGTGGTGGCCTTTGCTAGCGTTCGGGGCCGACTGTGGTCCAGGGTGATGGAGGCCAGCTGCAGCAAGGAGTGAAGATCGGGCAGCGCATCGTCAGCCGTGTTGGGGGCTTAAGGCCCCATCCAAGATGATGCCGTCCATGGCTCGCACATGGAGTCCGGGGACTCCGAGGATGGCGGCGGGGAGAAACAAAATGGTGGCGGGGAGAGACAAAATGGCGGCGCACTCTGCTCCTATGAGGCGGAGGCCAGCTGCAACAACGGGTTTTGGTCAGGCAGCGCGTAGCCATCTGCGCTGGGGGCTTGAGGCCCCATCCAAGATGGCGCCGGCCATGGATCGCACGTGGAGTCCGGGGACTCGGAAGATGGCGGCGGGGAGGAGCAAACTGGCGGCGCACGCTGCTCCAGCGTGGTGGAGGCCAGCTGCAACACAGGGTTTCGGTCGGGTGGCGCAAAGCCATCCGCGCTGGGGGCTTGAGGCCCCATCCAAGATGGCGCCGGCCATGGATCGCATGTGGAGTCAGGGGACTCGGAAGATGGCGGCGGGGAGGAGTAAACTGGCGGAGGTGGTCCTTGGACGGCCGGGACCCGCCAGAAAGACTGCGCCCGTGGGTCGGCCGTGGCCCAAGGGCAGGGGGGTGGAGGTGAGCGCTGGAGCGGGGCGTGCCGCTGCGTTTTGGGCGGTGAGCGCTGGCCGGTCGGGGCCTGGAGCGGGGCATGCTGCGTCATTCCGGGTGCGCAGAAGACCGCGGCCACGGAGCGGGGCGGGGAGAGGTGGGCGGTCGGGGCCTGGAGCTGCGGCGTTTTGGGCGGGGAGGAGTAAACTAGCGGCGCATGCTGCTCCAGTGTGACGGAGGCCAGCTGCAGTGGGGGTTTTGGCCCGGCAGCGCATAGCCAGCCGCGCTGGGGGCTTGAGGCCCCGTCAAGGATGGCGCCGGCCAGTGGTCGCCCGTGGAGTTCGGGGACGGATACCCGGATGATTGGGTCGGCGAGGGACCAAATGGCTGCGCGTACTCCTCCAGCGTGGTTGCCGTGGAGAAGAACGGCTGTGGCAGCGACGCTGCCTGGCGGGGCAAAAACTGTGGTGCGCGTTGGGCCGGCGGGGCTGGGAAAAGGGAGTGCGGCGGTGGGCCTGGAACGGTCGGGGCGTGGAGGAACGGCTGTGGTTGCGCGGCGGGCGGCTGGAGGAATGGCTGAGGGTAGTCGCTGGACACCGCGTTCACCGCGCAGGCGAGGCAGACCGCGGCATAGTGGCCTTTCTTGCCGCACCCTTTGCAGGTGACGGTGTGGGCCAGGCAGCGCGCGCGCGGGTGATTCGCCTGGCTGCAGAAGAAGCAGCGTTGGCCGGCGGCGGTAGCTGGGCGCCTTGCCGCGCAGGCCTGCGGAGTTTGCGGGTAAGTCTGGGGGTTAGGCGGGTAAGTTGGGGGGGCTGCCACGGCGGGGTGCCACGCAGCCCAGGGGGGTGCGGTGCACACGGGGGCGTACGCCAGGGCATTTCTGTACGCCACGTCCATAGACCCTGTCAGGGCCCGGGCCTCGGCGAGGCCCAGCGTCTCCATTTCGAGCAGCCTTCGGCGAATATCGGGGATATCATACCTGCCACGAAGGCGTCTCGAATTAAAAGTTCGCCGTCACCGCTGGGCAGCCGCAGTTTTGGCCCAGCACGATCAGCGCCCTGTAGAAATCTTCTAGCATCTCATCTGGGCTCTGCCGTCTCGTTACCAGCAGGTGATGGGCGTAGACCTGATTAAGTGGACGAATGTAGTGTCCTTTCAGCAGTTGGCTTTATCATAGTTCACCGCCCCTTCGATCAGGGGGTAGATCACCGGGCCGACCCCCGAGCGACGGAGGTGCATTTTCTGACTTTCCGTGGGGGTGTCGGCAGCCGTCTCGAGGTAGCTCTGGAAGCACGCCAGCCAATGCTTAAAAATCTCGGTGGAGTTTTCTGCGTGCGGGCTGAGCTGAAGGCACGCCGGCTTGATGCGGAGATCCATCCTTCAAAAGTACTTATCTGATTAAATTGATGCACAATCAATACGCTTGAGTCCACGTGGAGTCATATCGATTCAGCTTTAATCAGATAGAACTGTACCCAGCAGCGAAGTTACAGAAGTGAAGGCTGCTGGGGACGGCACTGGTTCTTATACCCCGCCTCTCAGGGCGGGGCTATGTACATTGCCCAATGGTAGACCCCGCGGTCTAGCCAATGGTTATTCCTCGCTCTGGTACCGCAATACCTGGTATTACCACAGAAGTATTGGTTGTTTAGATGTTGAAATCTGAACATCTCCTTCAACTGTGGAAATCCATGGAAAAATTTACAGTTTGATTTTTGTTTCTTTGTTCATGGGATGTGGATGTCGCTGGCTAGGCCAATGTTTATTGCACATCCCTAATTGTCATTGAGAAGGTGGTGATGAGCTGCCTTCTTGAACCGCTGCAGTATATGTGGTGTAGGTACACCCAAAGTGTTCTTAGGGAGGAAGTTACAGATTTTGATCCAGTGACAGTGAAAGAAAACTGATAACATTCCAAATCAGGCTGGTGTGTGACTTGGAGGGGGCTTGCAGGTGGTAATGACCCCATGCACCCACTGTCCTTGTTCTAGGTGGTAGAGGTCACAGGTTTGGATGGTGCTGGCAAAGGAGTCTTGATGAGTTGCTGCAGTGCATCTTTTAGATGGTACACACTGCTGCCAATGTGTATTGACAGTGGAGGTAGTGAATGTTTAAGGTGCCAACCAAGCAGGTGCTTTGTTCTGCATGGTGTCGAACTTCTTGAGTGTTGATGGAGCTGCACTCATCCAGGCAAATGGAGAGTATTCTACCACACACCTGACTTAATTTCCTTGTAGATGGTGGACAGGTTTTGGGGTGTCAGAGGGTAAGTTACTCACCACAGGATCCCCTTTGACCTACCCTTGCAGCCACAGTCTTTATATGACTCGTCCATTTCAGTTTCAGTTGAGATTTTATGGTCAGTGCTCACATTTTTCAAATGAGCTTTTAGCATGACAGTATAGGGGTGAGTACTCTCAGACTTGTTGAATACTTAGCTCCCTACATACTTCACTTTGTTCACAGTCAGGTTGGCAGTGGATGAAGAGCGAACCAGCTGATGTGCTTGAGTGTTGGCTGAACTGCTCGAGTAAGCCACTTTAAACACTGCTATCTTGTGAGGTTAATTTACATTCAGTGATACAGCTGTTTATAATGACGGCATTAGTGAGCACTGACGTTGTGGAACTCTCATGTGACTGTGCTGTAGGAAACCTTCTTCAGGTGCTGTCTCTAATTACAAGTAACCGTAGGCTATTGCCAAAGAAATACACAAGCCCAGAAATAAATCGCAAGATAGCTCAGGGCTACAGCGTGGAACAGCAAGTGAAGCAATGACAAGTGAACTTGTAATGGGAGAGTACGCCAGATGTTGGTGGGAAAGCAAAGTCTGGGGCAACACTTTTTAATCCAAAGTGTTTTCATTTTACATTGTAAAAGATATTAGAAACATATGTTTTGAATGCTTTGATATACTCATAAATCTCCCAATGCATCAGACAAGGGAAGTTGCAAAGTAGTCTTCAGATGAAGCAAGCTTAAATGCAGGGGCATAACTAAATCACTGAGTGTCTTTAAGACAGAGATAGATAGGTTCTTGATTAATAAGGGGATCAGGGGTTATGGCGAGATGGCAGGAGAATGGGGATAAGAAAAGTTATCAGCCATGATTGAAGAGCGGAGCAGACTCAATTGTCCGAGTGGCCTAATTCTGCTCCTATGTCTTATGGTCTTATGGTCCACAGGTGAACAGAGGGGTACATGGCTGTTTGGGCTGCATCTGAATTATTCTGCACGCGCTTGGCACTGACCTCATGCCAGAGGCAAAAGTGCCTGTACCACCACTTCTGTGGCAGCTCCAATTCACCAATGAAACCATCACAGAACTCTGCCACCTGTAGCCAAACTCCCCCGCAGCCACTCGCAGTTGCTGCTGAAGTCTCACTGTACTGAAATTTTAGGCGATCGAATATTTTCAAAGTGCCTCTGAGGACACAGCAACAATCAGCCGATTGGTTGTGTGTAGCTGTGTGAAGCTCAGCACAACTTCCCCATGAACAACTGGCATGAGGAACTCTGCAAATTTACAGAGTAGCAATATTCATGAAGGAGCAGAAGGTTATAGCTCAACATGGCCCGAGACATCGTGCTACATTATACAATTACCTGTATGGGTTCCACTCTCTCAACATTCAGCTCATCTATAACCAGAAGAACTATTGATTTTTGGATAATTGTTGGTGACTATAGGAATATCCAGTTAGCGAACAGGCAAATGTTTAATGCAGATTTACTTTGAGGATGAATAAAAGCTTCTTGTATGTATGAAAGCCATGGATAGACGCAACAATTTGAACAGGAGCAAGTTGATAAAATAGCGGCCAGACCAGGCAGAATTAAAACCCTTTTATATTATTTTTTAAAATTTGCCAATCCTGCACACGACTTTTTGCATATAAATTGTGTTACCCGGCTTCTCTCTCAATTGAACAGCTCTGTGACAGCCAGTAACCCACCTGAGATGAACAATAAATGCTGGCCGTCCTCGCAGTGCTTGTATCAAAAAAATGCATTTTTAAAAATGTATCAGGCGAGGCAAACATTCTGCTTTTAACCAGTTATGAAAGCATAACTAAGGTAGCTGTTACCAAGCTAAAACTAGCCAACAATAGATTGTTTTTATCCCAATCTACATCCAGCCCTTGACAAGAACACTTCTTATACAAAGAGTAAGTTCAATGCAACCATAAAAAAGCTATGGTGGAGAAAGAGGCCATTCAGCCCATCATGTCTGCACCAGCCACAAAAAGTGAAGAAAGTAGCTCATTTGAATCCCACTTTCCAGCACCGGGTCCGTAGCCTTGCAGGTTCCAGCACTCCTGATGCAGAGTGAGTTCAGCGTTTCAGCGTCAACCACCAACTTAGGAAATGAATTCCAACACCCATCACCCTCTGGGTGAAAACATTTTCCCCCATGTCCCCTCTAATCCTTCTACCAATCAATCACCTTAAATCTATGCCCCCCCTCCCCCCCTCCCCCTCCCCAGTAATTGACCGCTCAGCTAGGGGAAAAAAGTATTTTGTGTCTACCCTGTCTGGGTCCCTCATAATGTTTTGCGCTTCAATTAGGTCAGCCCTTAGCCTCCTCTGTTGGAATGAAAACGGCTCCAGCCTATCCAATCTCTCCTCATAGCTGCATAGCATTACGTGAACCATAGCGTTACATTAACAAATCTGTGCAATTTGAGTGGCTTGTTATTCAACAAATATTGGTTTTTTTTTAATTTTAGAGTACCCAATTCATTTTTTCCAATTACGGGGCAATTTAGCGTGGCCAATCCACCTAGCTTGCACATTTTTGGGTTGTGGGGGCGAAACCCACGCAAACACGGGGAGAATGTGCAAACTCCACACAGACAGTGACCCAGAGCCGGGATCGAACCTGGGACCTCGGCGCCGTGAGGCCGCAGTGCTAACCCACTGCGCCACCGTGCTGCCCTTTGGGCAGAGATGGAATGCTGCCATTAAAAGTGTGCAGGCATCCAAATTAGATCTTTAGCTCCTCCAATAGAGTTGTGGTCAAAATGCACTGCCTGGCATAAAAGATTGAGGGCGCGATTTAGCAGCCAGTAGATCCCAGGAGCCTCTCCTGGGATTCCTGATGGTTGTTACGCCTCCCGAGATCTAACTAAGGTGTCGCGATATGGATCCTGCCCACAATGGGCGGGACCCAGCCTCACAGAGTTAAGTAAGTTTTAAAATTCCCCAGCAGTGACGGGCAGAAAACGTCACCCATAATCCTCTATTCCTTTCTTCCTCATGTGTTAACACAGTTTAAGCGCAAGAATGTTATTCACCACAACTGCTCCTTGTGGTAGTGAGTTCCCCATTCTAACTACTCTTTGGATAAAGAACTTCCTCTTGAATTCCCCAGTGGATTTGCTGGTTACTATTTATGGCCTCTAGTTTCAGAGTGCTACCTCAGAAAGATTCCATACTTCAAGAAAGGAGGGGACAGAATTAGAGGGATGGCGATGGGAGAGGGGAGCAAGAAGTGGACAGATTCTGAAAGAGAAACTTGAGGAAGCAAGATAGAGATTATGGACCATTCGTCTTGTGTGACATTAAAGAAGAAGCACTGGCTGCCGTGCTCTTAATAAACCCTGCCGCCTGACAACTTTTGCTGTCGTGGAAGTGAATTGGACATTCTCAGGTCCCCACAACACTGGAAAGATATTGGCTGATAAACAGGCAGAGAAATGCAGAGCTGAAGGGGAAGCAGCTTTTTGGTGCTGGGTTGAGAGTTCCACCACCTGACAAGTGCTGAAAGTGAGTGAATGCCTGGACAAAGCAGCCATCTGGGAAATATCAGACATCATTTACAATTTACTCACCCCCCAGGAGCACAAAACAAAGACTTAATTGCACTTCAGTTTCCAGAATATAAATCACATCTCTTTGGACACTTCATTGGATTACAGGCTGAGATGACATCTAATGCAGAGTTAAACTGCATCATCCGCTGTCTCTCTGCGGAGGTAAAGGTAGTGAAAGAAAATTATGTTTGTACGCAAAATTATTTGATACATCCCTCCTTTGTAAGGCAACGTTATTTCCTGGACCGAGTATTTCAGGCTCCTCCAATTAGTCACGTATTTGACAAATCATTGATCACGTTGGGAGCTGATTGTGTGGCTGGGATTATGAGGTTATGAGGTAGCCGAGTATTGATCACTACATGCACGGGTCAATAACAGGCTGCTGTTTGAACTGACAAGCACCGAAAGCTCATTCCATGGCATCTAAAGCCGTGACTTACATGGACAAATGTCCAAATGCTAGAAACTGCTGAACTTGGAAACATTCCCCACAATGGGGGTGCCTCGTGTGTCGTACACAGATTGGACCGGCTGCGACAGTAACCACCTCCTGCAGTTCTCCAACCCACAGATCCGCCTTTTGCAAGCACCTGTACTTTGTATCTATCAAGGAGAGTCTCACGTTTGTACAAATTCCATTCTCTTGCCACTGATTTCTCCCACCTGAACTAAATTGTTAATCGTCTCAGTGTTCTGTTTGATGGCAAGCCAAGATGCCAATCTTATGCCTCCTCTGTCACAAAGGCAGTTTCTTCCATCCGCGGGAATGCTGCCATCTTCCACCTGTACTTCAGTCAATTTGCCATCAAAACTGTTCTCGCCTCCAAACTCTATTGGGATAATGTCGATTTTGTGTGGTGGTGTGTGTTGGGTGAGGATGAGCTAGTTTTCTGAAAGGTTTTCAGCTTTGTTCAGACAATCCACCTTTGGCAGCAGACCTCAGACAGGCAATAGGCCCTTCATTTGTATATGCAAAGGGAACATTTCAAAGTTGGGCCCTCGATGCCGATGTACATTCCTGTACCAATGCAGCAGGTGACATATTTCATCCTCATTATGAGAATTTGTTTCCTGACCACCATATCAAAGGCACAGGTGCCTGCTTAACATCTGAAAATGATGCAGCACCATTGAATTTCTGGACATTATTATTACAGAAATTAAATGAGTGAACAATAATGCATCATACCAACAACAATCATGAGATAGCAGTCAGAAACGGTAACCTTCAATATTTCTCTGCATAATTCATAGGGCTGAGGCCAACTTTTTAAAATAAATTTATTGAGTACCCAATTATTTTTTTCCAATTAAGGGGCAATTTAGCATGGCCAATCCATCTACCCTGCACATCTTTGGGTTGTGGGGGTGAAACCCACGCAGACTGGGGAAGAATGTGCAAACTCCACACAGACATTGAAGCTGAGGCCAACTTTAACATCTCTAGTGCCAAGGTCAAGTGAGATTGGCTACTCGACATTAACTTTGGATCAACTCACCCTCATCCGAATAACACATTTACTCCTTGAATAATTTCATTGAGCCGGGTCCACCAAAAAATAAGTATTACAATAGAATGGGGATTTTGACCTGATCAAACTGGTGGCACAAGAGTGGAATTTCCTAATGTGACAGTGTCCCAGGTAACGTGACCTTAATTGGATGCAAATATGCATGAATAATAATAATCATCTTTATTATCACAAGTAGGCTTACATTAACACTGCAATGAGGTTATTGTGAAAAGCCCCTAGTCACCACACTCCAGCACCTGTTCGGATACACGGAGGGAGAATACAGAATGTCCAATTCACCTAACGAGCACATCTTAAACAACAAAAAAAGGAAAAAAACTTGCAGCTCTCAATCCATCCCACATCCCAATGACACAGAGTAATAATTGCTTTCCTGAACAAATTTGGCTCCTGTTAGAACCCCTGCAGACTTTGTCTGGATATCTTCGAAAAGCTGGTTCTTTCAGCTTTCCCCTTGTCCTCAGACAAGACTGCTCTGAACAAAGAACAAAGAACAAAGAAATGTACAGCACAGGAACAGGCCCTTCGGCCCTCCAAGCCCGTGCCGACCATGCTGCCCAACTAAACTACAATCTTCTACACTTCCTGGGTTCGTATCCTTCTATTCCCATCCTATTCATATATTTGTCAAGATGCCCCTTAAATGTCCCTATCGTCCCTGCTTCCACTACCTCCTCCGGTAGCGAGTTCCAGGCACCCACTACCCTCTGCGTAAAAAACTTGCCTCGTACATCTACTCTAAACCTTGCCCCTCTCACCTTAAACCTATGCCCCATAGTAATTGACCCCTCTACCCTGGGGAAAAGCCTCTGACTATCCACTCTGTCTATGCCCCTCATAATTTTGTATACCTCTATCAGGTCTCCCCTCAACCTCCTTCGTTCCAGTGAGAACAAACCGAGTTTATTCAATCGCTCCTCATAGCTAATGCCCTCCATACCAGGCAACATTCTGGTAAATCTCTTCTGCACTCTCTCTAAAGCCTCCACATCCTTCTGGTAGTGTGGCGACCAGAATTGAACACTATACTCCAAGTGTGGCCTAACTAAGGTTCTATACAGCTGCAACATGACTTGCCAATTCTTATACTCAATGCCCCGGCCAATGAAGGCAAGCATGCCGTATGCCTTCTTGACTACCTTCTCCACCTGTGTTGCCCCTTTCAATGACCTATGGACCTGTACTCCTAGATCTCTTTGACTTTCAATACTCTTGAGGGTTCGACCATTCACTGTATATTCCCTACCTGCATTAGACCTTCCAAAATGCATTACCTCACATTTGTCCGGATTAAACTCCATCTGCCATCTCTCCGCCCAAGTCTCCAGACAATCTAAATCCTGCTGTATCCTCCGACAGTCCTCATCGCTATCCGCAATTCCACCAACCTTTGTGTCGTCTGCAAACTTACTAATCAGACCAGTTACATTTTCCTCCAAATCATTTATATATACTACAAAGAGCAAAGGTCCCAGCACTGATCCCTGTGGAACACCACTGGTCACAGCCCTCCAATTAGAAAAGCATCCCTCCATTGCTACTCTCTGCCTTCTATGGCCTAGCCAGTTCTGTATCCACCTTGCCAGCTCACCCCTGATCCCGTGTGACTTCACCTTTTGTACTAGTCTACCATGAGGGACCTTGTCAAAGGCCTTACTGAAGTCCATATAGACAACATCTACTGCCCTACCTGCATCAATCATCTTAGTGACCTCCTCGAAAAACTCTATCAAGTTAGTGAGACACGACCTCCCCTTCACAAAACCGTGCTGTCTCTCACTAATACGTCCATTTGCTTCCAAATGGGAGTAGATCCTGTCTCGAAGAATTCTCTCCAGTAATTTCCCTACCACTGAAGTAAGGCTCACCGGCCTGTAGTTCCCGGGATTATCCTTGCTACCCTTCTTAAACAGAGGAACAACATTGGCTATTCTCCAGTCCTCCGGGACATCCCCTGAAGACAGCGAGGATCCAAAGATTTCTGTCAAGGCCTCAGCAATTTCCTCTCCAGCCTCCTTCAGTGTTCTGGGGTAGATCCCATCAGGCCCTGGGGACTTATCTACCTTAATATTTTTTAAGACACGCAACACCTCGTCTTTTTGGATCACAATGTGACCCAGGCTATCTACACCCCCTTCTCCAGACTCAACATCTACCAATTCCTTCTCTTTGGTGAATACTGATGCAAAGTATTCATTTAGTACCTCGCCCATTTCCTCTGGCTCCACACATAGATTCCCTTGCCTATCCTTCAGTGGGCCAACCCTTTCCCTGGCTACCCTCTTGCTTTTTATGTACGTGTAAAAAGCCTTGGGATTTTCCTTAACCCTATTTGCCAATGACTTTTCGTGACCCCTTCTAGCCCTCCTGACTCCTTGCTTAAGTTCCTTCCTACTTTCCTTATATTCCACGCAGGCTTCGTCTGTTCCCAGCCTTTTAGCCCTGACAAATGCCTCCTTTTTCTTTTTGACGAGGCCTACAATATCACTCGTCATCCAAGGTTCCCGAAAATTGCCGTATTTATCTTTCTTCCTCACAGGAACATGCCGGTCCTGTATTCCTTTCAACTGCCACTTGAAAGCCTCCCACATGTCAGATGTTGATTTGCCCTCAAACATCTGCCCCCAATCTATGTTCTTCAGTTCCCGCCTAATATTGTTATAATTAGCTTTCCCCCAATTTAGCACATTCATCCTCGGACCACTCTTATCCTTGTCCACCAGTACTTTAAAACTTACTGAATTGTGGTCACTGTTCCCGAAATGCTCCCCTACTGAAACATCTACCACCTGGCTGGGCTCATTCCCCAATACCAGGTCCAGTACCGCCCCTTCCCTAGTTGGACTGTCTACATATTGTTTTAAGAAGCCCTCCTGGATGCTCCTTACAAACTCCGCCCCGTCTAAGCACCTGGCACTAAGTGAGTCCCAGTCAATATTGGGGAAGTTGAAGTCTCCCATCACCACAACCCTGGTGTTTTTACTCATTTCCAAAATCTGTCTACCTATCTGCTCCTCTATCTCCCGCTGGCTGTTGGGAGGCCTGTAGTATACCCCCAACATTGTGACTGCACCCTTCTTATTCCTGATCTCTACCCATATAGCCTCACTGCCCTCTGAGGTGTCCTCTCGCAGTACAGCTGTGATATTCTCCCGACAAGTAGCG
Organism: Scyliorhinus torazame; assembly: GCF_047496885.1. Classification (NCBI taxonomy): domain Eukaryota; kingdom Metazoa; phylum Chordata; class Chondrichthyes; order Carcharhiniformes; family Scyliorhinidae; genus Scyliorhinus; species Scyliorhinus torazame. The sequence goes on from NC_092707.1 coordinate 45,771,235, forward strand.
CAACTCCGCCTCCCCTTTTACATCCCCCTCTATCCCGCCTGAAACATCTAAATCCTGGAACGTTTAGCTGCCAATCCTGCCCTTCCCTCAACCAGGTCTCTGTAATGGCAACAACATCATAGTTCCAAGTACTAATCCAAGCTCTAAGTTCATCTGCCTTACCCGTAATGCTCCTTGCATTAAAACATATGCACTTCAGGCCACCAGACCCACTGTGTTCAGCAGCTTCTCCCCGTCTGCTCTGCCTCAGAGCCACACTGTCCCTATTCCCTAGTTCTCCCTCAATGCTCTCACCTTCTGACCTATTGCTCCCGTGCCCACCCCCCTGCCATACTAGTTTAAACCCTCCCGTGTGACACTAGCAAACCTCGCAGCCAGGATATTTATGCCTCTCCAGTTTAGATGCAACCCGTCCTTCTTATACAGGTCACACCTGCCCCGGAAGAGCTCCCAGTGGTCCAGATAATGGAAACCCTCCCTCCTACACCAGCTGTTTAGCTACGTGTTTATCTGCTCTATCTTCCTATTTCTAGCCTCACTGGCACGTGGCACAGGGAGTAATCCCGAGATTACAACCCTCGAGGTCCTGTCTTTTAACTTTCTGCCTAGCTCCCTGAACTCCTGCTGCAGGACCTCATGCCCCTTCCTGCCTATTTCGTTAGTACCAATATGTACAACGACCTCTGCCTGTTTGCCCTCCCCCTTCAGGATTCCCTCTACCCGTTCGGAGACATCCTGGACCCTGGCACCAGGGAGGCAACATACCATCCTGGAGTCTCTTTCACGTCCACAGAAGCGCCTATCTGTGCCCCTGACTATAGAGTCCCCTATTACTATTACTCTTCTGCGCTTTGACCCTCCCTTCTGAACATCAGAGCCAGCCGTGGTGCCACTGCTCTGGCTGCTGCTGTTTTCCCCTGATAGGCTATCCCCCCCGACAGTATCCAAAGGGGTATATCTGTTCGAGAGGGGGACAACCACAGGGGATTCCTGCACTGACTGCCTGCCCTTTCTGGTGGTCACCCATTTCTCTGCCTGCACCTTGGGTGTGACCACATTTACATAACTGCGATCTATGACACTTTCCGCCACCTGCATGCTCCTAAGTGCATCCAATTGCTGCTCCAACCGAACCATGCGGTCTGTGAGGAGCTCCAGTTGGGTGCACTTTCTGCAGATGAAGCCATCCGGGACGCTGGAAGCCTCCCGGACCTGCCACATCTCACAGTCAGAGCACAGCACCCCTCTAACTGACATTGTGTCAATTAATTAAAATTAAAATGTGTCTTTTTTTTAAATATTTTAATAAAAATTTCAAAGTTACTGTCAACTATCTGTTTCCTAGCACTAGATTTCTAATAGAAATGCGATAGCTAACTATAATACTCTCCGATCTCTGGCTCAGATATCCCTCTAAATTATAATTAAGTTATTATGTTTATTTAGTTACCAAATACTCAAATTTTTTTTAAATTTAGGGTAGAATCCCAACCAGCCACTCTGGCCACAGCTTTTCTGTGATGTCACTTCAGTTTCCCCCGACACACACAATTTGAAAAAAGGTATAAAAGTAAAAATAAGTAAAAATCACTTACTTACCTTCTTCCCTTCTGAGTGTCTTAGATGTTCTCAGGTTCTCTCTCTTAAATACTATTACTCTTTTTTTTAACCATCCAACTTGGAGCAAAACACTTATTTGTGGTGTAAAGGGTTAGTCAGATCAGAACTTACCTCAAGAAGCTTTCTTACAATGTCTGAATACCTTAGCTCCACCCAGCAATGTCATCATCTCCCCAAGCTGAAAACAAATGAACGCTCCAGGCTGAAAACACCTTTACTTCCCAGGGACTCCCCCTAGTCCAACAAATTGAAATAGCCCAGGCTGAAATCACATTACTCTGATCAATGTCACCTTTGACCTCTGAAAGCTTTCTAATCTGGCAACACAAGATTCTTTTTTAAATCATGACTACTGCAGTCAAACACATTCTAACCCCAGGCTTTTAACCCTTGAATTGCCCAAAGTTTATAATCCACTATATCTAAAATCCTGCATTCGTCACACTACAACATTAAAGGCACTATATGTTGTAATAGAACATTATCTAATACAAAGGTTTCTGAAGATTTTCTCTGGCATACTAATGAGTGGGAGTGAATTAGAAAATAAGTAGAGTTTGACGTAGGTGAGAATTTAACACCTTGGGCTGTCATGTCAAAAAGGTAGCTCAGCGACACTACTGTGAGTTCCATACCACACGTCTACCTCTCACCATATAACCCGGCGTCCAGTAAAATGGACAGGTCTGTTTTTGGCCTCGGTCTCACATTGTGTGAATGACATGTATGATGTGGATCACATTGCTCTCCTTGTTATACTTGAGCTCTGAGCACAGCCTTCTCTACCTAATGATCTAAAATTATGCTGTAAGACCCACAGAATATGAACATTTAACAGCCTCAAGTACTTATATTCCCACAGCATAACTTCACCATGTAACTTCATTACACTTAGAATAATTAGAATAATGGCTCCATTAAAATGGTAGATAAAATAATTTTGTACAAATAGTTAAGCAGCTGTTGTCCAATATTCACCTCGTAATTTCATGGTTCAAAGGCATAGCTGGAACAAGACCTGACACACAATGCCTTTTTGGCGATAGCCATTGCCGTTGTACACGTGGTGAATTTGCTCCGAATTTAGAGATTCCAGACACATAAATTTCAGCCTTCATAAACAGTGAGATCTTCTTTCATAACCTGTTGTTGTCGTTCTTGGACTATGTTCAAAACCTGTTCTCTAGGAAGAGATATAAACTGAGTCAAACTCCACAACACAAATAGCTATTTAAGAGAGAGATTTTCTTTAAACACAGTGGAAATAAAAATAAGTCCCATTATTTCCCATTATCGCATGCCATCCAAGGCGTCATGTTTATTATTTTGTGAGTAAGAAGCTTTGGATTGATTCCCAGCTGCACTTGTACAGGATTTCAAGGTTATGTTGCTACTGATAACTCTGAGCCTCCAGAAGCATTGACTGTGTATTACGAGTCTTGCATTGCTAAGAGCTCTTCTTCAGGGGACACGAGGGACTCTTTTAACTCATCATAAATGTGCTTCCACTTATTTTCCACTTACAAGTGTTTGGTGCACAGCCAAGGCTCTGCTAATCCTTTTTCATGGAACAGTGCCTGTTGGTCAGACTGCAGCTTGGGAGCTCATGGCAGGTCTTCAGAGCTGTGCTCACTATGATTGGCAACTGTTGCAAGTTCCTGATTCTACCTCGGGATAGCACTGCTCAAAATACTCCCACAGATAAGACATGGCTTCAAGGAGGAGTCAAGGCAAGGAATAAAAGCTTTAAATACTTAGTGTGTCAGTGTGAGAGAAGCAATACCGTCACTCAGTGGGTTTCAAGGAAGAAGAATCTAAGAACTTGTTGTAGGGAGCTGGATACAGATCAGTAGATCTTAATGAAGTATTTTTGGTCTTAAGTAGATTAACCATATGTATTTATTAACTACAAGAACATTGCGATATTTACAGTATAGGGTTCATGCTATATAGCTCATGGTTAGGTGGGGTTACTGGGTTGCGGGGATAGGGTGGAGGCGTGGGCTTAAGTAATGTGCTCGTTCAAGGGCCAGTGTAGACTCAATGGGCCGAAAGGCCTCTTCTGCACTGTAAATTCTATGATTCTATGATTCTATAGAAGCTGTCTCCATGCTTGCTTGGGCATATGGCTCTGTACAACACTACACTGGCTCCTAGATGTAGGTCATGTGTTCTCCCACATCAATGTGTGGGAAGTACTGTACTCAGTCCCGTGTTAACCCTATATGTGCCAGTCCCTTATACTACACCTCCTGCCAAGTCTTTATCCAATGCATTTCACACGTTATTCTAGTTGACCCTTTGTATGTGCATCATTATTATGTGCATCATTGTTAGTTAGAAATGAAATGAAATTGTGAGAAAGAAGCAATATAGGGTCGGCAGGCGTAGAATCGGTATGGGTAGAGTTGAAGAATTGCAAACGACAAAATACCCTGATCGGCGCTATGTACACGCCGCCTAACAATAGGCAGTATGTGGGGCAGAAAATAAATCAGGAGATAGAAAAGGCATATAAGAAAGGCAATATTACAATAATCATGGGGGACTTCAATATGCAGGTGGACTGGGAAAATCACGTTGGTAGTGGATCCCAAGAAAAGGAATTTGTGAAATGTCTACGGGATGGTTTTTGGAGCAGCTTGTGGTAGAGCCCAATAGGGAACAGGCAATTCTGGATTTGCTGATGTGTAATGAGGCAAGACTTGATTAGAGAACTTAAGGTGAAGGAACCTTTAGGGGTCAGTGACCACAATATAGTGGAATTGACCCTGCAGTTTGAGAGGGAGAAACTGGAATCAGATGTAAGGTTATTACAATTAAATAAGGGTAACTACAAAGACCTGAGAGAGGAGCTGGCCAGAGTTGATTGGAGGGGAGAAGAGCAGGGAAAATGGTGGAACAGCAATGGCCAGAGTATTTGGGAGGCACAACAGAAATTCATCGCAAGGAGGAGGAAACAAGCTAAGGGAAGGATGACACAACTATGGCTGACAAAGGAAGTCAGGGACAGCATCAAAGCAAAAGAAGAAGTAGATAATGTGGCCAGGATTATTGGCCAATCCACATGACCTGAACATCTTTGAACTGTGAGAGGAAACTGGATCACCCAGAGGAAACCCACGCAGACATGGGGAGAACGCGCAGACTTCGCCCAGGCAATGACCCAAGCCGGGAATCGAACCGAGGACCCTGGAGCTGTGAAGCAACAGTGCTAACCACTGTGCTACCGGGCTGCCCAATGGTAGTCGGGTGTGCTGGTCTTGGAGGGAGTCAAGAGGAGGTTCACAAGAATGATCCCGGGAATGAAGGGCTTGTCACATGAGGAGCGGTTGAGAAATCTGGGTCTGTACTCGATGGAGTTTACAAGAATCTCATTGAAACATACAGAATACTGACTGGCCTGAATAGAGTGGACGTGGAGAAGATGTTTCCACTTGGAAGAGAGACTAGAACCCAAGGGCACAGCCTCAGACTGAAGGGTCGATCGTTTAAACTGAGATGAGGAGAGTTTCTTCAGCCAGAGGGTGGTGAATCTGTGGAACTCATTGTTGCAGAAGGCTGTGCAGGCCAAACCACTGAGTGTCTTTAAGACAGAAATGGTTAATTAGGAGATCAGGGGTTAGGGGGTGATGGAAGGAGAATGGAGATGAGAAACATATCAGCCATGATCAAATGGTAGAGCAGATCTGATGGGCCAAATGGCCTATTTCTGCTCCTATACCTCAAGGTCGTATATTCCGACCCCATCTTCCCCCTTCAAGTCGGTGAGTTCATAGTTGCTGGCGGTCTGGTGTTTTATGACCCTTCAATACCTCACTACTGTCAGAGAAATGATAGGCTCTGTTGCTGCAGAAAAGCTCTGCCAACTTGTTTTTATGATAATAATCCTTATTTCTGTCACAAGTAGGCTTACATTAACTCTGCAATGAAGTTACTGTGAAAATCCCCTAGTCGCCACACTACGGCGCCTGTTCAGGTGCACTGAGGGAGAATTTAGAATGTCCAATTCATCTAACAGCGCGTCTTTCGGGACTTATGGGAGGAAACCGTAGTGCCCAAGGGAAACTAAGGCAGACAGAGGGAGAACATGCAGACTCCGCACAGACAGTGACCCAAGCCGGGTATCGAACCTGGGACCGTAGTGCTGTGAAGCAACAGTGCTAACCAATGTGCTATTGTGCCGCACATGTTGTTCTGGCATTTGGGTATTTTTTCATCCTCATTTTATATTCCATGGGATCGGCCCGCTCTTTGTTGATTCAGCAGTAGTGGTGATACGTAGTTGTTGATTTATCACATCTCTTCCGAAGTGGATGAATGTTTTGCGCGTCCCCAAAACATTTTTTCCTCTTCTTCTGTTGTACAGCATACAGTCACACTTATGGAAGTTCAAGGCTATATATTCAGCTTGAATCTTGAGTTTCAAATCTTCCAAGTCAGTTTTGATATGAACATTTTCCACTGTTGGTTGGACCATCTTGTGATTCATCAGATAGCTTCCATATTTCATAGCCAGCTGCTTGCTTCACACTATCACCTGCTGCTGCAGTCCAGGTAATGTTTTGAGCTTTCTAAAAATATATATTTTTGGGACCAGAAAGTTTCTGGCCTCTGTGCCACCCTTGTTTAGTTTGCCCAAGCATTGTCTTTTTCTCCTTGTCATTTTAGTGGAGGCTTTCTGTACATCTTTAAGCTCTATGCATTGAAAAATAAAATATTGATCAAAGGCTTTTAATATTTCATCGAAGTTGGTTGAGGATTCGTCGATGCACTGCATTAGGATTACTTCATCAGCAAGTTCACCAAATCAGTATAAAAAAGTATTAATCTTGACTTTTTCTGCTTTCTACTTACACCAGGGGCTGGATTCTCTGTTATTGGGACCATGTCCCCATGCCGTCGTGAAAACTGTGGGCTTTCACGCCAGAAAAACTGGCATGAAAGGGCCATATATTCATAGCCCAGCAGGGGGTTAGCAGGGAACCAGCGTAATACTAGCAGCTTTTGCTGCAGATACGGGCCCCCGCACTTCCGGGTCGGAGGCCGTGCATGCACGTGCCGGCGGCCTCCAGCGGCCACAGAATTGGGGAACCGCCGCCGGTCCCTATTCCGTGCGGGGAAATGGATTTTCCGCCTTGGCGCTGGCCGTGATTTTGGCATCGGGGTGCGGAGAATCCAGCCCCTAATGTACCCCAATAGTTTAAAAATTCTCCTCTCCAACATGCCCAATTTTCAATCAGGTTTGACTCTTGGATGTGTCCAAATGGATCTGCTAAGTTGCATTTTTGATCCATGGTTAAAAAAATTTAAAATATGGGTTTAGCTTTAAGAAATTGCTGAAATTCAAGCTGGCGCTGCTGTTCCTTGGAAGACGGTGTTTATCAATACTTGCTGGTTTTAGTGAGCTATCACTGCAATAGCCTTCACACTCAGGCTTGAAAAATATTTAAACAATGACTTCTTGATCAACTAGCTGCAGACTTCTCCATTTCAGCACTATGCTTTAGGGTCACAAAATCATTCAATCTTTGCTGGCCTTTAAAGCTGATTCTTTAGTCACAATTCTTCTAACCTAATTAATTCATCACTTTTTACTTTTCAGACCTTGCTTAGACATTGAGTGTTTATACCAGCTCAAGAATGGAGCTCCAATGGAGTTTTAAACTGCATTTTCTGACCACTGAACTATTTGTAAGTTTCTCAGAACTTGCTGTATCCTGGAATTGTAATGTTTCAGCTCACCCCTACCACCTTTGCTGACTCTGCTCTCTGCGAATTGAAGATGGACTTCCATGAGATCCTATGAGTTCTCATGCTGCAGTGAATAATTTTAAATTTCTGCTTTCAACTAACAAGTTTTTCTTGGGAGTTTGTCATTTGGTTTTCCTCTGCATGACTGCTTTATGAGCTTTTCTTAAGATCAGAATGCTTCTTCGAATTTCTCTTCAGCTTTGCAAGATTTTAGTTTTTCTTCGCAATTTTTGCAAGGTTTCGTTTTCCATTCGCTGCCACCATGTTGTATATTGTGGATACCATTCGGTGGGTTTTAATGAAGTCTTTGTAATCTTGATTAGGTTGACTGTATATATTTATTAACTACTAGAGCTATGTACATATACACAGTAAAGGGTTCAAGCTGGGAGCTGTTGCCATGCTTCCTCTGCACATGGCTCATGGTACGGGCCATATGTTCTCTTACATCACTGTGTGGGTACAACTGTGCCCAGTCCCACCGTAACCTATATTTTCCAGACCATTATACAACAGAGCTTAAGAGCAAAATCAAGACTGTCAGTTCTGTGGGAGTGCTGCATTGTCAGATGTGATATCTTTCAAGTGAAATTCCTATACTTTTAGGTGGATATTCAAAATCCAATGACACTATTTTGAAGGGGAAAAGGAGCGTTCCAACCTGGTGTTCTGGACAATATTCATCCTCAGCAAACATCACCAACACAGAATTGTTATCATATGCTGCTTGTGGGCAATTTAGTGTGGCCAATCCCCCTACCCTGCATATCTTTGAGTTGTGGGGGTGAAACCCACACAGACACGGGGAGAATGGGTCCTCAGCACCGTGAGGCAGCAGTGCAACTTCTGCTCCTTAGTTCAACAATTACACGATGATTTTAAGCTTGACACAGATTACAAAGTACATCATTAACACACAGAGTCCCTTTTAACCAAATGACTGTGGTAAGACACACTCCTCTCTAAACCCAGGTGAATGTCTGCAGATTTCTCCTCAAAATCCGCTCAGATGATTATTATACCGTGAGCCACCTTACCTCACTGAACTCCAGCTTCTACACAAGTGATTTCAAATTCCGCTTTCAAAACTCACACTTTCAAATCTTCTTTTATATTATGCTTTTCCTCTCCTGCTTCTATCAAGGTTTCACTTTCAGTTTTACACTTCTCCCTTCAGGCTTCCTTTGTCTTAAAGGCTTTACTCTTGAAGAGCTAAGTGCTGTTCGTTTAACAGCTGACCACTTCAAAGTCACTCAACCGTGAAGGGAGGTGAATGGAACAATGCTGACAGCTGGTGCATGTTGTAGCTGTCAGTCACGGGCTAGTAAAATCATCATCAAAGAGAAATGAATAAATGGCTTGCAGATCAAAGATCTGAGGGTGTTTAAACCCAGCTGACTGGTTTTCTCTTTCCAGGAATTAACAGGTGCTGCTTCCCCTGCCTGAGCCAGCAGGTGTATTGTGTGTTAAAGCAATGATTATTTTCACTACCTCTGTGTGGACTGCTCTCTCGCTTCCAGACAGGGAAATCTTTTCTGGGGGGGTGGGGGGGGGGGGGGGGGGGGCTTCCTGACAGGGGGAGCTTCTCTTCTGAGAAATCCTGCCACGTGGTCCCTTCTGGGGGCTTCCTGTCAGGGGTCTCTCCCTTCTGGTGGGTCTGTGGGGGGTCTCTTTATTTAGGGGGTCCCTGTGGCGGTCTCCTTATTTCGGGGTCTCTGTGGGGCGGTCTCTTTATTTAAAGGCGCTCTGGGGGGTCTCTCTGACAGGGGTCTCTCCCTTCTGGTGGGTCTGCAGGGTGTCGCTTTATTTAGGGGTCTCTGGTAGGGGGGGGGCGGTGGGGGGGTCAGATCACCCCCATACTGGGGGGAGGGGCTGAATTGTACTTCAGGAGAGGGGCTGAATAACATTGTGGGAGGCAGTGGGGCCCAGCCGCGGGACCTTGCCATGTGGGCGCCCACTCAAAATGGTGACCCAATAACGGGATTCCCTAGGGAATTCCTCGCAATTCCCACCTTGCAAACATTTTCATGGTTCAGGATTGGGAATCGCTTCCTGATGTGTGTTCCCAGTGGAAGCACAATACAGGTGCAATTCAGCTCTGGCGGGAAAAGATAGGACGGGTTTCTCCAGCCCGCCATGAAGATTCTCCATTTCGCCGGCTGGTCAGTGGGGTTTCCCAATGTGGGGCAGCCCCACGCCGTCGGGAAACTCCTGGGCAGCCGGCAAAATGGAAAATCCTGCCCAGTGTCTCCCAAACTGTAGTAATTTCTTCCAAACCTTAGCACAACTGCAGACATCATCCTCGCCTCTGTGACTTTACTGGACAGTAATATGTTCTGGATCCTCGTTTCCTCTTTTCCATTAATTCATAACTTGTTGGAAACCTCTCTTCATTTCTCTAATTTCCTTAACTAGCTGGACTTTAGATTTCCGGCTTCTCTTTTTTTAACCATTACTCTATGGCTTTTCTTCTAGGGGTGGCACGGTAGCACAGTGGTTAGCACTGTTGTTTCACAGCGCCAGGGCCCCAGGTTCGATTTCCGGCTTGGATCACTGTCTGTGCGGAGTCTGCACGTTCTCCCTGTGTCCGCGTGGGTTTCCTCCGAGTGCTCCCGTTTCCTCCCACAAGTCCCAAAAGACGTGCTGCGGGGTTCTCCGAAATTGCGCCAATGACCCGACGCTGGCATCAAAAACGGCGCGAAGCACTCCGGCTTCGGGCCGACTGGAAGTTGCAAAATCCTCTGCCCCGGAAGGGGCTAACACCGGCGCGACGCCAAACGTGACGGCGTAACGCCGAACGGGGTCACAGACTCACGCAGCGTAATTGACGCCGCATGGCATCGCACTTCAAAAGACGCCACCGGCAGCGAGACGGCAACGCTGGAACATGGCCGCCCGCCGCGCAGTGCCGAGGTTCCAGGAGCCTGACATCGAGGCGCTCCTGGACGCAGTGGAGCAGAGGAGGGAGGCCCTGTACCCCGGACACAGACGCAGGGTCGCACAATACACCAGCCGGCGCCGTGGCCGTAACAGCCAGGACAGGCATCCAGTGCCGCAAGAAAGTCAATGACGTAGTCAGGGCAGCCAGGGTGATTACCACCCCACCCCACCCCCCCCCCGAGTGCCCCCGCACCGCCCTCCCCCCCACCCCAGGATGGGCGGCATAGCCCTAGCTGAGACCGACATGGCTGCACCCACCCATGCAGGCTGCATTGGCAGGATGGGCTGTGAACCAATGCCAACATACACACAACCGCTGGTCTGCAAGTATGTGTCCGCCCAACACTGTTGACCCTTATCTCTGTCACCCCGCCCCCCACCCCCTCAACACACAACGAGCCCAATGGTAATGGCCACACTGAGAGCGTGGGGTCAGCTAAGACAACATTTCAGGCTGACCGGGATGTTCCCCATGACCCCCCCATCTGCGGTAACCACAGATTCCCGCCAGCCATGTTAGACGCAATGTTTAAAAAATGGAGACAGGATGGGGGAATGCTGACAGTCAGGGACTTCTACGTAAGGCACAGACTAGTGACGCTGAGCGAATTGACGGAGGGATGGGAACTGCCGACAGGACAGGAATGAGACACGTATAAATAAAACATTTCTTCCGCAAAGAGATAGTAGGATACCCCAGGGCCCTGGAGACTACACTATTAGAGGACCTGATGACCATGGACAGTAAGGAGGGGGGAACGATGTTAGAAAATATACGAACAGCTACTGGACAGAGTCCGAACACCACTGGACGAGACCAGACGGAAATGAGAGGACGACCTAAGGACGGAAATGGTGTTGGGACTCTGGAGCAAAGCACTGAGCAGGGCCAATTCCACCTCTGCCTACGCAAGGCTCAGCCTCATGCGGTTCAAGTGGTGCACAGAGTAAACCTGACCCGAACCCGAATGAGCAGGTTCTTCCTGGCGGTGGAGGATAAATGTGAGCGGTGCCAGAGGGGCCGGCCAACCATACCCACATGTTCTGGGCATACCCCAAGCTTGCTGGGTTCTGGACAGCCTTCTCCGAGACATTGTCCAACGTTGTGGGGGTGAGGGTGAAACCTTGCCCAATTATGGCAATCTTCGGGATATCGGAGAATCCTGCTCGGCTGGTGATCAGCAGCACCACATCCAGCTGCGGGGTGCGGGGGGGGTGGGGGAGGACACGCAGAACTAGACGGCAGCAATCTGTAAATAAAGTAAAGTAAGATAAAAATCGAACCTGGGACACTGGCGCTGTGAAGCAACAGTGCTAAGCACTGTGCTACCATGCCACCCGTCAAGAAGGGAGGACGGGATCAACCAGGAAACTACAGGCCTTTCTGTCTAACCTCAGTGGTGGGGAAACTATTGGAAGCAATTTTGACAGACATAATTAATCTGCATTTGGAGAGGCAGGGATTAATCAAGAACAGTCAGCATGGTTTTGTTAAGGGGAGGTCAAGGCTGATCAACTAACTGAATTTTTCGAAGAGGTGACTAGATGCATAGATTTGACGTAGTCTATTTGAACTTCGGCAAGGCTTTTAATAAGGTCCCACATGGGAGACTGATAGCAAAGGTAAGAGCCCATGGGATCCAAGGAAATTCGGCAAATTGAATTCAGAATTGGCTAGGTGGCAGGATGCAGAGGGTGATGATTGAGGGGTGTTTTTCTGACTGGAAGCCTTCGTGCAGTGGGGTCCCACAGGGATCAGTATTGGGGCCTTGCTGTTTGTGGTTTACATAAACGATTTCGACATGATTGTAAGAGAGTTGATCAATAAGTTCACGGATGATACGAAAACTGGTGTTGTGGTAAATAGCGAGGAGGATAGCCTTAGATTACAGGAGGATATAGACGGGCTGGTCAGATGGGCTGATCAGTGGCACATGGATTTCAATCCAGATAAGAGTGAGATGACGCACTTGGGCAGGACATATAAGGCAAACATGATGAACGGCAGGATCCTGGGGAGCACTGAGGATTAGATAGACCTTGGTGTGCATATCCACCGGTCCTTAAAGTAGCAGGGCAGGTGGATACAGTGGTTAAGAAGACTTATGGTATACTTGCCTTTGTTAGCCGAGGCATAGAGTTTAACAGCAGGGGGGTTATGCTGGAATTGCATAGAACATTGGTTAGGCCACAGTTAGATTATTGTGTACAGTTTTGGAATCCACATTATAGGAGGGATGTGATAGCACTGGAAAAGGTCAGGGGCAGGAGGTTTAGAGGGGATGTGAGGGGAAACCTTTTCACCCAGAGGGTGGTGGGAGTCTGGAACTCGCTGCCTGCAAGGGTGGTGGAGGCAGAGACCTGGTCACATTTAAGAAGCATTTAGATGTGCACTTATGATGCCAAAGCATACAAGGCTATGGGCCAAGTGCTGGAAAATGGGATTAGAAAACTTGGGTGCTTGATTTTGACCAACATAGACGTAATAGGCCGAAGCGCCGTTTCTGTGCTGTAGACCTCGATTATTATGACTCTATTGAACACTACTGCTTCCTCCATCCTGTTAAAACATGACATTTACATGCACTTGACTGTCCAGGATTTACGATAAGCCATAGTTCAGCAAAGAATCAAAACAGCAGAATTTCACAGTGTAATTTAATTCGCTACTAGAATGGGGAGGAGGAGATTGACTTTGTTGAGGCACTGCTGACACTGTTAATCTAATTGGATACAAGGCCCGATAATGATACACCACTGAAGCCATAAGCTAACCAATATATGTTTAAGATGAACCTGTGCAGTGAACGTGGGCACATTGCTAAAGGAATGGCCATGTTCCTGATTCACCCCATAGAGGCACATAGGCTGTGCTTAGGGATAGCAGAGAGCTGTAAGAAACCTGCATAGCAAGTGAACCTAATGAAACGAAAGTGCCTTCCAATTTTCACCTTCAGCCATATGCATTTAAATTCATTCATGGGATGTGGGCATCACTGGCGAGCCCAGCAATTAGTGATTGCCCAGCCCTAAATGCTCCTGAGAAGGTGGTGGCTAGCAACCTTCTTGATAACTCAGTGCTTGCTCCAACAATCCAAGGGGAAGATAAGAGTCAACCACATTGTTGTGGGTCTGGTGTCACAAATAGGGCAAGAATGGCAGATTTCCTTCCCGAAAGAGTGCTGGTTAAGCAGATGGGTTTTTACATCAATGCAGTATAGTTGCAAGATCGCTATTACTGATATTAGCTTTCTAATTCCAGATTTAGCCATCTTGGTGCAATTTAAACCCAGGTCCACGAGTCACTCTGGACGGCTCATGCAGTAAAATTGCCATTATGCTGCTGTTCCCCTTTCCAAAGCCTGAGCAGGTCTTTAGAAACCGAGTGAGTTACTCGACTCTTTGATCACCGTCTTGCCAACCAGCACGTATCAAGTGGGAATCATTACTGCTGTGTACAGTGAGGGTTTGCCCTTGAAGATATTTTATACCCAAGACTCAATTTTAAGCAGGAGTAGGCCATTTCTCAGGCTGTTTTCTATCTCTCTTCCAAAGGATAGCTTCCCCTACTAATTATCCCATTTACTTGGTTGTCCAAAGACATTGCCGATGTGGCCCACTGTTGGCAAGGGCTTTGGAGATGGTTAGTGCTTAGAGGCCTTCTGTATAGGTAGCTTACAAGATGTTACAAGATTTCACCCAGACTTCCAGTCAGTATTATTACATTTGAGGCCACAAATTAATCAGCCTGTGGCGTAACAACAAGCTTAAATTTGCCACTGTAAAGGAAATTGAAAGAGACCACGTTAGTCTCAATTTGTCTCTTTAGCTTGGGTGGGCTTACCGTTGCTCACTTGTGCTTTTCGGCACAATATCAACAGCTGAACCACTTCTTTCCCCAGTAAATGTCATATTATATCAGGCAGGTCATCAAAGGCTGTTTTCATTTTCTCTTAAATTTCTCAACTGCCTGTGTCTAATCTCGGCAGCTGACCCGTAGAACTTCATTCATATCCTTAATCGATAGAGAGAGCAGTTCTCTGCTCCCGACTCTCAGAAATCCATTCACCAGGCTCCCTTAAAAACGGGCCGACTCATTCTGTCTGACAACCATTCCCCTTTCACCCTTGTGGAGCTGTGTTTGCTCAGCAGAGGTGGCCCTTTTGCTGAAACGCCTGGTAGCAGTGCTGCTGTTGTCATTAAAGCTGAAATCCAGACAGCTGAAATAACATCTGTCTCCGCAGGTCCCCGATGCGCGCACAGTGTGTGTGTTTGGGAGACTGGCATCAGAATGTCAGTCTTCAGCAAATGCATCTCGGGGCTCAAATCTGCACAATTTGTACCTTGGAATAACCGGGCCGAATCTCCAGGCGCAAAACCAGCGATCATGTGAAATCTCGCCTAAAAGAAACGCCACCCGTGCATTCAGATTTGAAGGAGGGAAGAATAATGTCCAATGCAGGGGACAAGGTCACCGAGCACCTCTGTTTCTCTCCTCCCAGCTGCTGAACATTTACAGCATGTTTGGTTTTCATTAAATGCAGGATCACCCTGTGTGTGCATTTAAAGTAAATATGGCAAGGAACTGTTGTGATTGCTGTTGAAAAGTCACCAATATTTCTGGTGTGGAGGGGGAGGAGAGGGTGGGGGGGGTGGAGTGATGGGCTGAAGTAAGTTGCGAGGATTGGGGTTCCATTCCTGACCATTAGGAGCATTTCCGTTGGTTCGGCTACTCACACTGAGGGCAGGATTTTCCGGCTTTATCCGTCGGCGGGATACACCAGCGGCGGGACTGGAAGATCCCAGGCTAGGATTCTCTGATCCTGCGCCGGGTCGTAGAATCCCGGGGGGAGGCGGGAATCCCGCCCCGCCGCTCCAACGCCCTGACGCCGGCTGCCCTATGCTCCGGCGCCGTTTTTCAGGCGGGGGCAGGATTCTCGCCACACCGGTCGTGGGCCGTTGAAAGCAGCCCCCCCCCCCGGCGATTCTCCGGGCCCCGGCGGGCCGAGCGGCAGTCCATTTTTGGCCAGTCCCGCCGGCGTGAATTACTCGCCTCATGCACGGCGGGACCTGGCTGGAGAGTATGCGGGGGCAGTCCTTGGGGGGGGGGGGGGGGTGCGAGGGGGGGGATCCAACCCCAGGGGGGTGGCCCCATGGTGGCCTGGCCTATAATCGTGGCCCACCTATCTGCGGGCGAGCTTGTTCCGTGGGGGCACTCCTTTCCTCCACGCCGGGCCCCTGTAAGGCTCCGCCATATTGCCCGGGGGCCGGCGCAGAGAAGAGAACCTCCGTGCATGCACGGAAATACGTTGGTCGGTCCGCGCATGTGCGAGATCACGCCGGCTGTTCCGCGCATGCGCAAACTCGCGGCGGCCCTTTGCCGCCGGCTGGAGCGGCGGCAACGACTCCGGTGGCAACCTAACCCCCTAGAAAGGTGAGAATTCCTCACCTTGGGGAGCCGTTGACGCCGGAGTCGTTGGTGCCGGTTTTCCCGCCGGCGTGGGGTCATAGCCCCATTTTCTGAGAATCCCGTCCCCCCGTTATTGGCCAATGGTGGGCTGCCCTGTGGGTTGGGGGTGTTGTGGGAGGCGATATGTCAAACTGAAGGAACAGTAAGTTGTTTAGTCGCATGTTCTTGGGATAGGCAGGGCCCTACTGGTTGCCCATCCATGAGAACATTGTACTGGTCGACCACCTGGAACTGTTTTATCATCGTAGAATTTACAGTGCAGAAGGAGGCCATTTGGCCCATCGAGTCTGCACCGGCCATTGGAAAGAGCTGCCTACTGAAGCCCATGCCTATCCCTAGCCCCGTAATCCAGTAACCCCACCTAACCTTGTGGACGCTAAGGGGCAATTTAGCATAGGCAATTCACCTATGCGCATCTTTGGACAGTGGGACAAAACCGGAGCACCCGGAAGAAACCCGGGAGAAAGTGCAAACTCCACACAGTCACCCGAGGTCGGAATCGAACCTGGGTCCCTGGAACTGTGAGGCAGCAGTGCTAACCACTGTGCCACCATGTCGCCCTAAGTGATGGCAATTCCACAATGGTGTTACCTTGTGTATATGGTAGGCTATATTAGGGGTATTGCGGTACCTAGGTGGGATGTACCTTATACTGTAGTATGAGTGCTGGAACCTGCCTGCTGGTTCCGCCCAGCAGGCGGAGCATAAGAGTCTGTGTTTCACCCACAGCAGTCATTCTGTACCGGAGCTGCTGGGGTAACTACTTGTTCATTAAAGCCTTCAATTGGACTACAATCTCGCTTCAGTAGTGATTTATCGAGCGTCAATTTAATGAACAAGAATTGAAAATGGCTGCTCTCCGCATCAAGCCAGAGTGTCATCAAATCAACCCCCACGTGGCAAATGCAGCAGCAACTTTTAAACATTGGCTGGCATGTTTCAACGGTACATCAGGACGGCCCCGACTACCCCCACGGAGGAACAGAAACTGCAAGTCCTCCACTCAAGGGTGAGCCCAGAAATCTACACGCTTATTGAGGCATGATCAATTTGATTAAAGACGAAAGTTGAATCCAAACTGAGGCTTTATTGGTATCAGATGTGTGGCCTCCTACAGCAGCTGGCGAAATGGCTGCGAGCTGGAGGACACGCATATTTATACCCCGACTCCTGGGCGGAGCCAGCAGGCAGGGGCCACAGGCGAACCTGTAGTTCAGGTTCTGCCGTACGTCCTCGAATATAAGTACAACAGTGGTCTACCACATTCACCCCCTGTTAAAATTGAGTCCGGCGGGGGTGGCGGATAACTATATGCAATCATGATTTTAATATTTACAGAGCAAAACAAATGTCTCCAGGCGTCAGGTGGACCGGTCAGACGTTCAGCCGGTCCGGGGCCTTGATGGTCCTTTGAGAGCGACGAAGTGGTGACGGCGATGTTGGTGCTGACCTGGTCGGAGGTGACTCCGGGAGCATGCCGAAATCCTCTTCATCGATGGGCATGGGCAGGGGGAGGACGGAGGGTCCTGGGAGGGGGGGGTTGTTGTGAGCGATGGGGGAGGGGAGGGTGGCGCCGGGGGCGACAGGGGGTGGTGTGGGCAGCACGGTAGCATTGTGGATAGCACAATTGCTTCACAGCTCCAGGGTCCCAGGTTCGATTCCAGCTTGGGTCACTGTCTGTGCGGAGTCTGCACATCCTCCCCGTGTGTGCGTGGGTTTCCTCCGGGTGCTCCGGTTTCCTCCCACAGTCCAAAGATGTGCAGGTTAGGTGGATTGGCCATGCTAAATTGCCCTTAGTGTCCAAAATTGCCCTTAGTGTTGGGTGGGGTTACTGGGTTATGGGGATAGGGTGGAGGTGTTGACCTTGGGTAGGGTGCTCTTTCCAAGAGCCGGTGCAGACTCGATGGGCCGAATGGCCTCCTTCTGCACTGTAAATTCTATGAACCTGCTGGTGCAAGGTCCTTGAGGGAGACAGTATCCTGGTGGCCGTCAGGGAATGCCACGTAGGCGTACTGGGGGTTGTGTGGAGCAAGTGTACCCTCTCCACCAACGGATCCGCCTTGTGGAGTCGCACATGTTTACGGAGAAGCACGGTTCCCGGAGCTGTGAGCCAAGTCGGGAGCAACACCCGGATGTGGAATTCCTGGGGAAGGCAAAAAGGCGTTCATGTGGTGTCTTGTTAGTGGCAGTGCAGAGCAACGAGCTAATGGAATGGAGTGCATCAGGGAGGACCTCTTGCCAGCGGGATGCCGGGAGATTTCTGGACCGTAGGGCCAGCTGGATGGCCCTCCATACCGTCCCATTCTCCCTTTCTACCTGTCCGTTTCCCCATGGGTTGTAGCTTGTCGTTCTGCTGAAGGCGATACCCCTGCTGAGTAGGAACTGACGCAACTCATCACCCATGAATGAGAATCCCCGTCACTGTGGATGTAGGCGGGGAAACCGAACAGAGTGAAGATAGAATTGAGGGCTTTAATGACGGTGGCAGACGACATGTCGGGGCAAGGGATGGCGAAGGGGAACCAGGAGTATTCGTCGATCACACTGAGGAAATATGTGTGACGATCGGTGGATGGGGAGGGGGCCTTTGAAGTCCATGGTGAGGCGTTCAAAGGGGCGGGATGCCTTCACCAGGCGTGCGCGGTCCGGCCGGTAGAAATGTGGCTTGCACTCCGCACAGACCTGGCAGTCCCTGATGATTGTCCTTACTTCCTCGACGGAGTAGGGCAAATTTCGTGCCTGAATGAAGTGGTACAACCGTGTGACCCCTGGGTGACAAAGGCTGCCGTGCAGGGTCCGGAGTCGGTGTACTTGTGTGCTGGCACATGTACCTCGGGATAGGGCATCTGGGGGCTCGTTGAGTTTGCCAGGGCGACATCTAACCTCGTAATTATAGGTGGAGAGCTCGATTCTCCACTGCAAGATTTTATCATTTTTGATCTTGCCCCGCTATGTGTTGAACATAAAGGCTACCGACCGTTGGTCAGTGAGGAGAGTGAATCTCCTGCCGGCCAGGTAATGCCTCCAATGTCGCACAGCCTCAACGATAGCCTGGGCCTCTTTTTCGACGGACGAGTGCCGAATTTCAGAGGCATGAAGGGTCCGGGAAAAGAATGCCACGGGCCTGCCTGCCTGATTGAGGGTGGCGGCAAGGGTGGCGTCTGATGCGTCGCTTTCTGCTTGGAAGGGCAGTATTTCATCTATAGTATGCATTGTGGCCTTGGCAATATCAGCTCTGATCCGGGCGAAGGCCTGTTGAGCCTCGGCCATCAGGGGAATCTGGGTGGACTGTATGAGTGAGCGGGCCTTGTCCGCATAGTTTGGGACCCACTGCGCGTAATATGAAAAGAACCTCAGACAACGTGTGAGGGCCTTGGGGCAATGGGGGAGAGGGAGATCCATGAGGGGGCGCATGCAGTCGGGATCGGGCCCCAGAACTCCGCTCTGGATCACATAGCTGAGAATGGCTAAGCGGTTCGTGCTGAACACACACTTCTCCTTGTTGTAAGTGAGGTTTAGGAGTCTAGCGGTGCGGAGAAATTTAGCAAGGTTGGCGTCGTGGTCCTGCTGGTCATGGCCGCAGATGGTGACATTGTCTAGTTATGGAAACGTGGCCCGCAAACCGTACTGATCGACCATTCGGTCCATCTCCCTTTGGAAGACCGAGACCCCGTCAGTGACGCCGAAGGGAACCCTAAGGAAGTGATATAGTCGGCCGGCTGCCTCGAAGGCGGTGTATGGACGGTCCGATTTACGTATGGGGAGTTGGTGGTAGGCGGATTTCAGGTCCACCATTGAGAAGACCCGGTACTGTGCAATCTGGTTAACCATGTCAGATATGCGTGGGAGGGGGGATGCGTCGAGCTGCGTGTACCTGTTGATGGTCTGGCTATAGTCCATGACCATTCGGTTTTCCTCCCCAGATTTGCTGGCCTCGATGATGCCTTCCCGAAGCAACCGCAGGACGTCGGACGTGATGAAGGTCTTATCCTGCGTGCTGTACCATCTGCTCCTGGTGGCGATGGGTTTGCAATCTGGAGTTAGATTAGCAAAGAGGGAAGGTGGGTCGACCTTTAGGGTCGCGAGACCGCACACAGTAAGGGGTGGTAAGGGTCCACCAAATTTAAGGGTTAGGCTCTGGAGGTTGCACTGGAAGTCCAGGCTGAGGATAAGTGCAGCGCAAAGGTTAGGGAGAACGTAAAGGCGGAAGCCGTGGAATTCTACGCCCTGGACCGTGAGCGTGACCGTACAGTACCCCCGGATCGCTACGCAATGGGATCCGGAGGCCAGGGAGATTTTTTGATTGGCAGGGTGTATCGTGAGGGATCAGCGCCTTACTGTATCGGGGTGTATAAAGCTCTCGGTGCCCCCAGAGCCCAGCAGGCAAGCGGTCACATGGCCATCGACTTTCACGCTGGTGGATGTGTTGGTCAGGTTATGCGGGCAAGACTGGTCGAGTGACATGGAGGCGATCCTTAGTTGGTCGCCGGGTAATGGGGTGGCCATTGAGTTCAGATCTTGGAACGCTGGTGGTGTCCATGTGCTGAAGGGTAGACAAGATGGCGGCGTCGGGAGATCTTGGAGGTTACAAAATGGCGGCACTCATGGAACGCACGATGCGGGGGTGGAGCAAGATGGCGGCACCCATGAAATGCACGTGTTGCGCTGAGGGGAAGATGGCGGCGCCCACTGATCGCACATGGTCTGGGGAGGGAAAAGATGGCGGCGCCCATTGTCTGTGACTGGGGGGGTGGGGGCGATCGTGGCCACTGAGCGGGCCTGGCACACCGCAGCGAAGTGGCTCTTCTTCCCGCAGGCTTTACAAAGGGCAGCGCGGGCCAGGCAGCATTGGCGGGGGTGCTTTGCTGGCCGCAAAAGTAGCATCAGGGCCCCCCGGGGTTTGCTGGCTGGTGTATAGCGCAGGCATATTGGGTGGGCAGTGCCCCCGCTGGGGCGGTTGCCTGTGAGGTCCATGAAGCGTAGGAGAGGTGGGCCGCGCGGTTGGGGGCGTAGGACTGGACGTTGCGCAGGGCGACCGTCATGGAGAGCGCTAGCGTTTTAGTCTCTGCGAGGTCGCGCGTGGCCCCTTCAAAGGGCCGCTGATGTATGATATCTGACCCAATTCCAGTCACAAAGGCGTCCCTCATAAGGAGGTCTGAGTGTTCCCTAGCTGTAACGTCCTGGCAGTCACAGTTCCGGACTAGTGGGATTAGGGCATCTCCAGAAGTCTTCTATGGACTCACCCGGTAGTTGAGAACGAGTTGCGAGCGCGTGCCTGGCGAAGAGCGTGTTTGTCTTCTGCTCGTAATTGTCCTTGAGTCGAGTCATGGCTTCGGCGAAGTTTGGCGCATCCTGGATCAGCGGGAAGACTTTGGAGCTCAGCCTGGAATATAAGATCTGGATCTTCTGAGCCTCCGCAACAGGGGTCAGCGCCGCATTGATATACGCTTCAACGCAAGCTAGCCAGTGCTGGAAGACCTTTCTGGCGTCGCTTGCGTGTGGATCCAGCTGCAGGCGATCTGGTTTAATCCGGAGGTCCATCTTCTGAATCTGATACTAATAAATTGAGGCGCGATCAATTTGACTAAAGACGAAAGTTGAATCCAAACTGAGGCTTTATTGGTATCAGATGTGTGGCCTCCAACAGCAGCTGGCGAAATGGCTGCGAGCTGGAGGACCCGCATATTTATATCCCGCCTCCTGGGCGGAGCCAGCAGGCAGGGGCTACAGGCGAACCTGTAGTGCAGGTTTTAACGTACATCCTCTAATATAAGTACAACAGTGGTTTACCACACTTATCGAAGAGGCGGACGGTTTCGAGGACTAAATGACTTTGTTAAAAGAGCACTACGTCCGCACTGTGAATCAGGTATACGCTCAGCATCTTTTAGCTACCAGGCGGCAGATCCCAGGGGAATCACTGGACGATTTTTACAGCACATTGTTAGTGTTAGTTAGAAACTGTAACTGTCCACACGTCTCAGCCAATGACCACACCGAACTCTTAATACGGGATGCTTTTGTTGTGGGCATGCTGTCCTCTAAAATCCACCAGCGACTGCTGAAAAACGACACGCTAGGGCTTTACGAGGTACGGAAACGTGTGCACTTCCTAGATGTAGCCTCCCGCAATGCCCAGGCCTACGTTCCCAACCACGCGGTACCCGCATGGACAGGGTGGACCCCACCCATGGGAGATTCCGAAGCACCCCTAAATTCCCCACAAGCTTGTGCAGTGCGGCAGTCAGGAAACCCCGGGAGGGTGGCCCGATGCTATTTTTGTGGGCAAAACAAACACCCCTGGCAATGCTGCCCGGCCCGATCTGCAATCTACAAGGGCTGCGGGAAGAAGGGGCACCTCGTGGCAGTATGCCAGGCCCGGTCCGTCGCCACTGTCTCCACTGGCGAACCGGGCCCACTGCCATTCCTCTCCTCACAGGCCATGTGCGATTCATGGGGGCAGCCATCTTGGATGACGTCTCAGGACCCCAACTCGGCTGGCCATGTATCGCCTGATGAGATCTCCCAGCCGGCCATGTGCGATTCATGGGGGCAGTGATCTTGGGAGACATCTCAGGACACCGACTCGGGTGGCCGTGTATCGCCCGACGAGATCTCTCAGCTTCTGCCACAACTTGCCTCAGTGACACTGGACCAGTCTCGGCCCCGAATGCTTTCAACCGCTACAACGTCGGTACTCATCAACGGGCACAAGACATCCTGCTTGATCGACTCTGGGAGCACGGGGAGCTTCATCCATCCCAATACGGTAAGACACTGCTCCCTCGCTGTACATCCAATTAAACAAAAGATCTCCCTGGCCTCTGGGTCCCACTCTGTGGAGATCCGGGGGTACTGCATAGCCAACCTCACTGTCCAGGGCATGGAGTTCAATAACTTCCGACTCTATGTCCTCCCCCATCTCTGCGCTGCCACACTCCTGGGACTGGACTTCCAGTGTAACCTGCAAAGTTTAACTTTCAAATTCGACGGCCCCATACCCCCCTCACTGCCTGCGGCCTCGCGACCCTCAAAGTCTCCCCGCCTTCCCTGTTTGCAAACCTTACTCCCGATTGCAAACCCGTCACCACCAGGAGCAGACGGCACAGTGCCCAGGACCGGACCTTCATTAGGTCGGAAGTCCAACAGTTACTAAAGAAAGGCATTATCGAGGCCAGCAACAGCCCCTGGAGAGCTCAGGTGGTGGTTGTAAAGACCGGGGAGAAACATAGGATGGTCATAGACTACAGTCAGACCATCAACAGTTATACGCAGCTCGACGCGTACTCTCTCCCCCGCATATCTGAAATAGTCAGCCAGATAGCGCAATACAAGGTTTTCTCCACAGTAGACCGTAAATCAGCTGACCACCAGCTCCCCATTCGCCCGGACGACCGCAAGTACACTGCATTCGAAGCAGATGGACGGCTCTACCACTTTCTGAGGGTTCCCTTTGGTGTTACAAATGGGGTCTCGGTCTTCCAACGGGAGATGGACCGAATCGTTGGCCGGTACGGTCTGCGTGCCATGTTTCCGTACCTCGACGGTGTCACCACGGCAGCCACGACCAGCAGGACCATGACACCAACCTCCGCAAATTCCTCCATACCACAAAAATCCTTAACTTAACCTATAACAAGGACAAATGCGTGTTTAGCACCGATCGCCTCGCCATCCTCGGTTACGTAGTGCATGATGGATGGCCCAGATCCTGAAAGCATGCGCCCCCTCATGGAGTTTCCCTTCCCCCCACTGCCCCAGGGCCCTGAAACGTTGCCTGGGCTTCTTTTCTTATTACGCCCAGTGGGTCCCCAATTATGCGGACAAGGCCCGCCCACTAATCCAGTCCACGGTTTTTCCCCGATCGGCAGAGGCCCACCGGGCTATCAATCGCATCAAAGCTGACATTGGCAGGGCGACGATGCACACAAGCGATGAGTCCCTCCCCTTCCAGGTCGAGAGCGATACATCAGACGTAGCTCTGGCTGCCACCCTCAATCAGGCGGGCAGACCCGTGGCCTTCATTTCACACACCCTCAACGCCTCAGAAATCCACCATTCCTTCATCGAGAAGGAGGCCCAAGCCTTCGTCGAAGCTGTGCGGCATTGGAGGCATTACCTGGCTGGCAGGAGATTCACTCTCCTCACTGACCAACGGTCGGTAGCCTTCATGTTTGACAATGCACAACGGGGCAAAATTAAGAATGATAAGAACTTACGGTGGAGGATCGAGCTCGCCACCTATAATTACAAGATCTTGTATCGTCCCGGGAAGCTCAACGAGCCTCCTGATGCCCTGTCCCACGGCGCTTGTGCCAGTGTACAAGTAGACCGACTCTGAGCCCTCCACGACAACCTCTGCCACCTGGGGGTCACCCGGTTCTTCCACTTTGTTAAAACCCGCAATCTGCCCTATTCCATCGAGGAGATCAGGGCCGTAACCAGAAACTGCCAAATCTGCACGGAGTGCAAGCCGCATTTCTACAGGCCAGAGAAAGCTCACCTGGTGAAGGCTTCCCGCCCCTTTGAACGCCTCAGCGTGGACTTCAAAGGGCCCCTTCCCTCCACCGACCGCAACACGTATTTCTTAAAAGTGATTGATGAGAACTCCCGGTTCCCTTTCGCCATCCCCTGTCCCAACATGACGGCTGCCACCGTCATTAAAGCCCTCCACAGCTTCTTTACCCTGTTCGGTTTCCCCGCCTACATCCATAGCGATAGGAGATCCTCCTTCATGAGTGACGAGCTGCGTCAATTCCTGCTCAGCAAGGGCATTGCCTCCAGCAGGACGACCAGTTACAACCCCCGGGGAAACAGGCAGGTAGAGAGGGAGAACAGGACGGCTTGGAAGGCCCTACGGTCCAAGAATCTCCCAGTGTCACGATGGTAGGAGGTCTCCCCGATGCACTTCACTCTATCCGATCACTAATGTGCACTACTACCAACGAAACACCTCATGAATGCCTCTTCGCCTTCCCTAGGAAGTCCTCCTTGGGGACCTCGCTCCCAACATGGCTGGCAGCCCCTGGACCCATCCTACTCCGCAAACACGTACGGGCCCACAAGTCGGACCCACTGGTCGAGAGGGTACATCTCCTCCATGCTAACCCCCAGTACGCCTATGTGGGGCACCCCGACGGCCGACAAGACATGGTCTCCCTCCGGGATCTGGCCCCGCTGGATCCCCACCCTCAGCCCCCCCCCCCCCCCCCCACCACCAACCTGAACCATTTTCTCACCAGCGCACACCACTGCAGCCCCCTTCCCAGGAGGATCCGTCCTCCCACTGGCCCCATCTGGATGAAGCTGAAGACGACACGCTCCCAGAGCCACGGATGCCCGAGCCAACGCCAGCATCACCACCGGGACTGCGACGATCGCAGAGGACGACTAGGGCCCCTGACCGGCTGATAGTTTAATTGTAAAATGAACTTGTAAATAATTGTCTGTAAATATGTGTATTGCATGTAAAGGCACCGAAGGGTACCGCTATAACCTCTACAACTGTAAAAGCAAGGCCACCATCCCTGCCGAACTCTTTTTTAAACAGGGGGTGAATGTGGTAGGCTATATTAGGGGTATTGCGGTGCCTAGGTGGGATGTATCTTATACTGTAGTATGATTGGCAGAATCTGCCTGCTGGTTCCGCCCAGCAGGCGGAGCATAAGAGTCTGTGTTTCACCTACAGCAGTCATTCTGTACCGGAGCTGCTGGGGTAACTACTTGTTCATTAAAGCCTTCAATTGGACTACAATCTCGCTTCAGTAGTGATTGATCGTGCATCAGTGCATTCCAGGATGATGGGTGCTGCATGATCAAGTCAGAATGGTATGTAAGTTGGAGGTGAACTGAGGGATGATGATGTTTCCCTGAAATTATTGCTCCTCTCCTCTTCAGTTGCAGGGATTTTTAAATTTGTTTTTCTGAAATGATCAATAGGTCCTCGTCAAAAGTAAAAGGAACACAGAAGTGATGAAAGTGAACAGTTTATTTCATAAGCTAAACCTTGACATCTTCAATAAAAAAGGCATGCCCTCAGTGCTGCATTAAAATATCAGGTCAGATCATGTCGTTAAATCTCTGGATTGGAAATCATCATCCTCAGACTTAACAGCTACAGTGATATTACTGAGCCAAACTGACAATTGGCACAAGAAAGTTCCAATCACAGTTTCAGATTACATTCAGATTACATTCATCAGAGAGCCAGTTTTCTGGGTTCCATAGGGTAAAAAAGAGGAGGGCAGATAAATTGAGGGATAGGAGGAATTTGATCAATAAACCAGGACTAACACACAGGAAGTCCAAGGAAAAAGGATAGATTTCACCGAGTTGTTTGCCTGGGAGGCTGCCCATTTTTATAATCACACAGAGTCACTCAGACATTCGTTCAAGGGATGTGGCGTCGCAGGTTTTGCCACTGTTTATTGCCCATCTCTAATTGTCCTTGAGACCCATTGCTGTGGGGTCCGGAGTCACATGTAGGCCAGACCAGGTAGGGATGACAGATTTCCTCCCCTAAAGGACATTCGTGAACCAGCTGGGGTTTTACGACAATCGTTCCATGGGCATCATTAGACTTTTAATTCCAGATTTTTATTGAATTCAAATTTCACCATCTGCAGTGGTGGGATTTGAACCTCGGTCTGCAGAGCATTCCTCTGGGTCTCTGCTTTACTAGTCCAGTGACAATGTCACTCCACTACCACCTCCCCTGGGTGGATTGAGAAAGAATAAAACAGAAACAACATATTAAATTTAAGCAGTTTGAAAACAAATCATTAAGGCCCAACACCCCATGTGTCAGTGTCATCTGATCCATTCGACACCTTGCCCTGCACTAACAGAAAACATTTAAATAGCAGGGAGCACAGGGTGAAATAGGGTTAAAAAAACTGGCTCCTCTCCGTCTGTTATTGAAATGAAAATGTAAATGAGCAGGTAACGTTGACCTCTGCAGCATTCTCTGAATGTCAAATGTCAGTTTGACATTTTTTTGATGTCAAAGTCGCCTCTGTCTCTGTGCCTCGTGCCCTAGTGCAGTCTCGGAATATTTAAATGAAGAATAGATAAGAATGGGAGACGATGGAGGCCAGGGTCTAACGGGAAGCAAAATACCACAAATAAATCCACATTGAAGCTAAGGATGGAAGAATATGGCCCGATGCTCAGTGAGGTGTTACTTGATGTGAAAATTAGGATACGTTTACTGCTTTTTCAATGCTATGAGATGGTTATCGCCATTTCATTTTTATTGTAAATACAGAGTTAAGAAGGGAGACTGGACGATTAATTGGATAGTCCCTGAAAATGGACACAGGGATTATGATGTGCCATTAGTCCACGCCCTTTGATTACAATGCAGGCAGCACGCCAGTTTTGTACTGCCTGCTCATTTGAATCACCTCAGAGTCCAGCCTGTCCATTGGTGGGGTCCATCAGGAGGGGCCATTATCCTGAGTGCCAAGTATCACCTAAAGCAAGCCCTCCACTGCTTAAAGCAAACCCACATCTCTAAAAGAGGAGGTGCGTTCTGTCTAGAGCAGGTGATGAGATTTGTCGCTGAAGAGATTCTGGCCTAAAAGATCGAGGAATGGTGCAACGGGGAAAGCGCGACTCCAACATTCAAGGTCTTGGTGGACGAGGTGGAGAAGAAAAGCTTTGTGTCCGCAGGGAGGAGAGAGTCCCTCCAGCCACACTGTCAAATGACAGTGGGAGCAAATAGCTGGAGGGCAATACCAAGAATCAAGACCTAAAGAACTGAATGTGGTGCTGCAAGTGTTGCTCTCTCTGGTTGTTTCTAAATATGGCAGTCAATATGGTCGCCTTCCTTAATTCTAATTACGTTTGCTTTAGAGTCGCCAGGTATCTTTCGATACCGCCACAAGGTTCAAACCCGAATACTGATCAAAGAGTCGGTACACCAGTTAGTTAGTTCAAAGTCAATACTATTTATTTACATGACTGCAATGATGCATGAAATACACGAACTCATGCGCAAAATACTACAGACTAAACTATCACTACTGCTAAAGCCTATACTTAGCTTCGGGCGCCCACTCAGTCAGAGGAACAATGGCCGTTGTTCGGTTCTGAGGCTGCTGGGGTCGAAGTGGTAGAGGGGAACAGCTAAGGTCGTCTGTCTGGTAGCGAGCGTTGACCTTGGACTTACTCGCTTCTGGTGTAGCTGGTGGAAGGGTCTCTCCGCTGTGAGAGCCGATTCCAAGAGAGTGATTCTCTCTTGGGGCCTTCTTCTTATACCCGAAGGGGGCTTCGCGCGCTTTTGGGCAGGCCTTGAACCTGGCTCCAATCAATTGGGCCATTTCTTGATCATTCGCATTGATCATGACCAATAAATGGGTGGGTGCCCTGGTGGCTGGGCGTGTCCTAGGTGGCCGCTGGCCTGCTTTGTTTTCTGCTTTCGGTTTGGGGAACTGGCGCCGCGAGGTCTGGAGCCAGATTGGTTACTTAAGTAGCTTCCTTTGTTTCCGGAGATGGGCCATCCATAAGCTAATGGGCCTACAGTTTCGGTCTCGGCTCGGAGCTGTTTCTCCAATATGCAGACAGGCTCTGTGCCTGCTTGCTTTCTTAGCATTGTCCATTTTTCCCTGCAATCTTTGCAAATGTCCATTTTGTATTCTGGAAGTGGCCATCCCAGATGGCTACACAAGAAATTCATTGACCTCACATGAGTTAATCAGTTGAGTGACTGCCTATTTAAAAGCCAAATCTTAACAAATGCACAAGTAAGCTCAACCAGTCACATGCCCAACTGTTGCTTACCAACAATCCCTATCAGTCAAGCCTCATATCTGAAATTCAGTCGCTTTATCTCACCTTCACACACTTAGCACTGTTACAACCAAAGGGTGAAATCTCAAAAGGTTTCTGCTACGGAGGACTCAGGTGAGGACATCGACGGGGTAGCCGGCAGAGAAATGCCGATGGATGTGCAAAACAAAAGCTTGATGCATTGGCAAGTCTGCTGGAAAGCCTGCGGTCAATGTCCAGGAACATGAAGGCATCCAACACCCATTTGGCGCAGTGCTTTGTGCAGAGCTTAGAGCCCATCCTTTTTGAAAGTGGTGATTAACTCCATTCACACACTTGCTGGACACAAACATGCTGCAGTGTCTGATGGCCAATCCCACAGCTTCCATTGCAGCACAAAGCAGCAGCCACCCAAAGCTGAGATTGTTAAATGTCAGTCCAGTGAGGTATCAAGTTTGTTTCTAAAAATGCCCAGGGACCCAGTGGAGATCTGTTGAACGTCATAGACATAGTTGAAGTAAAATTAAAATGTCATATTGTGCAGATATTCCTGCCAGACTCTTCCAACATATGATGGTTAAGTCCCTGTGCATCTATAAAAATAATAATCTTTTATTGTCACAAGTATGAAGTCACTGTGAAAAGCCCCTAGTCGCCACACTCCAGCACCTGTTCGAGTAAACTGGTACGGGAATTCAATCTGCACTGCTGGCCTTGTTCTGCATTACAAACCAGCTGTCCAGCCCACTGTGCTAAACCAACTCTTATGTAATAATAATAATAATATTTTTTGTCACAAGCATGAGATTGCTGTGAAAAGCCCTTAATCACCACAGTCCAGCGCTGGTACGGTAATTGAACCCGCGCTGCTGGTCTTTTCTGCATTACAAACCAGCTGGCTAGCCCACTGAGCTAAACCAGCCCTGCGTATCTTTGCATTCCCATGGACAGAAGAATTAGCGTTCCAGCAGAAGTGTGAGAGGAGGGCTACTTGCTCAAACTGATAATAGGTTGGTACCCATAGCTGCAGTATAAGGACAGCACAATAGCCACAATATTGCAGCAGAATTCATTTTCTTCCATTCACCATTCCCATCCATTGCCTTCTCCCCTCTAAAGATTAATTCAGCCTCACTGAACATCTTCCTCTCATGCCCATCCAAGCCAGTTGCAAATGACTCATTTCTAAGTGTGTCTTGCTTCCTCTCTGATAGCAGTCAAGACAGTGACATGAGTAGAGTTGTCTTGACACTGGAGCTTGCAGTGTTATGGGGGATCAGCAAGTGCAAACCGTTAACTGATTACCACTACGAAGCTATCAAATGACAACTTTTAACTACAATGCTCAAACAGCAGAGGTTCGGTGAAACATTCCTATGATACCCCATTAGTCAAACTCTCGGGTCAAAACTAATAACCATTGATTATTAATGCTGGATAAACTCAGCAGGTCTGGCAGCATCTGTGAAGAGAAACAGGGTTAACGTTTTGGATCTAAATGATCCTTTTAAGAGCGGTTCTGTAGAAGGATCATTTAGATTTGAAACATTGGGGCGGCATGTGGCACAATGGTTAGCATTGCTGCCTACAGCGCTGAAGACCCAGGTTTGAATCCCAGCCATGGGTCACTGTCACTGTGAAGTTTGCACATTCTCTCTGTGTCTGCGTGGATGTGCACCCAAAGATGTGCAGGTTAGGTGGATTGGCCACGCTAAATTTCCCCTTAATTGAAAAAAAAAATTGGGTACTTTAACTTTATTAAAAAAAAGATTCGAAACATTAACTCTCTTTCTCTCTCCACAGATGCTGCCAGACTTGCTGAGTTTATCCAACATTTTCTGTTTTTATTTCAGATTTCCAACATGCGCTATTTTGCTTTTATTTTGTATACCACAAATTATTTGCCCTTCTGTTGCCTATTATTTAAACAGCATAACAGATTGACAGCACCCGTCATTTTCTGATGAGTTTTCAATTTAGCCACTTGGAAAGGAGATTTACCGGGATGTTGCCTGGAATGGAGAGTAGGTCTTACGAGGAAAGGTTGAGGGTGCTGGGCCTTTTCTCATTAGAACGGAGAAGGATGGAGGGCGACTTGATCGAGGTTTATAAGATGATCAGGGGAATAGATAGAGTAGATAGTCAGAGACTTTTTCCCCGGGTGGAACAAACCATTACAAGGGGACATAAATTTAAGGTGAATGGTGGAAGACATAGGGGGGATGTCAGAGGTAGGTTCTTTACCCAGAGAGTAGTGGGGGCATGGAATGCACTGCCTGTGGAAGTAGTTGAGTCGGAAACATTAGTGGCCTTCAAGCAGCTGTTGGATAGGTACATGGATCACGGTAGAATGATATAGTGTAGATTAATTTGTTCTTAAGGGCAGCACGGTGGCATTGTGGATAGCACAGTTGCCTCACGGCTCCGGGGTCCCGGGTTCGATTCCGGCTTGGGTCGCTGTCTGCGGGGTCTGCGCGTCCTCCCCGTGTGTGTGTGGGTTTCCTCCGGGTGCTCCGGTTTCCTCCCACAGTCCAAAGATGTGCAGGTTAGGTGGATTGGCCATGATAAATTGCCCATCGTGTCCAAAATTGCCCTTGGTGTTGGGTGGGGTTACTTGGCTATGGGGATAGGGTGGAGGTGTTGATCTTGGGTAGGGTGCTCTTTCCAAGGGCCGGTGCAGACTCGCTGGACCGAATGGCCTCCTTCTGCACTATATATTCTATGATAATCTGTGATTAATCTAGGACAAAGGTTCGGCACAACATCGTGGGCCGAAGGGCCTGTTCTGTGCTGTATTTTTCTATGTTCTATGTTCTATGAGAAGGACTTCATCAAATAATTTCCAAAGGGAATAATGGTCACAATTTATCCTATTGTCAGCGCCCATCGCCAATTCTGTTGCACCTTCAGTTAGCGAAACCTGTTTGATGTCAAAGGTGACAAAGTAAATTTGGGGTGCAAGAGTTTTGTACAGGTGACAAAAAGCAATGTAATCTCCTGTAACTGTGGTGCTAATGATTTCATAGACATTTCCTCACTCGTGGAAATGGTCTGATCGTGAAATGTACCGTAGATTTAATTTTCTCAGCTGAATTGATTTGCCCCTGAACCAAGGTGTCTCCGCGTTTACATCTGGAGAATGAATTGCAGCTGACAGTCCACCTTTAATGATATCGCGGCTCATTTTTTTTGGGTGCAATATTAAAAGAAAATTCCTTTGCATTTCTTTCAATATGATCTTCAAGATTAGCTTCAGATCTTGAATGTCACCTCTTTGACTCTGCCTGAATGAATCAGTTCAAAACAACAGCTCCCTGCAGCTCCATTTCAGGCTCACTGCAGAGAATTCTACCGCTCCAATCAATACATTCATGTATGCACAACCCTTTCCTGTCCTTCTGACTGATATTTTATTTTTCTTGTTTTTTTATTAGGTTTCATTATTTCCCCCTCAGTACTTCGGCAAAGACCTACTGTTGGTGAAGTCTCAGAATGCCAGATTATGAGATGACGATCCTGGGTTTCCTAAAGATTTACCCTGAAACAATGTGGGAACATAATCAATTTTCAGCATAGCAGAGGAAATTTAGACACAAGAAGTTGAGGTGAAAATAATTACTTTTGTGCTCCAAGATATTTGTGTTCTGAAGTGCACTACAGTACCTGAAAAGGTGGTAAAAGCAAATTCAGTAAGAGCTTTAGAAAGGGATTCGGCAAAATACTTGGAGGGGAGCAAATTGCAGGGCTCAAGGAAATATCAGGGCTATTAATAGGTTATTAATGAAAGCCCCACCTTCTTAACCTTGCCCCTCGCCTGAGGTGTGGTGATCCTCAGGTTAAGTCAGGTTGGGCAGCACGGTAGCACAAGTGGATAGCACTGTGGCTTCACAGCGCCAGGGTCCCAGGTTCGATTCCCTGCTGGGTCACTGTCTGTGCGGAGTCTGCACGTTCTTCCCCTGACTGTGTGGGTTTCCTCCAGGTGCTCCGGTTTCCTCCCACAGTCCAAACACATGCAGGTTAGGTGGATTGGCCATGATAAATTGCCCTTAGTGATCAAAAAGGTTAGGAGGGGTTATTGGGTTATGGGGATACGGTGGAAGTGAGAGCTTAAGTGGGTCGGTGCAGACCTGATGAACTGTATGTTCTATGTAAGTCACCACCAGTCAGCTCTCCCCCTCAAAGTGGAAAGCAGCCTATGGTTATCTGAGACTATGGCGACTTTACTTTAGGACTAATTGGATAGCTTTGAATTGCTATGTGTGATGGGCTGAATGGATGCCATCTGTGCTCTATGATTTTACGATTCAAGTGTTAAATTTTGATTTTCATATGTGAACAGGGCCTTGACTCTCGGCTAAACAGCTGGCTCATGATGCAGAGCAAGGCCAACAGCACTGGTTCAATTCCTGTACTAGCTGAGGTTATTTATGAAGGCTCAACCTTGCCCATTGCCTGAGGTGTGGTGATTATCAGGTTAAACCTCCACAAGTCATTTCTCCCCCTCAAAGTGGAAAGCAGCCTCTGGTCATCTGGTACTATGGCGACTTTATCTTACCTAATGTGAATTTGGTGTTCTCTTCAGGTGACAATTGTTTACAGGAATAGCCAATAGTTTATGCTCATTTTTACATTCTGGTTTATGCTAATTAAATGCTCAAGAAATGTTTTGCGCACCTCACCGATGTGACGATCCATGCAAATGTTGTCATCACTTGTCGGTTCGGCTACTTCAGGGAATTATAGGTTCACATCCTCATCACGAGCATGGACACATGGCACTGAAAGAACAGCAAGATGGCGTGAGCAAGTGAGATCACATTCAGCCAGTGGGCTCTGTTTGTCCAATTCAGTGGATGCACATTCTAAGCGAGAGCAGGATAAACCGATTTCCACTCAAGCTTGGCTTGCTTTGTCTGAGGTGAGTCCTCTGATGCACTGATTTTTTATCATTTTTGTTTCATGCTGCAAAAACATCAGGATGGGTTACCATTGTTAACCAGCCACTGCCGATGGTCTGATCAGCAAGCAGATATTACTGGGAACTCAAAATAGTATCTAGCACCAGCTGACAGTGTTATTTCACTTATTATTTTCCGATTATCCCTTCTTTGTAAATAACTAACCAGGTTCCAACACATCAGGTAATCGGGCTCAGATTGGACAATTTCCAACTCCGTGTTTTTGGGACTGCATCGTAATCCATGACTTTCTCTCTGAAACAGATACCATAACATGGCCAGGTGGCTTTGTGCCGAGGAACCACCCAGAGTCTGCATTGCCACTGTGTGATAGTTTTCCCACATTAGTGAGCACCTTTGTGTTAACCTACCATTTGTGCACAATTACTGGAACACAATTCTTAAGCAGTTTGGGTGGAATTTAGTGACCCCCCCCTGCCTAAGGCAAGTTCAGAGGTGGAGGGACCATTGTGATCAGGCGGGATGCAAGGTGGAAATCGCATCCCCCTCCTGTCTTCCTTTGATGAAGCCTGTGATTGGAAGACTTGTGGGCAGCATTCCCACCCAGAAGCCAATTGAGGACCTTAGGTGGCCACTTATGGTGGAGAATAATTCACCATCTGGGAAGGTCGTCCAGCTAGGGATCCCTTGTTCACAGGATAGACTGGATCTAAGAACTTGGCATCTGGAAAGGGTGCAGAAAGACCCACGGCTGATCCTTGATGTCAAACCCCCTTCTCCAATCTGGTTGGTGACTCCCACCTCCCATGACCCTTGCCCTCTCCATGACCCCCATTCCACCCACATACACGTGTGTATGGGGATCCATCAGCAAACCTCAATGTTTGTCCCACTGTAGTACCAGCAGTGGCCACCACTGCCAGTAGTGCTGCTGTACTGGAGAGCTGCTGGCCTCTGATTGGCCAAAAACCCTAGCGACAGGGATTTTCAGACTGCCCAGAGCTTAATTGCATTAAGCACTACGGCTGTCCAGGTAAATGCCTGATTACTGCGGAATATTGTGGGTCTCCCGACAAAAAGCAATGCAGGCCACTCACCAGCTCCAACCAGTGGACAATGCCCCCATCACCCATATTAATTTCCACCCATTATTTCAAAGGGATTAATGACTAAGTTAAAGGACGTAAATAGGAAGTTAATATAAATTTGTTGCTCAAGAATAGCTCCTAAGGGGTAATTCTTCCCTGATTCATGAGTGTGTTCCCCTAATTTGATGCAGTCAATAATTTGTTGCACATGAAATGGGTTAACAACTTTGGTAAAGCAATTTGATATCAATATGTTAATCAGTGCTCTACCAGAGGTCAGTACACCCCTTTCATATTGACAGGCATAAATTCAAATATTCAAACTTAGGTTACTTCATCCTGACGAGAGAATAGCCAGGGTGTAGAATTTGACTTTGCATGTGTCAAGTAAGACATCAAGTGCAAACCTTCACCCACCACATGGAGAGAAAAGATGTACAGTCAAAATCCTTCAAATCTTTTGTTCATATTTAATTCAGCTTTTATTCAGAGATCAGATGTAAATTGATCAAAGTGACCCTCAGTTTAGAATGGTTTGGTTAACGGCCAGGATGCAATACACTGGGTATAATTTGTGTCTGCAGGTGTAATTTGTACCTATACTTACAAACGTGCGTGCACTTCAAGTGAATGGTAATGTGCTGAAAAACCTTAAACCTCCTGGTCAGAGTATTCACATGTTCCAGGTTCGATTCCCGTTTTGGTCACTGTCTGTGCGGAGTCTGCATGTTCTCCCCGTGTCTGCGTGGGCTTCCTCCGGGTGCGCTCGGCTTTCCTTCCACAAGTCCCGAAAGACGTGCTTGTTGGGCAATTGGACAATCTGAATTCTCCCTCTGTACCCGAACAGGCGCCGGAATGTAGCGACTAGGGGATTTTCACAGTAGCTTCATTGCAGTGTTAATGTAAGCCTACTTGGTTTGATTTGATTTATTGTCATATGTACCGAAGTACAGTGAAAAGTATTTTTCTGCGGTCGAGGAATGTACACAGTACGTACATAAGAACATAAGAACTAGGAGCAGGAGTAGGCTATCTGGCCCCTCAAGCCTGCTCCGCCATTCAATGAGATCATGGCTGATCTTTTGTGGACTCAGCTCCACTTACCGGCCAGAACACCATAACCCTTAATCCTTTTATTCTTCAAAAAACTATCTATATTTATTTTAAAAACATTTAATGAAGGAGCCTCTACTGCTTCACTGGGCAAGGAATTCCATAGATAATCCTTTGGGTGAAGAAGTTCCTCCTAAGCTCAGTCCTAAATCTACTTCCCCTTATTTTGAGGCTATGCCCCTATTTCTACTTTCACCCGCCAGTGGAAACAACCTGCCCGCATCTATCCTATCTATTCCCTTCATAATTTTATATGTTTCTATAAGATCCCCCCGCGTCCTTCTAAATTCCAATGAGTACAGTCCCAGTCTACTCAACCTCTCCTTGTAATCCAACCCCTTCAGCTCTGGGATTAACCTAGTGAATCTCCTCTGCGCACCCTCCAGAGCCAGTACATCCTTTCGCAGGTAAGGAGACCAAAACTGAACTGAATACTCCAGGTGTGGCCTCACTAACACCTTATACAATTGCAGCACAACCTCCCTAGTCTTAAACTCCATCCCTCTAGCAATGAAGGATAAAACTCCATTTGCATTCTTAATCACCTGTTGCACCGGTAAACCAAATTTTTGAGACTCATGCACTAACACACCCAGGTCTCTCTGCACAGCAGCATGTTTTAATATTTTATCATTTAAATAATAAACCCTTTTGCTGTTATTCCTACCAAAATGGATAACCTCACATTTGTCAACATTGTATTCCATCTGCCAGACCCTAGCCCATTCACTTAACCTATCCAAATCCCTCTGCAGACTTCCGGTATCCTCTGCACTTTTTGCTTTACCACTCATCTTAGTGTCGTCTGCAAACTTGGACACATTGCACTTGGTCCCCAACTCCAAATCATCTATGTAAATTCTGAACAATTGTGGGCCCAACACTGATCCCTGAGGGACATCACTAGCTACTGATTGCCAACCAGAGAAACACCCATTAATCCCCACTCTTTGCTTTCTATTAATTAACCAATCCGCTATCCATGCTACTACTTTACCGTTAATGCCATGCATCTTTATCTTAATCAGCAACCTTTTGTGTGGCACCTTGTCAAAAGCTTTCTGGAAATCCAGATATACCACATCCATTGGCTCCCCGTTATCTACTGCACTGGTAATGTCCTCAAAAATTCCACCAAATTAGTTACGCATGACCTGCCCTTTATGAACCCATGCTGCGTCTGCCCAATGGGACAATTTCCATCCAGATGCCTCGCTATTTCTTCCTTCATGATAGATTCCAGCATCTTCCCTACTACCGAAGTTAAGCTAACTGGCCTATAATTACCCGCTTTCTGCCTACTTCCTTTTTTAAACAGTGGTGTCATGTTTGCTATTTTCCAATCCATTGGGACCACCCCAGAGTCTAGTGAATTTTGGTAAATTATCACTAGTGCATTTGCAATTTCCCTAGCCATCTCTTTTAGCACTCTGGGATGCATTCCATCAGGGCCAGGAGACTTGCCTACCTTTAGCCCCATTAGCTTGCCCATCACTACCTCCTTCGTGATAACAATCATCTCAAGGTCCTCACCTGTCATAGCCTCATTTCCATCAGTCACTGGCATGTTATTTGTGTCTTCCACTGTGAAGACCGACACAAAAAACCTGTTCAGTTCCTCAGCCATTTCCTCATCTCCCATTATTAAATCTCCCTTCTCTATCTCTAAAGGACCAATATTTACCTTAGCCACTCTTTTTTGTTTCATATATTTGTAGAAACTTTTACTATCTGTTTTTATATTCTGAGCAAGTTTACTCTCATAATCTATCTTACTCTTCTTTATAGCTTTTTTAGTAGCTTTCTGTTGCCCCCTAAAGATTTCCCAGTCCTCTAGTCTCCAACTAATCTTTGCCACTTTGTATGCTTTTTCCTTCAATTTGATACTCTCCCTTATGTCCTTAGATATCCACGGTCGATTTTCCCTCTTTCTACCGTCCTTCCTTTTTGTTGGTATAAACCTTTGCTGATCACTGTGAAAAATCGCTTGGAAGTTTCTCCACTGTTCCTCAATTGTTTCACCATAAAGTCTTTGCTCCCAGTCTACCTTAGTTAGCTCTTCTCTCATCCCATTGTAATCTCCTTTGTTTAAGCACAAAACACTACTGTTTGATTTTAACTTCTCACCCTCCATCTGTATTTTAAATTCCACCATATTGTGATCGCTCCTTCCGAGAGGATCCCTAACTATGAGATCATTAATCAATCCTGTCTCATTACATCGGACCAGATCTAGGACCACTTGTTCCCTCGTAGGTTCCAATACATACTGTTCTAGGAAACTATCGCGGATACATTCTATAAACTCCTCCTCAAGGCTGCCTTGACCAACCTGGTTAAACCAATCGACATGTAGATTAAAATCCCCCATGATAACTGCTGTACCATTTCTACATGCATCCTTATTTCTTTGTTTATTGCCTGCCCCACCATAATGTTACTATTTGGTGGCCAATGGACTACTCCTATCAGTGACTTTTTCACCTTACTATTCCTGATTTCCATCCAAATGGATTCAACCTTATCCTCCATAGCACTGATGTCATCCCTTACTATTCCCCGGATGTCATCCCTAAATAACAGAGCTACACCACCTCCCTTACCATCCACTCTGTCCTTGTGCCCACATGGTAGACAGAAGAATAATCAACAGAGAACATTGGCAAATGGTACATCGACATAACAGTGATTGGTTACAGTGCGGAACAAGGGCCAAACAAAGCAAACAAAGCAAATACATGAGCAAGACTTGTGACAATACTTGTGACAATAATAACGATTATTATAATTATTGTAATTATTCACGGATCCAAATCTGGATAGGTTTTAGGGATAGGAGCAGTGCTAGTGTGAAAACTGTGTGAATTTAAGTTAGAAGGCTGGGACCAATTGAAAAGAATGGCAGCATGGATATTGAGGGGAGGGGAGGGAGGCGGGAGGTGGGCTTGGGGGGTGAGAGTGTGAGGGGTGGGGGCTGCGTCGAGTGAGGGAAAATCTGAAGTTCCGAAATACTTCAGAAAAGCACCTCAACCCTTTGGCAGCCCTTACCAAGGCTGAGGAGACAACGGATTAAGAAATAATGCTCCAAAATGAGGGAAATATGGAGACTTGAGGCCATAACTAACCTTTACTCACATTGATTGTGCCAACCTCATGGTGCATGTTGTCAACATCTGTCCTTACAACAAATTCAAAACAAACCTGTTGGACTTTAACCTGGTGTTGTAAGACTTCTTACTGTGCTCACCCCAGTCCAATGCCGGCATCTCCACATCATGGCTTACAACAAACGGCATAGTTTGGCAGTTGGCGAGCTCTCATCCAAACCTGTGATACTTTCCTACAGCTGTTGTCAGGGAGGTTATGACATTGTCTGCAAATATGATTGGGTGCCTCTTGGTGGATGTGATCAGTCAGCTCTTTAACTAACCCAGCATGACTTTGCGTTATGTTGAGGTGGGTTTGTTTCTGGAGAACCTCAAGTCCTCAAACCACCTCGAATCGCTGGGCTGCTGTTGCAGTCTATGTATAGATATGGAGCCTCCATGTTCACTAATCTACCATACTGAACTTCAGTTGCTTTTAGCTGTAAGAGATTGTACAGGTACCAGTGAGCGGGCACAGGACACCTCAAATTCAACCCAGCCTGTGTGGCATATTGTTCTTCTTAAAGTCACATCAGATTAGGGGATTTATTGATGTCAGTAATTTTGACAAAAAAAGTTAGTAAACAATTGGAGTAAAGGCACCTTATTGTAAGGTGAAAAAAACCCACAAAATGAAATTAAGGATAATGTCCCTTGTATCTCTTAAAGGCTATTGAACTGTTCTTCATTTTTGTTCTTTAAAATTTTCATTTACTCCTGGGTGTCTATTTAGATGGATGGTCAGTAGTAATTTTATTCCTTTTGATCACGGCGGTGAAGCAGTCTGCTGCCCAGCTGAATCCTCTGGGTAATTTTCAACATCACCATCTGAACATTAATGTGGCAGAGTAGATAGCTGCCATTTTGGAACATCCACTCAAATAGGGGAGGCGGTGGCACTGCATCAGTAAACCAGGACCCAAATTAATGCTCTGGGACCCAGGTTCAAATCCCGCCACAGCAGATGATGTAATTTGAACTCAATACAAATCTGAAAATATAAATCTAATGATGACCATGAAACCATTGTCGATTGGCGTAAATGCCTATCTGGTTCACTAATGTCCTTTAAGGAAGGAAATCTTACCTGGTCTGGCCTACATGTGACTACAGACCCACAGCAATGTAGTTGACTCTTAACAGTCCCCTCAAGCTCAATTAGTAATGGGCAATAAAGTAGGGTGGCATGGTACCACAGTGGTCCCAGGTTCGATTCCCAGCTTGGGTCACTGTCTGTGCGGAGTCTGCACATTCTTCCCATGTCTGCGTGGGTTTCCACCGGGTGCTCCGGTTTCCTCCCACAGTCCAAAGATGTGCAGGTTAGGTGGATTGGCCATGCTAAATTGCCCTTAGTGTCCAAAATGGTTAGGTGGGGTTACTGGGTTACGGGGATAGGGTGGAAATGTGGGCTTAAGTAGGGTGCTCTTTCCAAGGGCCAATAGAAACCTGATGGGCCAAATGGCCTCCTTCTGCACTGTAAATTCTATGAAATCTATGAATAAATGCTGGCACAGTGTGCGATGCCCACATCACATAAATGAATTTTAAAAAGGCATTATTACTGAGGTGGCAAAATTGCCCACGCTGTAATCATTTCTGGGCGTCGCTGGTTAGGCCAGCATTTATTGCCCATCCCTAGTTGCCCTTCAGAAGGTAGCAGTGAGTTGTCTTCTTGAATCCCTGCAGTCTTTAAGGTGTAGGTATACCCATTGTGCTGTTAGGAAGGCAGCTTGAGGATGTTGGCCCAGCGACAGGAAGGAACGGCGATATATTTCCAAGTCAGGGTGGTGAGTAACTTGGAAGGGAACCTCCAGCTGGTGGGATTCCAGGTATCTGCTGTCCTTCTAGATGGGAGTGGTTTTGGGTTTGGAAGGTGTTGTCTAACGAACCTTGGTGAATTACTGCAGTGCATCTTGTAGATGGTACACACGGCTGCCACTATTTGTCGGTAGTGGAAAGTTTGAATGTTGTGGAACGGGGAGCAATCAAGCGGGCTACTTTGTCCTGGATGGTGTCAAGCTCCTTGAGTGTTGTTGGTGCTGCATTCATCCAGGCAAGTGGAGGATATTCCATCACACTCCTGACTTGTATCTTGCAAATGATGGACTGGCTTTGGGGAATCAGGAGGTGAGTTACTCACCGTAGACCTGTCCTGGTAGCCGCAGTATTAATGTGGCTAGTT
Organism: Scyliorhinus torazame; assembly: GCF_047496885.1. Classification (NCBI taxonomy): domain Eukaryota; kingdom Metazoa; phylum Chordata; class Chondrichthyes; order Carcharhiniformes; family Scyliorhinidae; genus Scyliorhinus; species Scyliorhinus torazame. The sequence goes on from NC_092707.1 coordinate 45,812,238, forward strand.
CAGTTCAGTTCTGAACAATGGTAACCCCCAGAATATTGATTGTGGGGATTCAGCGATGGTAATGCCATTGAATGTCAAGGGACAGTGGTTACATCCTTTCTTGTTGGTGATGGTCATTGTGCCTGGCACCTGTGTGGCACAAATGCAACTTGCCACTTGTCAGCCCAAGTCTGGATATTGTCCAGGTCTTGCTGCATTTGGACATAGACTGCTTCATTGTGCACTCATCCGCAAACATCCCCACTTCTGACCTTATGATGGAAGGAAGGTCATTGATGAAGCAGCTGAAGGTAGTTGGGCCGAGGACACTACCCTAAGAAACTCCTACAGTGGTGCCCTAGAGTTGAGATGATTGACCTCCAACCACCACAACCATCTTCCTTTGTGCCAGGTATGACTTCAACCAGCGGAGTGAGCAGCACGGTAGCATAGTGGTTAGCACAATTGCTTCACAGTTCCAGGGTCCTAGGTTCGATTCCCGGCTTGGGTCACTGTCTGTGTGGAGTCTGCACGTTCTCCCCGTGTGTGCGTGGGTTTCCTCCGGGTGCTCCGGTTTCCTCCCACAGTCCAAAGATGTGCAGGTTAGGTCGATTGATGATGATAAATTGCCCTTAGTGGCCAAAAAGGTTAGGCGGGGTTGCTGGGTTACGGCGATGGGGTGGATGTGTGGGCTTAAGTGGGGTGCTCTTTCCTAAGGCCCGGTGCAAACTCAATGGGCCAAATGGCCTCCTTCTGCACTGTAAATTCTATGTTTTCCCCCAAATTCCCATTGACTCCAGTTTAGCTGGGGTACCTTGATGCCATACTGGGTTAAATGCTGCCTTGATGTCAAGGGCAGTCACTTTCACCTCACTTCTGGCATTCAGCTCTTCTGGCCATGTTTGAACCAAGGCTGTAATGAGGTCAGGAGCTGAATGACCTTGGTGGAACCCAAACTGAGCGTCTGCGAGAAGGTTATTGCTGAGTAAGTGCAGCTTGATATAAATGCACTGGATATAGGGGAGCAGAAAGATGAAAGAAAGGGTGAGGAGACATTAGTCGGACTTCAGAATTGGGTAGCTTGCTTTACTTTGGAGAAAAAGCTTAGGTGCACAATTAGTTCAAGAAAGAACAATCAGCCCACCATTGAAACTGGCATCATACAACATCTGTATTAACATTTAATGTCCTTGACAACAAGCCACCTCTGGTTCTCAGGATAATGATTGAAGCTGTGAGGCTGTTAACCAAGTTTCTTTCACTAAGAACTCCGACCTGAGAGGCTTCTAACATCATCAAAATAGAGTCACAGGGGCAGCACGGTGGATCTGTGGTTAGCATTGCTGCCTCACGGCGCCGAGGTCCCAGGTTCAATCCCGGCTCTGGGTCACTGTCTTTGTGGAGTTTGCACATTCTCCCTGTGTTTGCGTGGGTTTCGCCTCCACAACGCAAAAAGATGTGCAGGGTAGGTGGATTGATCATGCTAAATTGGCCCTTAATTGGAAAAAAGTAATTGGGTACTCTAAAATTTAAAAAAATAGAGTAAAAGGTGAATGAAAGCCCCTTTCCTTTTAGTGTTACTTGGACAAATTTGTAAGAACCTTAGATCCCTATTTCTCCGCACACAATTGCTGATCCACCACTTGTGCTGGATGAAATGAAAATCGCTTATTGTCACAAGTAGGCTTCAAATGAAGTTACTGTGAAAAGCCCCTAGTCGCCACATTCCGGCGCCTGTTCGGGGAGGCTGGTACAGGAATCGAACCGTGCTGCTGGCCTGCCTTGGTCTGCTTTAAAAGCCAGCGATTTAGCCCTGTGTGCTAATTTGCACATGGCTGGCCTGGGAACCTCACAAAGGTGTCACTGGATCATATGGTGGGCAACACTTGTGACAACACTGTCCATGAAGCAGGGTTTCTTGGCTAACATTGTGCACCCCACAGTGTCAGACCCCAGCTGTTGCTGCCCTCTTTAAACCTGAGCAGCTGAGGCACAAGATTCAGACGAGACAAAAATGCCACTATAAAGGGAGCTTTTTTTCCCCTCTGGCAGGACATTGTGTTTAAGTACCTGACCCGTGAGGACCTCAGGGCTCGGCTGTCTTACACATAATAATCCCTCACATGTGGTTCTGATTTTACTCAAATCAACATGCAATGTTCCCTCCTGTCTGAATTTCTCAGCCTTTAACTCATTCACTGCAAGCTAATGTGGACACAATATGCCAGACCAACCTTGTGATATTGCATTGTTTCAGCAGGACAGAAAGAGCTTGCATTTATATAGCACCTTTCATGAATGCAGGGCGTCCCAGAGCACTTTATACTCAATTGAGTACTTTTGAAGTATAGTTAGCGCTGTTATGTAGGAAACATCCTAGCTAATTTGTGCACAACAAGCTCTCCAGGAAAGCGGTTCCAGGATCATTGGTGCAAAAGCACCTTATTTCAGCAGAGTATTAAAAGTGAGGTATTCTGAGTTTATGATTGTGCTTGAAGATTACGGTTTGGTGCTATTTCCATTGAAACATGTAATAGATCACAGCAAAGTTTGAGTTGGGCCATTGGGCAGTGTAGATGATAAACAATTGCTTTTTACTTCTGACACAAAGGTTTGAATACAACCTTTACTAATGGAGTAGGTATCAGTGTTTATCTTGGTTGCAGCACGCTATTTTGTGCACTAACCCCTTTCCTAACGATGAGCACCTCATTGGGCTTCCTTTCATTTCTATTCCTTGGGACATGTTGGAAAATGTTTGAGTAAAGATGATTGCTGTATCTGAAGATAAGTATTTGCATGCCATGCCTGTGTGCATTATACTTATCTGACAGCCCCTTTCTCTACAAGAGAAAGACTTCTTAAATTTGCATCAATTTGGCTCTGAAGTTAATGTTGCTGCATTTAACTCAAAAAGCTCAGAATTCGAGCCCCATATTATGATTTAAGCACATTGTATAATCTAGTTGATACTTTTATGCAAAACTGAGGAATTCCCACTCTGTCAGAGGTACCAGGCTGGCATGCTGGCACAGTGGTTAGCACTGCTACCTCACAGTGCCAGGGACCCGGATTCCATTTCTTCCTTGGGTGACTGTCTGTTTGGAGTCTGCACGTTCTCTCAGTGTCTGCGTGGGTTTCCTCCGGGTTCTCCCCTTTCCTCCCACACTCCAAAGATGTGCAGGTTAGGTGGATTGGCCGTGCTAAAATTGCCCCTTAGTGCCAGAGATGTGTAGCTCAGGTGGGATTACGGAGTTTCGGGATAGGATGGGGGCCTAGGTTGGGTGTTCTTTCAGAGGGTCGGTGCAGGCCCAATGGTCCGAATGGCCTTGTTCTGAACTGTAGGGATTTTGTGATACTACAGTTAACTCACAAATCCCTGCCCATTTTCCTGCAACTGTTTGAACACCTCCAATCAGGTTTCCCTCTTTGTCCTATTCAAACTCACACATGCTCTCCTAGGATTGTGAGAGTGGTGTGCTATCCCTCCTCATTTCTCTAAACCTGTCTGTACACTTTGACATGGTTAACCACACCATCCTCCTCCAACTGCTGCCGATCGCGATCTGGGAAAGACCTACCTTCCTCTGCGCGGACCCGCTGTGTGGCTTGCGGCCGCTTGTGGCCGCCGTGCGCATGCAGGCCGCGCAGTCTGGACAGCAGGTCCCGCCGGCAGCCAGAGCTACGGAACGCATGCCGGGGCTCTGCTAGCCCCCTGGAAAACGGGGAATCACCCCGGACCTTCGAGGAAAAAGATTTTCCAACGAGCGTGGGGACTTAGTCCCCAGAACGGAGAATCCCGCCCAGAGTCTTCTGGCACTTCAATCAAAATCTGTCCGTTCCCGCCAAATGACCAAATAACGTGTCAATTATCTCACTGCTTTTCTTGGATTGTTTCCAACAGAAAAATACTGCTACATTTCCCTAAGTAACAGTCATTGTACTTGAAACTCATTCATTGCGTGTGTGTATATACATATATATGTATATATAAAACAGAAGTCTTTTGAGACATTTGAATGATGTGATGTGATTCTACATAAATGTCAGTATTATTATATTTTCTTGCGATTCAAAAAGTCGTGCTATCAGTGCAATCGCAAGAAATTTTCCTCTTTTTAACGCCTGGTGGTTTAGCATGTATAAGCTGACATGCTGAGCATTCACCTTTGACCCTGTCTGTTGCTATAGCGACAATTGCATGCAGACAATTTTTTTTCAGACAGAACAATGAGAAACAGAGAAGGCCACACTTCCTCCAATTCTATAAATAGCACTTGTTTTGCAGTTATCTGTCCATCACACAGACTGGGGAAGGGAAAAAAAAAAGTCTCGGGATTTTTTTTGTTGAAAAGACTTGTACAGTGTGTGTTGATCAAACAATGGAGCCTGTAAAGCTGCCGGTTGGAAATCTTTGTGCAAATGTGATTTTTAAAAAAAAAGTAACCCAGAAGTGTCTGGAAACCGAACAGAAATGTCCCGTCTTATGTGTATAACTGAGAAAGAAAGATTGTAAATACCTTCAATAGTGTTGTGTATGAATGGCCTAATATATATGATTTCTGCGAGTATGAATATGATTTTCTAATGCACATGGGGAGTGATCAAGACCTTAGCCCTTAATACTGGACACTGATTCAAACAATAAACCTCAGTATCAACTGCTCCTAAAACATTGCCTGAGTGAGGAGGTGAGCTAGAATTTTGAGAGCACCAAAATGCTGTGCCAGAAAGAGGAGCGGTGAAGATCTGTGGCTCTGGGCCCCCCCATATTGAAGCACCCACTCCCAGTCATGCCCTCAGCAGAGGGAATGTGTAGATAAATGAGACGCACTGCTCACAGTCCTCCACCAGGGCCACTGACTGCTAACTCAACATGTGCTTTTGGAACCAGCAGGAGATCGTTCTGGTCAATTAAGCTCATGGTTGATCCAAATATTATCTCCATTTACCCACACAAAACCCTCAATGCCCTTGCCGTATAAAAATCTACCGATCGCAGTTTTGACATCTTTCCTCAATTTACCCTCAGACTCCTCAACTGTTTCCGGGAGCGAGTTTTGTGGGAAGAAATGTTTCCGGACCATCGCCTCGGAATGGTTTAGTTCCAATTTTAATGTTATGGAATAGTGTGCTGGCCAACCTCCACCAGAGAAAATAGTCTCTCTTTACTCTGTTGCATTTAATCATCTTAAATGCCTTAATGAGATTGCTCCTTATTCTACTGCAATAAGGGAACACAGGCCTAGCCTGTGCAACTTGTCCTCATAATTGAACCTGATATCATTCTGCGAATAAATGTGTCCTGCTCAGTGAAGGCAAATGTCCTATCCATTGATGTGTTGGGTACTCTGGATCTGTGGAGACTGCGTTTACCTTAGCAGTAACATAGACTGGCTACCAACACTTGTAATAGTACAACTCCATTTTATTTAACTAAGAGCTGTTAAACATACTTGCACTGTGGGTCGACACGATGTTAGATTGACTGAAGACCTATACCTAACCTGACCAGCCGATACTGCTGGATGTTTATGCTATTGACTGCAGACTCTGTCTGTCTCAGAGGCTGCATCCCGAATCAGTGGGAAAACTAGTGCCCTCTGTCTTTATAGTGACCGTGCCCTAACTGGTGATTGGCTGCTGTGTTGTGTGTGTTGATTGCAAGACACAGTGTGTCAGTCAGTGTGTGTCTCTGCACCATCATATACTGATGTGTATATTATGACATCCATAACTTTAAATATGCACTGCGTTCTACATAAAACTTTCTGGAACTGTCTTTTATTTTTAGAAACGGACGCTAACAAGGTGGCTAAGATGGCTGCTATGGAAAGTTCATAATTGAATAATCCTGGGCGGGAACACACCCCCCCCCCCCCGCCCCCCTCACCCCTCTTGAATGGACAGGCCCAGACAGTACGTATCTGTGGAATTTACTTATGCTTTTGTTTGTGGTTTACCCAAGCATCAAGGCCAATAGACTTCAACACATCCAGGTCACCAAGTTTGAAATTCAATGGACAGGAGCTGCAGAAAAGCAGTTAACCGCAGGAAGATGTGTACGGCCATGATCTATCTTCCATTGTGTACCAATGGTTTCGGACTTCCAAACCATTCTAGGTGGACAATTGCAGTTGATCATGAGAACAAAACCATCATGCGGTAACAAATTGTATTGTCCCAAGAACCAGGGAGAAACTAGTTAATCTGCTGGGAACATATTTAGACAAAGCTGTTGCAGAAATAAGCAGTGACATCTTCTCCTTTAAAACCTGAAAATTGTTACATTTTAAAAGTCTGTCCCTAGCCATTCTGTTTCAGAGTCCACCAGAACAGAAACTTGACCTCCTGGTAAAAAGAAAACCCGGTGACCAATTTCATGATCTGCTGGAAAAGTTATCTCTTCAAAGTAATCCTGCAACAATGCTGAGATACAACTCCAGCTGTGGAAATCACCTGAACTACTTTTTTGGAGTGAACTATCTTCTTCAATGGGACCAATTGGTGGCACAAGGGTTAGCACTGCATCACAGCACCAGGGACCCGAGTTCAATTCCAGCCTTGGGTGACTGTGTGGACTTTGCACATTCTCCCCATGTCTGCGTGGGTTTTCTCCGGGTGCTCAGGTTTTCTCCCACAGTCATAAAGATGTGCAGGTTAAGTGGATTGGCCATGATAAATTGCCCTTTAAATCCAGTGGTTAGGTGGGGTTATGGGATTATGAGGATATGGTGGGGGATTGGGCCTATTTAGTTTGCCCTTTTGGAGGGTTGGTGCAGACCCGATGGGCCAAATGGCCTCCTTCTGCACTGTACAGGTTCTATGACCACAATGACTATTTTTCTTGCGATGAACTAAACCGCAAACTATGAGCTAGTCTTTTGTTTGCAACTTTAAAGGGCACTATCCTTCTTAACTTTTTGTTTTAAATTTAGAGTACCCAATTCATTTTTTCCAATTAAGGAGCAATTTAGTGTGGCCAATCCACCTACCCTGCACATTTTTGGGTTGTGGGGGCAAAACCCACGCAAACACGGAGAGAATGTGCAAACTCCACACGGACAGTGACCCAGAGCCGGGATCAAACCTCGTCGTCCTGAGGCCGCAGTGCTAACCCACTGTGCCACCGTGCTGCCTCTCTTAACTCTTTCTTGAATTTGTGTGTGATTGAGTGACATAGAATTTACAGTTTTGGGGTGAATGCGTGAATAAATAATCCTCTTTTTTAAACACATGAAAGTTTGCTGCTGATTATTTAAAAATTGACCACACACTCAGGGGTTGAGAAACACATCCACTTTGCTTTCAAAAAATACACTAGTTATGGGCAGTAAGGGCAAGGGGACAAGGGTTTCAGTTCTCTCCCATTCCTGCCCTTTACAGTGTGCTACATGGCTTCCAAGGCCAATATATCTGTTCTGAGATGCACGCCCTGGAACTGAATGCCACAGTCCAGGTGGCTGTAACATGACTTTCTATTGCAGCCACCTTGTGAGGAAAGCCAACATTCCATTAAGCTTCATTATTATCTTTGTACCAGTGCGTCTCATCTTTTCACTCTGTCTGGAAAAGCTCAGGGTCTGTTTAGGATGGCATGTTCCACCTGGTTGGAGGTGCTGGCTTACGAACATTAAGTGGGTTCATGCTGAACAGCCGAATGCACTATTTTGATCTCAGTAAGAAGTCTTACAACACCAGGTTAAAGTCCAACAGGTTTGTTGCAAACAGTAGCTTTCGGAGCACTGCTCCTTCCTCAGGTGAATGAAGAGGTATGTTCCAGAACATAGAACATAGAACATAGAACAATACAGCGCAGTACAGGCCCTTCGGCCCACGATGTTGCACCGAAACAAAAGCCATCTAACCTACACTATGCCATTATCATCCATATGTTTATCCAATAAACTTTTAAATGCCCTCAATGTTGGCGAGTTCACTACTGTAGCAGGTAGGGCATTCCACGGCCTCACTACTCTTTGCGTAAAGAACCTACCTCTGACCTCTGTCCTATATCTATTACCCCTCAGTTTAAAGCTATGTCCCCTCGTGCCAGCCATTTCCATCCGCGGGAGAAGGCTCTCACTGTCCACCCTATCCAACCCCCTGATCATTTTGTATGCCTCTATTAAGTCTCCTCTTAACCTTCTTCTCTCTAACGAAAACAACCTCAAGTCCATCAGCCTTTCCTCATAAGATTTTCCCTCCATACCAGGCAACATCCTGGTAAATCTCCTCTGCACCCGCTCCAAAGTCTCCACGTCCTTCCTATAATGCGGTGACCAGAACTGTACGCAATACTCCAAATGCGGCCGTACCAGAGTTTTGTACAGCTGCAACATGACCTCCCGACTCCGGAACTCAATCCCTCTACCAATAAAGGCCAACACTCCATTGGCCTTCTTCACAACCCTATCAACCTGGGTGGCAACTTCCAGGGATCTATGTACATGGACACCTAGATCCCTCTGCTCATCCACACTTTCAAGAACTTTCACATTAGCCAAATATTCCGCATTCCTGTTACTCCTTCCAAAGTGAATCACCTCACACTTCTCTACATTAAACTCCATTTGCCACCTCTCAGCCCAGCTCTGCAGCTTATCTATATCCCTCTGTAACCTGCTACATCCTTCCACACTATCGACAACACCACCGACTTTAGTATCGTCTGCAGATTTACTCACCCACCCTTCTGCGCCTTCCTCTAGGTCATTGATAAAAATGACAAACAGCAACGGCCCCAGAACAGATCCTTGTGGTACTCCACTTGTAACTGAACTCCATTCTGAACATTTCCCATCAACCACCACCCTCTGTCTTCTTTCAGCTAGCCAATTTCTGATCCACATCTCTAAATCACCCTCAATCCCCAGCCTCCGTATTTTCTGCAATAGCCTACCATGGGGAACCTTATCAAACGCTTTGCTGAAATCCATGAAGCATATCCAGAAGCATATATATAGACAAATTCAAAGTTGCAAGACAATGCTTAGAATGCGAGCATTTGCAGGTAATTAAGTCTTTACAGATCCAGAGATAGGGGTAACCCCAGGTTAAAGAGGTGTGAATTGTCTCAAGCCAAGACAGTTGGTAGGATTTCGCAAGCCCAGGCCAGATGGTGGGGGATGAATGTAATGCAACATGAATCCCAGGTCCCGGTTGAGGCCGCATTCATGTGTGCGGAACTTGGCTATAAGTTTCTGCTCAGCGATTCTGCGTTGTCACGCGTCCTGAAGGCCGCATTGGAGAACGCCTACCCGGAGATCAGAGGCTGAATGCCCTTGACTGCTGAAGTATTCCCCGACTGGAAGGGAACATTCCTGCCTGGTGATTGTCGCGCAATGTCCGTAATGAACACCCCAGTCCAACGCCGGCATCTCCACATCATGGCTATTTTGATCTGTTAGTGCACAGTTTATTTAATTAATATTTACTGAGGTTTTGATACTTAACTGTAATCAAGAACATTAGTTGGGGTTTAGTGGCTGTACCATTCTAAGAAATCACTGTCTGAAAGATCATAGAGGGAAGGTACACTAAATACAGGCGGCAGAACTAATGAGCATTTTTCTGGTGTTGCTGCATCAGCATAAGTAGGATTTCTGAGCTGGCTGATGTTTTAAAAAATTGCTGAAAGACATCAGTTTCAAATTTTCTACTTCCATAATGGCAGCCATTCAGCTATTGGAAGACATGACTTTGATAAGACATTGGGTCCCACTTTAGCCAGCTTCTGGCAAACAGATGCACATATTGTGTGTTGGGAAAAGGAGATGGAACTAACAATTCCAGAGGGTAAGATCATCCCACTACCCCGTTCTTCTTTTCCAACATCCAAAATAAACTCTCCCACACCCTGCTGCCTATGCAACAAGAAAGAGGCATGAACTCATCTACCCCAATTCTTACCCTTGCTTATCCAGAATAACTGTGGCTTTGTGCCTCATACATCATAGAATTTACAGTGCAGAAGGAGGCCATTCGGCCCATCAAGTCTGCACCGGTTCTTGGAAAGAGCACCCTACCCAAGGTCCACACCTCCACCCTATCCCCATAACCCCATCCAATACTTAAGGGCAATTATGGACACTAAGGGCAATTTTAGCATGGCCAATCCACCTAACCTGCACATCTTTGGACTGTGGGAGGAAACCGGAGCACCCGGAGGAAACCCACGCACACACGGTGAGGATGTGCAGACTCTGCCCAGACAATGACCCAAGCCAGAATTGAACCTGGGACCCTGGAGCTGTGAAGCAATTGTGCTACCCACAATACTACCGTGCTTGCTGCTCATGCACCAAGACATTTGGGGGCTTAACAGACCGTAACATTTTTATTGACAAGAACTGTGTCAATTGACACGGCAGTTTCTGCATTATGGTGGAATTCAGCTCAGAATATTCCACTACCACTAGAGAGGCAGATGTATTTCACTTAATCTGTTCCCCGCCTGCTTGTTGTCCTCAGCTATCCCAGTGAAAATGGTCCCAGGTGGAAAGGATTATTCAAAGTGTTTAGTCACAACAATATTTCCTTGTTCTGCACTGGGATAAAATGTCCCACCTGGGCCTGTGTTAACGAGGGGGCCACTCCACAGTAAAGTCAACAGGTGAAGCAGGAGGCAGAGGCACAGTCCGAGCAATGAGAATTTAATGATGTGTTTGTTCTGAGCTACACAAATTCCACAAGCAGCTACGTTGAGCACAAGCAGTGGACTTGCAAGGATTTCATCCTCTGGTGTTCTCCTAATCGGTTACTAGAACTGGAACAGAAAATCAGCAAAAAAACCCAGACAGTCAGATAAGTGGGTTTTCTCTGAACATGTGACTGATTGGGAGAAATCCCTGAGCAAATCCCTGGTTTGGATTAACTGTAAAGGAGAAATTCTTTTTCACTTGCATTCAGGCAGATGAACTTAATTCTTAGATAGCGTCGAAACAGAGAAATGTCAGGAGGTGTTTTGCACACCAGATCAGTGGTACTTGTTACATGGGCAAACACGAGAGAGTTCCCCAGACAGCAATGAGATGAACAGTTTACTCATTTGCTTTTGATAGCAGTGTTCGAGGGAGACATTATGACCAAGTTCACCGGAGAGATTGCTAGATCTTTAATATCCACTTGAAAAACCAGAACAAGTAGTGAAGGAGTTACGTTAATAGTTACCTGTGGGTGGGAAACCTTTAATAACAGGGCACTCTATCAGTACTGGACTAGTGTGTCAACATGCAGTCTCTTATCATTAACTCTTCAAGGGAAAGGAAAGGGTACTTTTCAATCTTCTTGAAGGCACTGTATTCATTTCAGCACAGCACAAATGTCATGCTGCCAAATGGCCAAAGGATATTTTAATTTGTTGACTCACAATTTGCGGTTGGGGCCAGTGCTGGAGGAGATTGTCAGTGGGAATCTCAACAATGCAAATGGCAGCAGATCGCATTGGACCCCCTGAAAGTTTCCCATTCATCATGTAAGTGCCGGTTCCTCTGTTTATCGCTTACAATGCGCATTGGTTTCAATGGCACGGGTTCCCTATGCCATGAGTTCCACCTCTTTTGATTCGATGAATATTCAGAATATCAACAGAGGCCAGTGCACGACAAGGGTTCAGGAGTTATACCTTGGAAGGTTGAATATGAGCTCCAAGTCAGGTAGGCAACATTGATACCAAGAAAAAAGATTCTGTTTTGCAAGACCAGCTTCCATAGCCGTGTGACGGAAGAGACAATGGTCAGAGTCAGAGGGTGGGGCTCGGTATGCACCAACCCACCACTCCTCAGGGCTGAAGGGCACTGGAGTTTCTGGACATCATGGATAGGCAGCCACCACTGATTCTGTCCCGTGCTAAGATGCCCTGTCATTGACCGAGGCAACTCTGGTGCAGAAGCACTGATGTTTCGAGGACCAGTGAACTTTCAACACTGATATCAACAGTTTGCATTTATATAATGTCATTGACATAAAATAAAAATCTTAAGGTGCTCAGCGAGGGACACTGGAATAGAAATAAAAAGCATTTTGAAGGTGACAAAACAAAAAAGATTTAAGGCTGTGTAGGTCAGAACTTGAGAAATGGCAGCACCTTCTGACACGAAAAGTCATAGTCTCAGGATTCTAGAAGGAGAGGTTTTCGTCTTAGGATAAGAGGTAGCAAACTTAAAACGAGTTGAGGAGAAACGACTTCTCCCAAAGGGTTGTGAATCTGTGGAATTCGCTACCCCAGAGTGCGGTGGATGCTGGGACAGTGAGTAAATGTAAGGAGGAGTTAGACAGATTTTTAATTGGTAATAGGTTGAAGGGTTATGGGGAACGGGCAGGACGGTGGAGTTAAAGCCAGGATGAGATCAGCCATGATCAAATGGCGGAGCAGACTCGATGGGCCAAATGGCCTAATTCTGCTCCTATATCTTATGAACTTAAGATGGAAAATGTGCAGGATTGGAGCTGATGATAAGACTTGTGAATTAAGGTTTTTAATTCCGTGCACTGCTGATGGGCAGCCAATGGATGGGGACAGTAGATGAGAGGTGATACCTGTAGTGATCTGCGTATTTGTATGTACACAAGAGGTTAATGTAAAGACACTACAACTAAGTAATCACGAGAGGGCAGCACTGGAGATGTATAAATAGTCAGACTCAAGGGAGCATCTGCCTCTTCACAGGAACAGGGTCGGGTGACCACAAGCATTCAAGGACAGCTCAGCACAGGTGAAGATAATCATAAGTATTGTAGCCATTTAAATTGGCCAACTCCCGATTTAAAATGGCGAATGGCAAAGGCTGATGGGAAAGTCAGCCAACAAGACAAAAACCAGCAGCTGCAGGTTTGCTGTGTATTTACCTCTGCAAAACCCAGACAACATCGATACCAGCGACCATCAGCATAACAAAATGAACAGCCAGCTGCATACTGATGAGCAATCCCCGGGAACAATAAGTAACATTTTGACACACAAAGCAAAGCCAGACTCCTCGGCGCCAGCAGGAGCCAAAACACAGGAGGTGAACGAGCATATCAAGACTGCCCATCGATCAGGGAACCGCTCCAGTATTGGAGAAAATCGAACCAAGCGATTGGGACAAAGTCCAATCACTTGGGACCAGATACAGGGTCCGCCCCGAAAGGCGGGAAGCCCCTGGGGACTATAAGAATTGAGCCCCAAGTTCAAATCGCTCTCTTCTTCACCTCTTCACTCACTTCACACTCTTCTTCTTGCCCGGGTCACCCAGCAACAACGAACCAACATTGACCGTGACCGGTGCAGTGACTCCAGTGATCATCGAACTTGTAAGTCTTAACTCAACGCTCGCTACGAGATAGGCGCTCCTAGCTACCAATCCGTACCAACTTCGAATCCCGCAGACTCAGAACCCGAACGAAAGGCCATTTATTCCCCTGACATGGTAGGCCAGTTCAAAGTTAAGTACAGGCCTGTTAGTTGTAGAAGTAGCTTAGACATAGAATTTGTGCATGAGTAGCGATTACTGTGTATAATTAATGTGCTTTGATTTAAATCTTACTAATCGGTGTATTGGGTTATTGATCATTACTCGGACTTGAACTTCGTGACGGTATCATAAAGATACCTGGCGACTCGAGAGCAAAGGTAATAAAACAGAGCAATTGAACCAAGGAGAAAATCAGCAACAGTATTTCTGAATCAATCATGCTCGCCCCTCGAGTCTGTTCTGCTATTCTATTAGATCATGGCTGAACCGTACCTCAACTCCATTTGCCTGGCTTTGTTCAATATATTCCGTGATATTTTTATCGAACAAAGATCCAAAGATCTATCAACCTCAGCATTGATCATTTTCAGTATTTTGGCATCAATCGGCTTTGGGGAAAAGGCTTCCAGATTTCCCTTAACTTTAGGGTGAAAAAGTGCCTGGCTTTTCAATCCCGAATGGCTCAGCACTACTTTTAAGGTGAAACAAAAAATGCTGAGAAAAATAAAACCTTGCAGGTCGAGCTGTGAAAGAGAGAAACAGAATGAACATTTCTGGTCTGCGATTTTTCATCACAATTGGGAAAGGCTGGAGATCTAATAGGTTTTGAGCAAGGGATGAGTGGGACAAGGGCAAAAGGAAAGTCTGTGATGAGGTGGAAGACATGAGAGATTGATTTACAGAAAGGTTAGTCTTCTCAGGCCAAAGGGAATGGAGATGGGGCAAGAAAAGAAGCAAAAGATGTGCCCAGGGCAAACAGGTTGCTTACTGAAAAAAGCAAAACAAAGAAAGAAAAGGGAACAAAATGAGGAGAGAGTTTACAGTCTGAAATTGTTGAACTCGATGTCCAGTCCATAGTGATGTTAAGTGTTGAATTGAACGATAGGTGCTATTCCTGAATCATAGAATTTACAGTACAGCAGGAGACCATTCGGCCCATCGAGTCTGCACCGGCCCTTGGAAAGAGCACCCTAATTAAGCCCACACCTCCACCCTATCCCCGTAACCCAATAACCCCAACTAACCTTTTTGGACACTAAGGGCAATTTAGCATGGCCAATCCACCTAACCTGCACACCTTTGGACTGTGGGAGGAAACCGGAGCACCCGGAGGAAACCCACGCACACACGGGGAGGATGTGCAGACTCCGCACAGGCAGTGACCCAAGCCGGAATCGAACCTGGGACCCTGGAGCTGTGAAGCAATTGTGCTATCCACAATGCTACCGTGATAGATAGTTTGAAGTAAAGGCATTAGAAGTATTGCTCATCTAGAATATAAACACTAACACAGACTAATTGAACCAAACAGCCTATATCCATGTTGTAAGTTTCATGTAACATAATTATATAGAAATTACTCAGGAGAAATTGGGCGCTGTTGTATTTGTTTTTTAGGCACTACACAGCCTCCTAATATACAAAAATGTTATCCGAGGTACATGTGCACACTTATTACCTTAAAAGAGGGGGTGCATCCACAGGTTCTACCTCACTTGTTGAGCATTTCCAGCATTACCTGTTTTTTGTTTTAACCTTCATCTGCAACCAGGGCCACTAAAGACCTCATCTAATTGCTCTGCAGCAGATTTGTGACATTAATGAGCTGGCACCAGCTCATTTCCCTTGCCCGAGAGCCTGCGTGCTTACGCCTGGTGTCTCACCACATGCAGCTCCTTCCTCTCTCAGTACCTGAGCTGGTGGCTGTAATTGCAAAATGGTGTCTTGGTGTCTCTTCACCTTCATTGTCTTCCACCTCTACTGACTCGGAAGACTTTCGTTCTTTGGTATCTGAATTTTAAAAAAAGGATTGGGTCCAGTGCGAGTACAGGACATTGTGGAGGGGGAGGGTGACCAGCCGGTGGTCGTGGTACACATCGGTACAAACGACATAGGTAAGAAAAGGAATGGGGTCCTAAAAGCAGAATACAGGGAGCTAGGAAGGAAGTTAAGAAATCGGACCTCAAAGGTAGTGATCTCAGGATTACGACCGGTGCCACGTGCTAGTCAGAGTAGAAATGACAGGATATAGAGGATGAATACGTGGCTGAAGAGATGGTGTCAGGGGGAGGGTTTCAGATTCCTGGGGCATTGGGACCGGTTCTAGGGGAGGTGGGATCTGTACAAACTGGACGGGTTACACCTGGGCAGGACTGGAACTGATGTCCTTGGGGGGCTAATTGCGAGGGCAGTTGGGGAGGGTTTAAACTAATATGCCAGGGGGATGGGAACCTATGCAAGGAGTCAGAGAAAGAGAGAGCAAGGACAAAAACAAAAGGTAGAAAAGTGAATTAAAAAAGTGATAGGTGGAGAAACCAAGGGCAAAATTCAAACAGGGCAGTAGCGAAAAATATTGGGAGCAAGACAAACAATGTGAAAAAGACAAAATTAAAGGCTCTGTGCCTTAATGCACGGAGCATTTGCAATAAAGTGGATGAACTAATCGCGCAGATAGATATAAATGGGTATGATATAATTGGGATTACGGAGACATGGCTGCAGGGTGACCAGGGATGGGAGCTGAATGTCCCAGGGTTTTCAGTATTTAGGAAGGACAGGCATAAAAGAAAAGGTGGTGGCATTGCACTGCTGGTTAAAGAGAAAATTAACACCGTAGTGAGAAAGGATATTGGGCTGGATTCTCCCATAATGGGGCTATGTCCCCACGCCCGCGAGAAGACAGGCGAGAATCACTCCGGACTTTTTTCCTGAAAGTCCGGAGTAATTCTCCAGTTTAAGAGGGCAGGCAGGGCGCTGGAGTGCTCCACGTAGCCCCGGCTGCCGATACAGGGCCCTGCACTTCCGGCTGTGAATCCACGCATGTGCGCGGCAGCCCCGCCTGCGGCGCCAGCCCCGCGCAACAATGCAGGCCCACACAGCGGGCAGGCGCCGAAGAAGTAGCCCCCCCCCCAGATCGCGCACACCCGCCGATTGGTGGCCCCCGATAGCAGGCCTGGCCGTCGTGGGGGCTCCTCCCCCCGGTGACGGTTCCCCCCACCCCCCACCAGGACGGCCACCGCAGCCGCAACTCCCAGATCCCACCGGGTGGAACCATACGTGAACCATGCCGGCGGGAACTCAGCCAGTCATCCACTGAGAATCGCCGCGGGGCCTCTTTCAACAGCCCCCAACCGGCGCCGCATCGACCGCGCGCCGACTGGTGGCAATTCTGCGGTCGCCGGGTCCGAGGCCCCATTCTCCACCCCGTGCCGAGCATGATTGCGGTGCGGAGGCTCGGAGAATCCCGGCCATTAGCTCTGACAATGTGGAATCTGTATGGGGAGAGTTGAGAAATACCAAGGAGCAAAAAGCATTAGTGGGTGTCATATATAGACCCCCAAATTGTAGTAGTGAAGTTGGAAATTGCATTAAACACAAAATTAGAGATACATGTAATAAGGGAATATTGGTGATCATGGGTGATTTTAATCTTCACATAGATTGGGCAAATCAAATTAGCCACAATGCCGTAGAGGAGGAATTCCTGGAGTGTATACGGGACGGTTTTCTTGACCAATATGTGGAGGAACCAACTAGAGAGCAGGCCATCTTAGACTGGGTACTGTGTAATGAGAAAGGAATCATTGCCAATCTGGCTGTATGAGACCCCTTGGGGATAACATGTTGAATTTTTTATCAAGATGGAGAGTGAAGTAGTTGATTTGGAAACTAGGGTGCTGAATCTTAATAAAGGGAACTATGAAGATATGAGGCGTGAGTTGGCCTTGATAGATTGAGGAGAGTTACTTAAAGGGATAACAGTGGTTAGCAATGGCAAACATTCAAGGAATGCATGGGGGAATTACAGCAACTGTTCATTCCTGTCTGGCGGAAAAGCAAAGGGGGTAAGAGGGCCAATCCATGGCTTACAAAGAAAATTAGAAATAGTATCCAACCCAAGGAAGTAGCATAAAGATTGGCCAAAAAAAAAATAGGTCTGAGGATTGGGAGCAGTTTAGAATTCAGCAAAGAAGGATGAAGGGATTGATTAAGATGGGGAGAGTACAGTATGAAAGAAAGCTTGCAGGGAAAAGAAAGACTGACACTAAGAGTTTCTATAGATATGTGAAGAGAAAGAGATTGGTAAAGAGAAATGTAGGCCGCCTACAGACAGAAACAGGGGAATGCATAATAAGGGACAAAGAAATGGCTGAGCAATTGAATACATACTTTGGTTCTGTCTTCACAAAAGAGGACACAAATCAGATGCCAGAAATGCTGGAGAATGAAAGGTTTAGTGAGAGGGAAGAACTGAGGGAGATCAACATTAGTAGAGAAATGGTGCTGGGAAAATTGATGGGATTGAAAGCGGATAAATCCCCAGGGCCTGAGAATCTGCATCCCAGAGTGTTTAAGGAGGTGGCTATGGAAATAGTGGACGCATTGGTGGTCATCTTCCGGGATTCTATAGACTCTGGAACTGTCCCTGCAGATTGGAGGGTAGCTCACGTCACTCCGATATTCAAAAAGGGAGGTAGAGAGAAAGCAGTGAATTATAGACCAGTAAGCCTGACATCGGTAGTGGGTAAAATGCTGGAATCCATTATCAAGGAATTTATAGCGGAACACTTAGAAAGCAGTGGCAGGATCAGTCAGAGTCAGCATGGATTTATGAAGGGAAAATCATGCTTGACAAATCATTTGGAATTCTTTGAAGATGTAACCAGTACAGTTGACAAGGGGGAACCAGTTGATGTGGTATATTTGGAATTTCAGAAGGCATTTGAGATTATTGTACAAAATTAAAGCGCATGGGATTGGGGGAAATGTATTGAGGTGGATAGAAAACTGGTTGGCAGAGAGAAAACAAAGAGTAGGGATTAATGTGTCCTTTTCAAATTGGCAGGCAGTAACTAGTGGGGTACCACAGGGATCGGTGCTGGGACCCCAGCTAATCGCAATACATATTGATGATTTGGATGAGGGAACAAAATGTAACATCTCAAAGTTTGCAGATGATACCAAGTTAGGTGGGAGGGTGAATTGTGACATGGATGCAGGGATCCTACAGCATGATGTGGACAGGTTGGGCGAGTGGGCAAATCAATGACAGATGCAGTATAATTTGGATAAGTGTGAGGTTATTCACTTTGGAAGCAAAAACAGGAAGGCAGATTACTACCTGAATGGTTGTAAATTGGGAGAGGGGAGTGTGCAGCGGGACCTGGGTGTCCTTGTGCACCATTTGCTGCAGGTAAGCATGCAGGTGCAGCAAGCAGTAAAGAAGGCTAATGGCATGTTGGCCTTCATTGCGAGAAGTTTCGAGTATAGAAGCAGGGATGCATTGCTGCAGTTGTACAGGGCCTTGGTGAGGCCACACTTGGAATATTGTGTGCAGTTTTGGTCTCCTTCTCTGAGGAAGGATGTTCTTGCTCTCGAGGGAGTGCAGCAAAGGTTTACCAGACTGATTCCAAGGATGGCGGGACTGACATATGAGCAGAGATTGACTAGGTTGGGATTGTTCATGCTGGAGTTAAGAAGAATGAGGGGGGATCTCATGAAGACTTACAACATTTTAACGGGACTAGACAGGGTAGATGCAGGGAAGACGTTACCAATGGTGGGTATGTCCAGAACCAGGGGTCACAGTCTGAAGATTCAGGGTAAACCATTTCGGACAAATATAAGGAGACATTTCTTCACCCAAAGAGTGGTGAGCTTGTGGAATTTATTACCACAGGAATTAGTTGACGCTAAAACATTGAATATATTCAAGAGGCGGCTGGATATAGCAGTTGGGGAGAATGGGATCAAAGGCTATGGGGAGAAAGCAGGATTATGGCTATTGAGGTTGGATGATCAGCCATGATCGTGACGAATGGCGGAGCAGGCTCGAAGGGCCAAAAGGCCTCCTCCTGCTCCTATCTTCTATGTATGTATCTATATAATGAGAAGAGAGGAGAAAGTAAGAAGTGTGTGCTTACACAGTCTGCAGCTTCCAAGTCAGAAGAAGTTGAGGGGTGAGGGAAGAGGATTACTTATGCAGATATAGTCCACAATAGTCTTCAACACCGGGGCCCCGCAAGGCTGCGTACTCTACCCCCTGTACACACACGACTGCGTGGCAAAATGTGGTTCCAACTCCATCTACAAGTTTGCTGACGATACGACCATAGTGGGCCAGATCTCGAATAACGACGAGTCAGAATACAGGAGGGAGATTGAGAACCTAGTGGAGTGGTGCAGCGACAACAATCTCTCCCTCAATGCCAGCAAAACTAAAGAACTGGTCATTGACTTCAGGAAGCAAATTACTGTACACACCATTGTCAGCATCAACGGGGCCGAGGTGGAGATGGTTAGCAGTTTCAAATTCCTAGGGGTGCACATCTCCAAAAATCTGTCCTGGTCCACCCACATCGACGCTACGACCAAGAAAGCACAACAGCGCCTATACTTCCTCAGGAAACTAAGGAAATTCAGCATGTCCACATTAACCCTCACCAACATTTACAGATGCACCATAGAAAGCATCCTATCGGGCTGCATCACAGCTTGGTATGGCAACTGCTCGGCCCAGGACCGCAAAAAACTTCAGAGAGTCGTGAACACCGCCCAGTCCATCACACGAACCTGCCTCCCATCCATTGACTCCATCTACACCTCCCGCTGCCTGGGGAAAGCGGGCAGCATAATCAAAGATCCCTCCCACCCGGCTTACTCACTCTTCCAACTTCTTCCGACGAGCAGGAGATACAGAAGACTGGGAACACGCACAAACAGACTCAAAAACAGCTTCTTCCCCACTGTCACCAGACTCCTAAATGACCCTCTTATGGACTGACCTCATTAACACTACACACTGTATGTTTCATCCCATGTCAGTGCTTATGTAGTTACATTGTATATGTTGTGTGGCCCTATTATGTATTTTCTTTTATTTCCTTTTCATGTATTTCATGATCTGTTGAGCTGCTCGCAGAAAAATACTTTTCACTGTTCCTCGGTACACGTGACAATAAACAAATCCAATCCAAGATGCCCTCATGATCCACTGTTTTTTGATATCCCTTCCCATTAGGGCAGCACGGTAGCATTGTGGGTAGCACAATTGCTTCACAGCTCCAGGGTCCCAGGTTCGATTCCGGCTTGGGTCACTGTCTGTGCGGAGTCTGCACATCCTCCCGGTGTGCGCGTGGGTTTCCTCCGGGTGCTCCGGTTTCCTCCCACAGTCCAAAGGTGTGCAGGTTAGGTGGATTGGCCATGATAAATTGCCCTTAGTGTCCAAAATTGCCCTTAGTGTTGGGTGGGGTTACTGGGTTATGGGGATAGGGTGGAGGTGTTGACCTTGGGTAGGAAGCTCTTTCAAAGAGCTGGTGCAGACTCGATGGGCCGAATGGCCTCCTTCTGCACTGTAAATTCTATGATTCTATGATTATGGCTCATCCATGGGGTTAAAACATGAACTTATCCTCCTCCAGATCTTTGCTTCTACCTGTTGAAATGTGTCTTCTACCTGCAAGAAAATGTGTGAGCAAGTGTCCAGCAGTAAGCTTTGGTGAAGTGGCTATCATGGTTAAATAGTTGTCAGTACGCATGAGCTGTGAATTGTGGACATGAGGCTTGCAACAACATTTAGTGCATGAGGGTGAAGTAAAGCCTATGAACTGAAGGGCTAATTACTGATTCATAGAGATTGTAGGTAGGCGGGTGATTTGGGTGTTGTCAATTTAGTATGGATTGAGGAGTAGAGAAAGCTAGTGGTGCAGTTGGTATGATATGCCATTTGAATTTCAATTTGCTGACCTTGACAACTCGTGAGAGATTGTTGAGCTTTTTCCTGCAATGCAGCCTTACCATATATCAATATCCTTAGCACTGACTTGTTCCGTTAATTGTTCCCAGTGTCTCCTGAGCGTCTGCCCCTCTGTAAATCCAGGACCTTGCCCGTTCTTTCCAGCTCTTCCACCAAGGCATCCTGTTCCAAATATTGGAATACTATGTGATTTCCTTTAAGTCAGCACAATATCAGGCCCTCTGCTGGCGTGTGTAGCTAACGAACAGCACCAGTAGCAAATGTGTAAAAAATTAGGCAACACAAATGTATTCTACTGATTTCAACTCAATTAATCGTGTGCCATGATCCCCATTGCCTATTTTCAGAGGTTGGCCAATTTCTCCTCCAGTGATTAGAGAAGCACAAATGCATTTCAGAAGTGGATAGTGTGTTTCAGAATGAAACAGTGCAAACACTCACGTGTAAAGTAATGGGAGATTGCGGCAAAATACACAGCGAGCTAAGAAGTGCCACAAATAAGTGGAGGCTGAGGGCTTTTTCCGAGTGCCACACGTAGAAGGTGAACACAATCTCGAAGATGAAAAGAATCTAAAAAAAACAAGGAAGTGACTCGAGGACTTATTGAATAGAGACACGGAAATGTTACAGTGCAGCAGCCAGCCATTTAGCCCAGCGCATCGGCACTAACGCGCGGAATGAGCAATTCACTTAGCGCCATTCTCTCAGCTTCTCGGTCTGTGCGGAGCCTGTGCGTTCTCCTCGTGTCCGCATGGGTTTCCTCCTGGTCCTCCAGTTTCCTCCCACGGTCCAGGTTAGGTGGATTGGCCATGATAAATAGCCCTGAGTGACCAGAAAGGGTGGAGGTGAGGGCTTAATGTGGGTCGGTGCAGACCCGATGGGCCGAATGGCCCCCTTCTGTACTGTATGTTCTGTGTTCCATGTTCTAACCCTGCACATTGCTCCTTCTCACATCACTGCCTGATTCCCTTTTGAATGCTTCCATTGAACCTGCCTCCACCTCAATCACAGGCACAACTTTCCACATCTTAATCATTCACTGTAGGAAAAGGATTTCCCTCATCTCGTTTTTGCTTGTTTATAATCAGTTGCCTTAAACTGTGCCCTCCTCTTCTCGATCCTTTCACAAGTGGGAACAGTTTCTCCCTATCCACCCTGTCCAGACCCATCATTGTTTTGAATACTTTCATCAAATCTCTCAGCCTCCTCGGAAAACAGCCCTAACTTCTCCAATCTTTATAGCATGAAGGTTAGACCTGAACTGTAGAACAGAAATAATATGCATTTAATGGAAATGCGCACTTAGATATATAGACACTTCAAAAACTGCTGACACCCATGACCGTCGTAAGGTCTGACAAGTTATAATAGCAAAACTGCAAAACATGGTACGGAGAGAGAAGAATATTTCACTGGAATTAATTTCC
The DNA here is from genome assembly GCF_047496885.1 of Scyliorhinus torazame. Classification (NCBI taxonomy): domain Eukaryota; kingdom Metazoa; phylum Chordata; class Chondrichthyes; order Carcharhiniformes; family Scyliorhinidae; genus Scyliorhinus; species Scyliorhinus torazame. The sequence goes on from NC_092707.1 coordinate 45,834,857, forward strand.
TTGGGCTAAATCATTGAGTCTCCCTTCCAATTCCCTTCCAATTCCCTTCCAATTCCCTTACATTTAAAGAGAGAATCGCGATTCAAATATTTCAGAGAGTAAAGTGCAGCAGGTGAGAGAGCCCCTCAGGAGAAGCTGCAAGTGTAACAGCACACCATAATTGGTCTATTTGGTTGAATGTTTGGCAGACTGAAGGAGAATGGGGAGCTCATGGTATACTTGATTTGTTCCAAACTTGAGACAAGTACTGCTTGCAACTCTGTATAGATATTCTTCCAAATAAAGCTTCAGAACAAAATGGGCGATTTCTGTTTCATGAAAAGATGTTTCAGAGTCATATCTTAATTGATTAATTCAGTCAGCAACTGTTAGCGTAAGTTTAGGAACTGAATTTAGTTACTTCAATTAATACGTGTGGTGAACGTTTTGCAGTAACCACTCACCATGTATATAACTGTATCACGCTGTTGCCCATGTGGGCTCCACCTATGGACCATTGTAAGGTATTACCTGTAATGTATCATGTTGGTGCCTTGTGGGCTCCGCCCCTGACTCCACCCCTTGAGGGGACATATAAAGAGCAGTAGCCCTGTAGGCGGCTCTCACTAGCAGACCAGTCGCAGGCAGGCACTGTTCTAGTTGATTAAAGCCACAGTTTACTTCTACTCTTGGTTTCGCGTGAATTGATGGTCATATCAATACGTTCAGTTTGTACACCAGGTCCTGTGTTAATAGGGCAGCACTCTATAAATTGGCCAAAACATAACACCAGATTCAAATATGGTTTGTTGGAGTTGAGTGTTGAAACAGCCACGCTGGTATGTGTGGTTGCAGTTTATCCCCAGGTTACTCTGGGGGAGAATTTAACATAGGTGACGAGGGTTTTCACCTGCTGGCGAGAACCCTGTGTTGCATCTTTCCGGGAAGGCCTGCAGTATTAAGTGGCAGTCAGGCATTTAACTGGACAGCACGGGTCTTCTCCAGAATCAAGGATGCCAGTGGTAGAAGACCCACTCACTGAAGCTCATCATTGCCCGGCAGTACCACTGGGGAGGCAGTGATTGCTGTCAGTAATGCACCCACCCGAAGACCAGGGTTACTGAAAAACTCAGGGCACAGGCGAGTGATGCCGTGAGGGAAATTGGGGGATGGCGGTCATAGGGGGTGGCGGTTAGCGGGCTCTCCTTTCCTGATTCTGGGTCCCTCACTCAGGCACAGTGTTGAACAAGGGATACCCCCTGAAAACCCGCAAGCAATGACACGCGGGGTTTGTGTTTTGAACTTTTTGTAGAATGAGTCCATGCCTGCTGATGGTGGCAGGACAAGATCCGTTAATGGGCATTAATTCTCCACTGAAGTGTCTCAATTGATGGTGGGCAGCAAGGCTGCCCGTGAACCTTCCCACCACGGAATTAATCGAGCTAGAGCTGGGAATGGAGCACAGTCCCCACTCGCCAGCCTCCTGCCTGGTTAAGTGCAACCCCACCCCCCTTCCCACCACCACCAAACTCGCCATGGAGAGATCATTAAACTTTATGTGTGATAAAATCTTTCAAAATTTATTATTCCATCTTCAGAATATTGAGCTGATGTCTGCACCCTCAAATTCTTCCCGAATTCTGAGTACAAAATTCTCACAAATTTCACACGGTGATGATCAATCCTAGTTTTCTTGAATTATGTGATTGGTTGAATTCATAGTGTGAAATAATCTGTAAATAAATTGATTTTGTGGTAGTATCAGGTATTGCGGTACCCGAGAGGCTGTAGACCATTGGGTAAGCCTAGCAGCTTACCATTGGCTGTTTGGTATGTGGCTCCGCCCTGACAGGCGGGGCATAAGAACAGGTGCCGTCCCAGCAGCCCTCATTCTATACCAAAGCTGCTGGGGAACAGATCTAGTCTATTAAAGCCTTCAGTTATGATACAACCTCTAAGTCTAATTGATCGTGCATCAGATTTATTGTTGACTCTGACGGCTGCACGTATATCTTCCAACACACTTGAGTGGGGGTGGGAGCCAGCAATAGACCATGCTTATTCCAGTCACAAAACTACATTTGGACGAGCCCTTAATCTTCAAGTTTGAATGCTCTGGAGAGAGGAAAGTGAGAAGATGTAGATTTCAGATCATAAGGGGCCTAATTGAACAAGAACAATGTGCTAAGGAACCTGAGACATAATATTGAGATGTTCTATAATTTGCACTATATGTTAAGTGAATGGGTTAGTTATCGTTGCACTAGTTCTCACCATTGAGAAACAAACAGCAAGCATCAGAAAGTGCAGCATGTATCAAAACATTTGACAGGTACAAAAGCAAATTAAAAATGCATTAGCCTTTATCTCGAGGGTGGCAAAATGCAAAGGGCTGGGAGGTGGGCGACAAGTTGTACAAAGCTCTGAATATACTGCATCTGGAAGTATTACGTTCAACTCTGGACACCACCACACCTGAGGAAAGATATACTGGCCTCGGAGAGGCATCACCAAATTCTCCAGAATGACAATCTTTCTTTAGCCTTGAAGATTATGAGTAATTTAATTGTCTAAAGGTTAAAGGAGATGAAGGTTAGAAATTGTTTTCCCCAGCGGGAGAGCCCAGATCAAGGGGCCATAAACTGAAGATTAAAGCTAGGCTCATCAGGGATGATAATAGGAAGCAGGTCTCCATACAAAGATAATGGAAATCTAGAACAATCTGTCCTGAAAATCATATTCTGGTTAAATCAAGTAAAAATGTCAAAACTGAGATTGAAAGGTTTCTTAGGCAAGAATATTCAACCTAATGGGAGACAGGGTGGATGGAGTTAAGATATATATCAGTTATGTTCTAATTGAATGTGGAACAACGTCAAGGGGATGTATGGCTTACTCCTTTTTCCATATTATTGCTGCACATCCCTTGTGATATATGCCAGTCCTTGCTCTTGATATTGCCATTTGTTTATAAATAATGTTATTATTAGTTTTAGTCTGTAGCACTCTGGTGTACATGGTACCCGCCGCCACTTCAGAAAGTATGAGGCAAGCGATCACAAGACAACATTAAATCAAGTAGGCAGATTATTTTGCGAGTGGCGTATTATTGGATGTGCAGCATGGGTGCAAACCTCTCCCAGTGGGTAACGAATTAAACAGCGTACAGCTTCTTGACCACAGGGCACATAATCCTTTTACGAAAAGTGTGTCGTTAGGCCAATATGCTGTACAACAGTCCTAAAATCTTGAAACTCTTCCCACCCTTCACAGTATTAATGGTGACAAAACTCAACTCCAACCGTAATGTCGCCATAAACCGCAGAAGCCATGCTGCACGATTCAGTAAATCTGACCGTGAACATTATATTCTGTACCTTGTGTTCACAAGCTTCCCCAATGTGTCTTTATTTTGCAGATTATTTTTCAAGCATTGTGCAAATAATTTTGAATAAAATTATTATTCAAAAGATTTACTTGGAAATGGAGGAGCCATTGGATTTGGGAAACTGTGTGAATTAGTCTGTGAATGTGCCATTGCAAATGTTTACCTGGGGATGTACGTGACTTTGTTTGGCTTCACTAATGCTGAGGAGCTGCAATAACAATCATTATTCATTTAATTACAGGCCAATTTATATTCCTCGAACATATGGCTGTATGTAGGCTTCATAAGAATTAAAGGGAAGGTTTTAATTCCCTCTGTCTAATGGAAACAGGATCGTAGCAGAATAAAAATCAAGGAATTGAAATAAACTTACCACCCCATTCCCACTCCACTGCCATTATTTTGGCTGGACAATGCCTCTTTAATCTTTTGATATGACCCTATGATATACATATGACACCAAAGCAATTTAAGAGCCTGTTGGGTGGATTGTGCACTGTGGATTGTAAAGCCTGGTGGTGTAGAGAAGTGTGTATTTTAGGTGGTGCAGAAAGAGGAGTACCTTTCTAAGCTTCACAAGAGTAATGCAGATTGCCCTTTCTAGGAACCCACCCCTCACAACATTTCCACAACCCTCATTTAGACCTAACTGGCTGACTACAGGTTATGCTTCAAGGCCGCCCACTGTGGCACCATCCCTGACCAACGAGTTCCTTAATGCCCATTCGGGGAGTGCAATTCTCTGGTGGAATGACAATGGCCCAAGTCCTAAATGAATGGTGCCTCCCTCTAGAGGACTCAAGCCAGCTTAATTGCTCTTCCAGCATGGTGCTTGAAAGTTAAAATCTACCCTTAATACTCTTTCATCAATACTGTGATCCTGATTAGTAGTATGTTGGGTAGGAAGATCGGATGCAACATGAAAATGAAGGAAATGAAATGACAATCGCTTATTGTCACAAGTAGGCTTCAAATTAAGTTACTGTGAAAAGCCTCTAGTCGCCACATTCCGGCGTCTGTTCGGGGAGGCTGGTACGGGAATTGAACCGTGCTGCTGGCCTGCCTTGGTCTGCTTTAAAAGCCAGTCCTTTAGCCCTGTGTTAAACCAGCCCCATTCACGGCAGGTCTCGATTCAACCCCATTGAAATTGTACTTTGGGACAATGTTGTGTTGAGTGCCCTTGGATGCAATCACACCAACACTGCATCACATTGTGTTGACTGATTTTCCATAGTGATTCAGGCATTGCAAATGAAATATGAAAGTTGCCATTGTCGCAGAGGACCATAGCCTGCTCTCCCCTTTGAGAGCTGACTGGTGGTTATTTAACCTGAGGGTCACCACACCTCAGGCGAGTGGCAAGGTTGAGAAGAAGTACACCTCCTTCAAGGATAACCACAGCCGGTATGGGAATTGAACCAGCACTGTTGGTGTCGCTCTGCATCACAGACAAGCCATCCAGCTAACTGAGCCCTCTATCAATGTAAATGTCACCACAGTTCCAGAGGACGATAGGCTACTTTCCGCTTTGAGATGGTGATTTAACCTGAGGATCACCACACCTCAGGCTAGTGGCAAGGTTGAGAAGGGGCCTTCATGAATAACCTCAACCAGTACAGAAATTGAGCTTGCGCTCTTGGCATCACTCCATGTCATGAACTAACCCATCCTCCAAGCTAACCGACATTGCACCGAATAGGAAGTTATATAAAACTTGCTTGACCAAGACAAACTGTTTCAAATTCTTCCTTTGAAACTTTGGAGACCTCCAATTTGTCATTATTTGGTCTCTCTCTGGCTCTTTCTTCAAAGCTCTAGTCCCCAAAAGAGGCAATGCTCGTAGATCCATGCTGGTCCTACTCTTGATCTGATTGGTAGCACATGCACTAAGTACGTACAGTTCGTTTGTCCTTGATGTTTCTCCCCGTGGAATAGCCAGTTTCAAGCAAAAACGTCCAGATTGATGGCCAAATGCCCTTCGGATTCTTGATAGTTTAAGATGTAATGAGGAGTACTTGGGAACTGCAAATTTGTGAATGGAGTTGGAAGGTAGGTGGAAACTATTCATGTCAAGAATGCATCCAAAAGCCGATGTAAAATAATGGAAAATATCAAACACATGACAGCTTTGCCTGCCTCCTGAACAGAATATTTTATTCATTCCCTTGTTCAGCTAAAAGGACACAAACCCCTTGTCTCAGATCAAATTGATATTTCAGCTCAATTTTGGCAGCTTGGATGATATCCTTGAAATATGTTTCTTTTTTAACCTTATTTGTCACCAGCCTTCCTGAAGTTCACAGCACCTGGAAATGAAGGGAAGAGAAAAACCGGGGCTGAAGTATTTTGAGACATAAAACTGGCATGGTGGATTGGCCACACATTATAGACCCTGTCTGATATTAATTTCCATCAATTTCAATGATTGAGTGGCAGGTTAGAAATGGATTCAACACATGAATGTTTGGTTTTGCAATGGGCATTATTTTGTTACATATAATGGGAATTAAATGTTGGAGGTTTGAAAACAAATATAATCTATTCCACAGACTATACGAGACATGCAAGTACTGATCTGAATTAAATAAATCCTTTCCCATTCACATTCATTTAGTAGAATCTAGAATTCCAATGGAGTTTACCCCTTCAATTTATTCCCATTGAACAGAATTCCAATGATGCGTTGCAGACCAAAATCTTTCCCATTCACTCCAAGGATTCATCCTTGGTTCCTTCCTTTTTACATCCTCATTTTTGGTGACATCAACCATAAGTAAGTGGACAGTTTTCATTACTTTCTCCATCTCTTTCCCTCCATTACTTCCTCAGAGCACTCATCCCACCTGTGACATTATTATACATGTAAAAAGTGCAAGGGTTAATGAAATGTCTAAATCAAACACTAGAGGGAGCTAAGTATTTGAGACATTGATGCTAAAGCTTGTGGGGAAGAGAAGTTCAGGAGATAGCTAGAGTACAGACTGAAGGAAAGATAGTGTAAGTGAGAGCAGATCATAGTTAATGTAATAGTGTAGAGATTAGTAGTAGATGAGTGAGATTATATGTTAATTATCAACTGTGTGTTATAAGTAAGTGTCAAATCCAATTAAGTAGTGTTAATAAATTTTTAGCTTTGTTCAATTTAAAAGCTATTTGTGGTCTTTGTGAACACTACGCCAACCATCCTGAATATAACAAAACAAAGAACACCGCACCACCCCGCCTCTTCACCCACCTCCCATTTCCCCCCTTGGCACCACCTCAGTGCCACCACAGTGTCTAGGATTATCACCAAATCACAATATCACAATGCTGCTCAATATTGTTCAGACAAAAGCCATTTTTTAAATCCTCACTCAAGTCCTTCCCATTGCCTCTCTTTCCCATCTTTGCTGCCTGACCCTGCTGAACCAGACATGGGAATATTTGGCATTCTGTTCACCATAGAGCTAAATTTCAGACCCAACATCCTACTCATCACTCAAAATGGCATGCTTGCGTCTTTGAAACGTCACCCAGCTGTACCTCGCATCTTACCCCCAAAAGTTCTGAAACACTTTCCAGTGTATATAATTCACCAAGGTGATCGCTTTGGCGGTGCCCACAAATTCCTATCTGTCCAAATCATCACTTCTCTCGTCCTGTCCTGGAACATGGAAAATAGGGGCAGGACGAGGCCATTCTGCCCGTCAAGCCTGCACCACCATTCATTATGATCATGGCTAATCATCCAACTCAATAACCCGCTTTCCCCTCATATCCCCTCAGGAAACTAAGGAAATTAGGCATGTCCACATTGACTCTTACCAACTTTTACAGATGCACCATAGAAAGCATCCTATCGGGCTGCATCACAGCCTGGTATGGCAACTGCTCGGCCCAGGACCGCAAGAAACTTCAGAGAGTCGTGAACACCGCCCAGTCCATCACACAAACCTGCCTCCCATCCATTGACTCCATCTACACCTCCCGCTGCCTGGGGAAAGCGGGCAGCATAATCAAAGATCCCTCCCACCCGGCTTACTCACTCTTCCAACTTCTTCCATCGGGCAGGAGATACAGAAGTCTGAGAACATGCACAAACAGACTCAAAAACAGCTTCTTCCCCACTGTCACCAGACTCCTAAATGATCCTCTTATGGACTGGTCTCATTAACACTACACCCTGTATGCTTCATCCGATGCCAGTGCTTATGTAGTTACATTGTATATGTTGTGTTGCCCTATTATGTATTTTCTTTTATTCCCTTTTCTTTTCATGTACTTAATGATCTGTTGAGCTGCTCGCAGAAAAATACTTTTCACTGTACCTCGGTACACGGGACAATAAACAAATCCAATCCAATCCAATCCAATCCTTTGATTCCTTTAGCCCCAAGAGATATATCTAACTCCTTCTTCTAAACATACAGGGCGCGATTTACTGGCTGCTTTGCGCCCAAGAAGGGGCGTGGCTGGTAGATCCCGGGAGATCCCTCTTCCGGGATCTACCCGCCTCGGGAGATCTTATGCGATCTTGCAAGACGTCGTGATCTGAATCCCTCCCATTGTGGACGGGATCACGATCTGGCAAATCACTCTAATATACACTTGCCCGATCTACCAAGGCCCTGGGATTTACCCCTTTCCCCTGGAGGTCTCGGGTGAGCGCCGTTCAGTGCTGGTCGCCACAAACAGGGACCTGATGGAACGGCACTTTTGAGGGCCTCTTGGGGATTGGAGACACCTAGGTACTTTCTCTCTGAGCAGGGTGACAACCTGGCACTGCTGGTACCACCTTGGCACTGCCAGACTGGCACCCTGGCAGTGCCACCTGGGTGTCAGTCTGGCAGTGCTAAGGTGCCAGGCTGGCATTTTTCCACGGTGGGGATCGGGCCTGAGGTGCTCTGCCCACATGTGTGAGGTGGGGTGCGGCGGAACCCAACGACTCCCTTATTGATGAGTTGGGTCTTGCATCAGGGGGTCGAGATATTGGGATGCCATTTAAAAATGGTATCCCGAGCTCTTCCTGCACTGAGGAGGTCTGGCGAGCGGAGCTCCTCAGTGTAGGAAATGGGAGTAAGTGCGGCCTTGGCGGGGCTTTCTCTGCTGAGGCTCCGGATTGAAACACAGTCCCGAGTTTCTCGGCACTGCGAGTGCGAGGAAGCACCTGGCTAAATGTGCTTGTCATGGGACTCTGTTCCAATTTGCTTAGATTGCGCCCACACTGTTTTGGCCTTAACTGCTTTGCGTGGCAATGAATTCCACAGGCTCAATTCTCTCGGGTGGAGACATTTCTCTTCATCTCAGTAACCTTTCATCCCATCCTTCCTGATCACTTTCATCTACAATCCTCTCCCTGTCTCACTGCATCCTGTCTCTGTGACCATTTCCAGCTTTATGTTCCCATTTGCACCTCCCTCTGTTTCCCTGAACCTTTGAAGCTCCGTCACAAAACCCATTTTCTTCCTCATAGCTCCCTCTGCCTTTAAAAACTCTCAAAGCCCACAATGTCAGTTACCTCTCCCAATTCCCCACAAAGGTCTAGCTTTTCAACCTCTTCATACATTTTATACCTTAAAGGAGTGGCATAAATGCAGGTTAGAATTCCTGTGGAAATGTAACAACTTGATTATGAAATTATTCTAATTCATAGAATCATAGAATTATCATGGAACATATAGTGCAGAAGGAGGCCATTCGGCCCATCGAGTCTGCACCGGTCTTGGAAAGAGCACCCTACCTTAGCCCACACTTCCACCCTATCCCCGTAACCCAGTAACCCCACCTAACCTTTTTGGACACTAAGGACAATTTAGCTTGGCCAATGCACCTAACGTGCACATCTTTCGACTGTGGGAGGAAACCGGAACACCTGAAGGAAACCGACGGCGGGCAGGAGAATCGCCGGGCTGGGCGCAAATCGCGCGACTCCACCCCGACGCCGGTTTGCCGATTCTCCGGAGAGGGCGCCACTTTGCGCCAGCATCGGCAGCTGGATCGGCGTGGGTCGCTCCAGTGCTGTGCTAGCCCCCTGTAGGGGTCAAAATTGCTGCTCCTGAGGGCATGTTGACGCCGTTGTGAAACGCGACGGCGTTTACGACGGCGTCAACATTTAGCCTCAGGATCAGAGAATCCCGCCCAGGGAGAATGTGCAGACTCCGCACAGACAGCGACTCAAGCCAGAAATCGAACCTGGACCCTGGAACTGTGAACCGACTGTGCTAACCACTGTGCTACCGTGCTGCCCCTGTGCCATGCCGCCTCCACTGTGCTACCGTGTATAACATTGCAATTTCAAATTTATTTATCCATTTGCCAGATTTCACTCTGACACCCTCTCCAGGACTGTAACTTCCGAGTCAGCTGCTCTTGTTTTAGTTGAGTTATGGAATTGACAGATTTGCTGGTTTCTAATCCGTGTACGGAGAAATTCAGCAGAGCATAAATTAGAGTTTAGTTGTAAGGAAATTGGTCAACTGCTTTGAGTAATGTTGTTCTCTCTATGCAAAATGAACAGAAAATTCTGGAAAGACTTGGCAAGGCCAGGCAGCATCTGTGGAGGCTGGAAGGAATTCTCCGGCCATTGGAAGTTCTCTGTTCCCACCGGCAGCGCACCCCCACCTGTGGGTTTCCCAGCGGCGTAGGGTGGCTTCTGTGGAAAATTCCATTGACAAGCAGCGGGAGTAGAGAACCGGCCGCCAGCGAACGTAGTGCCGTCGAGAAACACGTGGCTAGGGGACCGGAGAATCCAGCCCTAAGTAGGCTTTAAGCAAGTACTGAGGGAGGGAAAGAGTGGCGGAAAGCAGAAAATAACAACAGGGAGATCTGCGATCGGATGGATGACAGCGTGGAGAGGAGTGAGTAAATGAACACCAGAATCATGACCTGCACCCACCGTTTCACAAAAGAATTTGAACGGCAATTGTGATCTGAAATTGTTAAACTCAAACAATTGAAAGTCACCATACGTCAAAATTCTGTCGTGCTTCATTGGAACAACATAGGACAGGAAGGTCAGAGTGAGAGGAAGAGAGAGAATTAAAATAACAAGAGGGCAGAAGCTTAGCTCCACGGAGGTGTTCAGCAAAGAATTCAGCCAGTATATGCAAGGTTTCTCCAATGGAGAATTGACCTGAGCAGCAAATCGAGAGTATAGAATCACAAAATGGTTAGAGAAAAGAAGGAGACCTTTCAGATATCATACACGTGCTGGCTCTTTGTAAGAGCAAGTCACCAATGATATCCCCGTGACTTTTATCCTTGGCTCTGAACATGTTTCCTTTTCAGATAATGATCCAATTCAAAACATGTCCAGGTGTTGTGTCATTCACAAGTTTTGAAATTGTGCTCTCTGCTCCCAGGTCATGATCATTAATGTATACCAGGAAGAGCTAAGGTTCGTATGGCAGCTTCTGAGGAACTTTAGTTTAAGCCTTCCTCCAGTTAGAAAAACAACCATTCACCACTACTCTGTTTCCTGTCACTCAGTCAGTTTCCTATCCAGCTTGCTACTGACCTTTTTATTCTAAATCTGTTTTGCAGCACTTTCTCAAAAATATTTTGGAAGTCCATGTATACCACATTAACCATTTTATCCTTATTAACCCCATCTGTTATCGCATCATAAAACTCAAGCAAGTTAGTTAACAAGATTTGCCTGAATCAAGTCCATGCATGCCTTCCTTACTTAACCCACCTTTTGCCCAAGTGATTTAAAATGTTGTCTTAATTCATTCAGCTGAACATTATGGTCTCCCCATATCGCCGACCCACCTGCCCCCAACATGTACTAATTTTTGTGGACTGGCAGTACAGGCATCAGGCAACCCGTCTGCCTGCTCACTCTTGAGTCTACTGGGATGTCTAGGAGACCAATTAAGAGAAACGTAAGGGCCTCATCCTGCCTCTGCTATTTTACCCGTGATGGGGGTGGGGAGGTGGGGGGAGGGGGGTGTGGTTGGGTGCTTGGGGAGGCCCAAACCCAGCAGGGAGCCCAGCAGCCTCAGCTGGGCAAGCTGATGTAAGGCAAATGGAGGTTGGGGAGTGGGGATCCCTTTGCAGGACCCTGTACCCATCGCAGGTACCTCCATAAAGGTTATCCCCCCATTTGACTCTTTCCATTAGCCTCGTTAACTCAGCCCCCATACCCCACTCTCCCCCACCCCCCTCTTTGCCGAGCCCTTGGACCCCAGACTTACTTGGGCTCCTTGGCATGGTGGGACTGCCTGCAGCCCAAACAGTGGTCACCACTCCTGCTGCATTGCTGCACTCCAATTGTCTGGAAGCTCTCTAGGGCAGGGCTTCCGCCTGAAAAAGGGACAGAAGTTCCACCTTGAAACAATGGATATTGTTCCCAGCAGTAAATTGTTGGGGGGCAACTGTTGGGATCATGGTTGGCAGGGGTGGGTGGTTGCTCCACAAGACGTTTTAGTGAGAGAGGGTGAGTATCATGGTACTCTTCAAACTCCAGCCCACCACTTCTAAAAGCTCCTCCACCATTGAGTTTAAACTGACTGGTTTGTAGTTGTTGAGCTTATCTTTACCCTCTTTTATTGAATAAGATCTGTGACATTTGCAATTCTCCAGTCCTTTTGCACCAGTGCACCAACCCAATATTAAATTGAAAAAGTAGCTGTATACTCCTGACTCACCTGGAAAGAATATCTGGGGCCCTGGATGGTAGGCAATGACGAGGTGAAAGGCATGTTTTTGCATATTCTGTCACTTGCATAGAAAGATGTTGCGGGAAGGAGGCTGAGTGTTGAGGACAATTCACGAGTGGACCAGGGTGACTGAGAGGAAGTAATTGCTTTGAAATGCTGAAAGAGGAGGGGAATGGAAGATGTGTTTTGTGATGGCATCGCACTAGAAGTGGCAAAAATGGTGGAGAATGATAGACTAAAAATGGAGTTTAGGGGACTACAAGGTGAGGACAAAATGGTACCAAAAAGCACTGGGGGCTATGAAGGCAGAAATACAGGGGGCTGGATTCTCTGCCCCGCCACGCCACATTTCCGTTTCACCCGGCCAGCGGCATGCTCCGTTACACCGGCTGTTCAATGGGGTTTCCCATTGTGGGGCAGCCCCACGCTGTAGGGAAACCCCCGAGCTGCCGGCAACATGGAGCATCCCGCCGGTGCAGAATCCAGCCCAGGAAGTGGGACAGACATAGTCGAAGTCCTGTTGACCATGGTAACGGCGAATCCTCAGTTGAGAATAGGGAAAAAGTGTTGTATGAAAGGTGGCATTTCCAGAACATATGCAATGGAATCCAAGAGAATGGAATAGAGGTCTCACAGGAAGTGGGTGGAAGGAAGTGTAATCTAGGTAGCTGTCAAAGTTTGTGCCACTGTACAGTCATTGGTTGCCCCAGAAGTGGGAATAGACTAGGGAAGAAAAGCCATGTGAAGGTGAGGAAGGGGTGGAGACCTGAACCACATTCTCCAGTGCAGGGCAAGAGCAAAACACAGCACTAATGCAGTCATCGATGTACCAGCAGAAGAGTTGCCACAGTAACAGAAACAGTACAAATATAGCCATCAAAGTACCAGGGCCTGAGAGGACTAGAAGGCAGAGGGCAGTAGAGCAGAGCTGCTGATTGGCTGTTGCAGGGGAAATTTGCCTATGCCGTTGTGCTCACCCTAACTAGAAGGTGTACCTGAGCAAGAGACCCTAGCTGTTCAAGTGAAGACAACCATCCAGCAGAGGGCAGTAGAGCGGAATGCTGATTGGCTGTTGCGGGGGAAATTTGCATGCGCCGTTGTGCTCACCCTAACTTGAAGGTGTACCTGAGCAAGAGACCCTAGCTGGTCAAGTGAAGACAAGCATCCAGCAGAGGGCAGCAGAGCAGAGCTGCTGATTGGCTGTTGCGGGGGAAATTTGCATACGCTGTTGTGCTCACCCTAACGTGAAGGTGTAGCTGAGCAAGAGAACCTAGCTGTTCAAGTGAAGACAAGCATCCAGCAGAGGGCAGTAGAGCGGAGCTGCTGATTGGCTGTTGCGGGGGAAATTTGCATACTTCCGTTGTGGTCACCCTAACTTGAAGGTGGTTTGTGGAGGAGCTGTTGTCAAGTGACACTTAAACCCGAAATACTGCTTCAGTGTTTCCCTCCCTACTCCCTCCTCTAACCAAAAAAACAAACAACCGCTGTAAAGATCAAGAGGAAGGCTCGAGGGCAGGTAGAAGTAGAAAGAAGTTTAACTGTAACGTTACGGCCTGCAGGTAAGGGATTGGCTGGTGACTGGTAAGTAGTTTTTCTTTTATTTTCCCTCAGGTGTTATCGTGCGGGGCGCAGAGGTTGCTGAGTGAGTGCTTGCTGAGAAGGGGAGTGAATAACAGGTAAGCTCTTTCTTTCTTTTTCTTTTTTTATCTAGAGGGGATGGCAGGGAAGGCAGTGCAATGTTCCTCCTGCAGAACGTTTGAGGTGAGGGACGCCGTCAGTGTCCCTGCTGATTTAATCTGTGGGAAGTGCACCCATCTCCAGCTCCTCAGAAACCGCGTTAGGGAACTGGAGCTGGAGCTGGATGAACTTCGGATCATTCGGGAAGCAGAGGTGGTCATAGATGGAAGCTTCAGGGATGTAGTTACTCCGAAGAATAAAGATAGATGGGTGACGGTGAGAGGGACTGGGATGAAGCAGTCAGTACAGGGATCCCATGTGGTCTTTCCCCTTAGTAACAAGTATACCGCTTTGGATACTGTTGGGGGGGGGAACTTACCAGGGGTAAGCCATGGGGTACAAGTCTCTGGCACAAAGTCTGTCCCTGTTGCTCAGAAGGGAAGGGGGGAGAGGAGTAGAACATTAGTCATTGGAGACTCCATAGTTAGGGGGATAGATAGGAGATTCTGTGGGAACGAGAGGCTCGCAGTTGGTGTGTTGCCTCCCAGGTGCCAGGGTGCGTGATGTCTCGGATCGTGTTTTGGGGATCCTTAAGGGGGAGGGGGAGCAGCCCCAAGTCGTGGTCCACATTGGTACCAATGACATAGGTAGGAAAAGGGATAGGGATGTAAGGCAGAAATTCAGCGAGCTAGGGTGGAAACTTAGATCTAGGACAAACAGAGTTATTATCTCTGGGTTGTTACCCATGTCACGTGATAGCGAGATGAGGAATAGGGGGAGAGAGGAATTGAACACGTGGCTACTGGGATGGTGCAGGATGGAGGGTTTCAGATTTCTGAATAATTGGGGCTCATTCTGGGGTCGGTGGGACCTCTACAAACGGGATGGTCTACACCTGGACCAGAAAGGTACCAATATCCTGGGCGGGAAATTTGCTAATGCTCTTTGGGAGGGTTTAAACTAGTTCAGCAGGGGTTTGGGAACCTGAATTGTATCTACAGTATACAGTATATTTGGTACTGGGTAATGAACCAGGACAGGTGTTAGATTTGGAAGTAGGTGTGCACTTTGGTGATAGTGACCACAATTTGATCACGTTTACTTTAGTGATGGAAAGGGATAGGTATATACCGCTGGGCAAGAGTTATACCTGGGGGAAAGGCAATTATGATGCGATGATGCAAGACTTAGGATACATCAGATGGAGAGGAAAACTGCAGGGGATGGGCACAATGGAAATGTGGAGCTTGTTCAAGGAACAGCTACTGCGTGTCATTGATAATTATGTACCTGTCAGGCAGGGAGGAAGTGGTCGAGCAAGGGAACCGTGGTTTACTAAAGCAGTCAAAACACTTGTCAAGAGGAAGAAGGAGGCTTATGTAAAGGTGAGACATGAAGGTTCAGTTAGGGCGCTCGAGAGTTACAGGTTAGCTAGGAAGGACCTAAAGAGAGAGCTAAAAAGAGCCATGAGGGGACATGAGAAGTCTTTGGCAGGTAGGATCAAGGATAACCCTAAAGCTTTCTAGAGATATGTCAGGAATAAACGAATGACTAGGGTAAGAGTAGGGCCAGTCAAGGACAGTAGTGGGAAGTTGTGCTTGGAGTCCGAGGAGATAGGAGAGGTGCTAAATGAATATTTTTCGTCAGTATTCACACAGGAAAAAGACAATGTTGTCGAGGAGAATACTGAGATTCAGGATACTAGACTAGAAGGGCTTGAGGTTCATAAGGAGGAGGTGTTAGCAATTCTGGAAAGTGTGAAAATAGATAAGTCCCCTGGGCCGGATAGGATTTATCCTAGGATTCTCTGGGAAGCTAGGGAGGAGATTGCTGAGCCTTTGGCTTTGATCTTTAAGTCATCTTTGTCTACAGGAATAGTGCCAGAAGACTGGAGGATAGCAAATGTTGTCCCCTTGTTCAAGAAGGGGAGTAGAGACAACCCCGGTAACTATAGACCAGTGAGCCTTACTTCTGTTGTGGGCAAAATCTTGGAAAGGTTTATAAGAGAGAGGGTGTATAATCATCTGGAAAGGAATAATTTGATTAGAGATAGTCAACACGGTTTTGTGAAGGGTAGGTCTTGCCTCACAAACCTCATTGAGTTCTTTGAGAAGGTGGCCAAACAGGTGGATGAGGGTAAAGCAGTTGATGTGGTGTATATGGATTTCAGTAAAGCGTTTGATAAGGTTCCCCATGGTAGGCTACTGCAGAAAATACGGAGGCATGGGATTCAGGGTGATTTAGTAGTTTGGATCAGAAATTGGCTAGCTGGAAGAAAACAAAGGGTGGTGGTTGATGGGAAATGTTCAGACTGGAGTCCAGTTACCAGTGGTGTACCACAAGGGTCTGTTTTGGGGCCACTGCTGTTTGTCATTTTTATAAATGATCTGGAGGAGGGCGTAGAAGGATGGGTGAGTAAATTTGCAGCTGGCACTAAAGTCGGTGGAGTTGTGGACAGTGCGGACGGATGTTACAAGTTACAGAGGGACATAGATAAGCTGCAGCGCTGGGCTGAGAGGTGGCAAATGGAGTTTAATGCAGAAAAGTGTGAGGTGATTCATTTTGGAAGGAATAACAGGAAGACAGAGTACTGGGCTAGTGGTAAGATTCTTGGCAGTGTGGATGAGCAGAGAGATCTCGGTGTCCATGTACATAGATCCCTGAAAGTTGCCACCCACGTTGAGAGGGTTGTTAAGAAGGCGTACGGTGTGTTAGCTTTTATTGGTAGAGGGATTGAGTTTCGGAGCCATGAGGTCATGTTGCAGCTGTACAAAACTCTGGTGCGGCCGCATTTGGAGTATTGCGGGCAATTCTGGTCGCCGCATTATAGGGGGGATGTGGAAGCATTGGAAAGGGTGCAGAGGAGATTTACCAGAATGTTGCCTGGTATGGAGGGAAGATCTTATGAGGAAAGGCTGAGGGACTTGAGGCTGTTTTCATTAGAGAGAAGAAGGTTAAGAGGTGACTTAATTGAGGCATACAAGATGATCAGAGGATTGGATGGTGATGTCTAGCACGAGGGGACATAGCTTTAAATTGAGGGGAGATAGATATCGGACAGATGTCAGAGGTAGGTTCTTTACTCAGAGAGTAGTAAGGGCGTGGAATGCCCTGCCTGCAACAGTAGTGGACTCGCCAACACTAAGGGCATTCAAATGGTCATTGGATAGATATATGGACGATAAGGGGTAGTGTAGATGAGCTTTAGGGTGGTTTCACATCGAGGGCCGAAGGGCCTGTACTGCGCTGTAATGTTCTATGTTCTATGTAGAACACCAAATGTTCCACATATCCCACAAAATGGCCGGTATGGCCAGGGCCTACATGAGTTCCTTTGGTGACACTTTTCATTTGGAGAAAGCAGGAGGAGTCAAAGGAGATGTTCAGAACAAGTACATATTCAGCTGAGTGGAGGAGGGCGGTGGTGAATGAGGGCTGGTTGCACATGTGTCCTGGGTGTGGAAATACATGGGTATGCCAGCCTCTACGTCATTTCCATAACTGAAGAAATAATTTGAAGACAGTGTGCTTCTCTGCATCGTGACCAAAAATAGATATGGTATTGTTATGAATGTGGAAATTTATAAGATGGCTCCGTTTAAAAATTTCCCCTTTAATTTATTGTGAAATAGAACGTCCTGGATAAGGAATAGTGATCATATTAATGATGCCTGGAATCAGGCCCATGTGATCCAAACCAAAACCTATTGAAAATCATTTGACTGTTTTAACACCTTGATACAGAAAAATGGGTAGCTCCTTTTTGGAATCATAGGCAGACACAGAAAGAGAGAGGCAAAAGTATTTACTTCTGTGTGGGAGAATCAGCAGCTATTGCTGTGATGTTTCTGGTAGTTTCACTACTTCAAAGTCACTCAACCACGAAGTGAAGATGAATGGAAAGCACTTAACTCTTTTTGATGTGGTCCAGGAGCTGTCAATTAAAGCTTGTGTTTGTAAACATTGTGGCTAGCTTCACTACTGACCACTTCAAAGTCACTCAACAGCGTAGGGAGATGAATGGAACAATGCTGACAGCTGGGTATGTGTGGAAGTTGTCAGTCACAGCCTAGTAAAGTCAATATTAAAAGAAAAATGAATGAATTGCTTTCAGATCAAAGATCGGAGGGGGTTTAAACCCAGCTGGCTGTTTTTCTTTTCTTTCTAGCAATTGACAGGTGCTGCTTCATGTGTCTGAGCCAAGAGGTGTATTGCCCAGGTGAGTTTCAAAGAAGTGTTTTTTTTTACTGCCTCTGTCCGGACTGCTCTCTAACTTCCAGACAGGGGTCTCTCTTCTGCGGGGGTCTCTGGTGGTGGATCCATTTATCTCGTGTATCTAGGGGTGTCTCTTTAATTAGAGTCTCTGGTGGGGTGGGGTTGCTGAATTGTGTTGCGGGAGGGAGGGGGCCCAGCCACGGGACGCGGCTACCAGGTCACCTGCTGAGAAATGCAGCGCAATAGTGGGATTCCCTCGGGAATCTTTCGCAATCCCCGCCATGCAGAAATCTGCATGGCAAAGCTTGGAAATCCCTTCCTGATTTACGCTCTCAGTATGAGGTGCAATTCAGCTGTGGCGGGAGAACATAGGACAGGATTCTCTGATTTTGAGGCTAAGTGCCGACCCCGGCGTGGGAACTGTGGTGTTTTACGATGCCACAATCGGCACCGAAACCTCACCGACCCTGCGACTGGTGAGGGACTAGCAGCCGTGCTGGATAAAACTCCCAGCACCCACGACAAAAACGGCTGGAGAATCTCTGGGTCCCTGGACGCGCATGCGCACGCCGACAACCTACAGCGGTCATGCCGTAAAACATGGCGCCGGTCATGCGCGAACCCGACCTGTCAAATACTGCACCCCTGGCCACCCCCACCTGTCCCCCCAGCCCTCGCTGGCGTAATCTTTCATTCTCCTGCCTTCTCCCCATAACCCCTGAGCCCCTTATTAATCAAGAACCTATTTACCTCTGTCTTAAGACACTCAGTGACTTGGCCATAGTAACCATATTAATAATTGCTGTGTTCCAAAACATCACCGCTCTCAGTGGTATTGAACATATTCGAACTGCGCCTACCACCCGGCACAAAAGGGAGTAGCCAAGAGAGACTTCCAAGCTTAAAAGTCTGGCCTAACGAAACTGCAGGCAGGATTTGCATTGTGGGGGTAGGCAGGCCCTCTGATGGACTTTGGGGGCAACTCCCTTAAGGATGCACCCCCTTGTCCCACCGTGAAGTCCACCACGCCAGGGCCCTGCTGGGAAATACCTGTAATAATTCTCGCCCACATGTATCCTGGCCCAGAGGGCCAGAGAATCATGCAGGCTTCAAGAATCTTTGACAAAGAGTCATCGGACTCAAAACGTTAGCTCTTTTCTCCCCCTACAGATGCTGCCAGACTTGCTGAGATTTTCCAGCATTTTCTCTTCCGTTTCAAGAATCTGCTGCCTGGCCTGATAATGGATGCAAATGGGATACTTTGACCTATTTGAATCCTCTTGCTAGTGTGGGACATGAACCTCGATACCTCCACCAGCGCGGGACTGGAGCATTCATGTAATCAGAAAGCAAGCCATGGTCCAGATGGTACAGCATGATCATGAGACTCTATACTTGAGAAACTTTGGTAGTGGATCAAGTTGAATCGCCGGAATAATTGTCTCAAAGACTATTCATGGTTGAGTAGAAGAGAGACACTCCAGCCATCAGAGTTGCCATCAAGAAATGTTTCTGAACCCGTAAGCACCAAAGTAACTGATCAACCTGCTATCGACATAACTGTGCGAGAAAAGGTGCCTGTTATTGCAGTTCCTGTGGAAGCATCTCAGACAACAGAATTCTGTCACTCTGCAAGGAACAGAAAACTCCCTCATAGGCTTGATTTAAAATTGTCCAAATCATGTACATAATGTTTAGTTAGTATTTCAGACTGAGTGAATTTGTTATTGAAGATTGTATAAAGGGGTTAAAGGGGGAGGGGTGTGGTGATTGTGCCTTCAAGGGCAAAACAGTAGAGCACATGTCACCTGGCCTAACTACAGTGATGCAGCTGCTGTAGAATTCTTAAGAATAAATACCTTTAGTGTTGACAATGAAGTCTGTGAAAGTGCGTCTTTACACCGCTTGATCCTCATAATCCTCGATTTTGTATTGATTAAAAATCTGTCTATCTCAGCCTTGAACATACTTAATTCACCCAGCCTCTACAGCCCACTTCAGTAAAGAATTCCACAGATTGACCTCTTGTGAGAGACAAAATTCCCCCTCATCTCTGTTTTAAATGAGTGACCCTTTACTCTGAGATTATGCCCTCTATCCTCGACTCTTCCACAAGGGGAAACAACCTCTCAGCATCCATCTTGTAAAGCCTTCCGAGAATCCAATATGTCTCAATAATGCTACCTTACAATCTTGTAAACTCCAATGAGTACAGGCCCAACATACTCAACCTCTCTCCAGAAGAAAATCCTTCCATACCCGGGATCAACCGAGTGAATCTGCTCTGGACTGTTTCCAATGCCAGGATATCTTTCTTTAGATAAGGGGACCAAAATGGTTCACCGTATTCAAGGTGTGGCCAAACTAGTGTCTTGTATAGTTTCAGCAAGATTTCTTTGCATTTATACTCCATTCCCTTTGAAATAAAGGCCAAAATTCAATGTTCTGCAGCACGGTAGCACAGTGGTTAGCACTGTTGCTTAACAGCATCAGGGTCCCAGGTTTGATTCCCGGCTTGGGTCACTGTCTGTGCAGAGTCTGCACGTTCTCCCCGTGTCTGCGTGGGTATCCTCCGGGTTCTCCGATTTCCTCCCGCAAGTCCTGAAAAACGTGCTGTTAGGTAATTTGGATATTCTGAATTCTCCCTCTGTGTACCCGAACAGGTGCCGGAATGTGGCGACTAGGGGCTTTTCCCAGTAACTTCATTACAGTGTCAATGTATGCCTACTTGTGACAATAAAGATTATTTTAAAAAAAGAATTTGCTTGCTAACTTTTTGTGATTTATGCACAAAGTCCCCCAAGTCCCTCTGGGCTGCAGCTTTCTGCAGTCCTTCTCCATTTAAATAATATTCGGCCGCTTTATTCTTCCTACGAAAGCACAAAACTTCATATTTTCCTACATTATATTCCATCTATAAAGTTT
The DNA here is from genome assembly GCF_047496885.1 of Scyliorhinus torazame. Taxonomy (NCBI): domain Eukaryota; kingdom Metazoa; phylum Chordata; class Chondrichthyes; order Carcharhiniformes; family Scyliorhinidae; genus Scyliorhinus; species Scyliorhinus torazame. The sequence continues at coordinate 45,855,686 of NC_092707.1, forward strand.
TTGCCCACTCATCTCACCTTTCAATATCCCTCTGCAGACACTTTGCATCAGCCTTCCCATCTATTTTTGTGTCGTCCATAAACCGGGCAGTAGTATATTCAGTTCCCTCATCCAGATCATTAATATATATTATAAATAATTGTGCTCCCAGCACTGATCCATGTGGCACTCCATTAGTTACAGGTTGCCATCCTGAAAATGCTCCCCTTATCCCAACTCTCTGTCTTATATCAGTTAGCCAATCTCTATCCATGCTATTATATTACCCCCAACACCATGGACTCTTTCCTTATTATGTAGCCTTTTGTGTGTTACCTTGTCTAACGATTTTTGAAAATCAAAGCATATTATGCCAATGATTCCTCTTTATCTATTCTGTTCACTATCACCTCAAAGAAATCTAATAAATTTGTCAGGCATGATATCCCTTTCATGAAGCCATTCTGACTCTGTTTAATTATATTCTGCATTTCTAAATGCTAAGTTATCACATCCTTTATAACGGACTCTAATATTTTCCCATCGACAGATGTTAAGCTGACTGGTCTATATGTACCTGTTTTTTGACTCCCTCTCTTTTTGAATAAGACTGTTACATTGGCAGCTTTCCAATCCTCTGGGACTTCTCTGAAATGTTAGTGTTCTTAGATGATTACTGTCTTCCTTTAATATCCAAGGATGCAACCCATCAGGTCCAATGGACTGGTTGGTCTTTGTCCCCATTAATTTCCCTGGTACTTTTTTTTCTGGTGAGAGTTATTGTATTTATTTCCTCCCTCTGCCCCTTTCTCCTCTTGATTATTTAATATTTTTGGGATACTATTGGAGTCTTCTACCGTGGAGACTGCTGTAAAGTATTTATTTAGCTCTTCTGCCATGGGTGGCACGGTGGCACTGCTACCTCACAGCTCCAGGGTCTTGGATTCAATTCCGTCCTCAGGTGACTGTCTGTGTGGAATTTGCACTTTCTCCCCAAGTCTACATGGATTTCCTCCAAGTGCTCCAGTTTTCTCCCACAGTTGAAAGATGTGCACGTTAGGTGGATTCGCCATGCTAAATTACCCTTCGTGTTCAAAAGATTAGGTTGGGTTACTGGGTTACAGGGATAAGGTGGAGGCATGGATTTAAGTAGGATTCCAAGGGCCGGTGCAGACTTGATGGGTTGAATGGCCTCCTTCTGCACTGTAAATTCTATGATTCTATTTCCTGATTCCCCATTATTATTTCCCCAGTCTCATTCTTTAATGGGCCTATGTTCACTTTGGCCTCTCTCTTTCTTTTTATACATTTGAAGAATTCTTGCTGTCCGTTTTTATATATCGTGCTATTTTACCCTCATAGTTTATCTTCTCTTTCTTTATTATTTTTTGGTCATCATTTGTTGGTTTTTAAATCTTTCCCACTCCTCTGGCTTACTACTAATCTTTGCCACATTGTATGTTTTTTTCTTCTTTCAGTTTAATACTATCCTTAACGTCCTGGGTTAACCATGGTTCTCTTAACCCCTTCCTAGAATCCTTGCTCGCTGGGATATACTAATGAGGTTTAATTTGATCTAACTCTACGCTGATTTGCATCTCCAGAACCTATTGGCTGCACCTTTTATGATGTACAGTGAGTACCTGTGAAAGTTTTGTCCCGTTTCTAAGGTGTTTCCAACGTGGATAGAGCTCTGGTCATGCATCCACTGCCTGCTCGTGTTGTAGAGGGAGCTTCCTTCTGTCATTCTCAACCTGCTTCTTAAACCAGTCACAGCTATTTCTCCCAGCATAGTGTGCTCTGCATTGTGTCACCGCAACACCTTTCCATTGTTGGTTTTCTCCAAATTACCCATCTTCACATCAAGCAGCAAAGTGCAGTAAAATACCTCGCATTGTGTACAGATAAAGGGTACTCCTCTGAGACATTAAAAAGAACCACAAAACTGTAATTTAAGTTTCAATGATGCTAATCAAGTGATGCTGGGATAATCACCTGATTGATGACTGTGGTGTAAATCCAGGCAGATTGTAAACTACAACAAGATCCCAAGCTGTGAAATACATTTGGCAAGGTTTTACCTTGGTCTTCAGAGTTAGTTTAACCTTTGCATTTTTCATTCTGATGATTTAAGAGACACGCAAAACCAGACACAAAAGAAGAGTTTACAACTTCACTGGAATCATTACATAAAGCCCATAAAGACACTTCAGAATTTTGACAATATTTCCCTCCATACACCATGCACAGGGGGCTCCTATCAAAACGGATCAAAATTGTTGAATATGAGAAATTGGAAGATTGCCATAATTGTCTTTGCCGAGAACTCAAACAAATTTTAGTAACCAGATGGCAATATTGTGTACAGCACTGCCTACTTTTAATGGAAGGGTGGAGTAAAAATCATCATGATACATCTATCCAGACTTCCAATTTCATACACTCCACCTAGAAGATTCACTGAGTGTGTAAAGACACATAAGAAGGTGGAGCATACTTTCCAGTACCTGTAACTGGCAGATAGGATTATTAAAGTCATTGAATAGTTGAAAATCAGTGAGGGAGTATTGCCCAATGAAGCCAGCCTGATTTAGGTCCATTCGTTTTAATGGACGGGATATCAGGTTGGCTTACTTCTGGGTGTGTAATCCTCCCTACCCTTTTTTCTATATATGTTAAATCCAGGCGTCACACAATCCCCAGGCGACACAATAGGTCGCAATATTAAAATATGCCCAGGTTATGTAAGATCGCCAATATTAAGCAGGAGTGAGGAGGAAGTAATAATAATAATCTTTATTATTGTTACAAGTAGGCTTACATTCACACTGCAAAGAAGTTACTGTGCAAATCCCCTAGTCGCCACACTCCGGTGCCTGTTTGGGTACACAGAGGGAGAATTCAGAACGTCCAATTCACCTAACAAGTACATCTTTTGGGATTTGTGGGAGGAAACCGGAGCACCCGGAGGAAACTCACGCAGACACGGGGAGAATGTGCAGACTCCGCACAGACAGTTACCCAAGCTCGGAATTGAACCGGGGACCCTGGAGCTGTGAAGCAACAGTTCCATGCACCAGCCATTACCTCCCTTCTGCTGCCAGGTTTACCAGCCAGGGAAACCAGATTGATTCTTGCTAAAGCCAAATGATACAACAAAAGGAATTTCTGTCGCTATTTTTTGCAAGTCCACGAGAAAGACCCAAGAGAGAAAATCATCACAAAGACCCTTTTCTGTGCACCTACCCATGACAATTACTCTAAAATTTCTAAAGTTTTGCTTTGAATCCAAAGCAAAAAAAAGGAAGGTGATCTCCAGCAATCTTAACTTCAGCACATCAAGCAATTGGTGTCATGTTACTTGCTGGAGACAGGCTCGTTCATTGCTATTTTTCAATTAATTTCAGGTTCTGCGTTTTTCTTAAATTCGACTGTGAACTCACCATTCGTGCATTTCTGAAATGACCAAACCAGGTCCGTGTGTAGAAATAAGGCTAATTTTGAAAGCCGCCTTTGATGAAACTCTGGGTTAACACATTTTGTGCAGTATTTGTATTCGGTGAGGTGAGGCTGAGTGTCCATCAACCCTATCCCACAACGCTCCTCCATCTCACATTCTTCAGATCTTATTGCAGTAAGCCAGTGCAGAGTAAATCCCGCAACAGTATCAGGCCAGTTTTCTAAAAGGTCTTGCACGTTGTTAATAGGAGCGGGTGTAAAATAAATAGGTTATTGATTGGCACCAAGAGAAAGCAGACCCTGTGTTTTCTGCAGTGACCTTGCCATACACTCATTGTTTCTGCAAAGTCCTCAGCCACTGCAGTTAACAACCTATTAGTAGTACACAGGGTGGCAGCTCCCTCCGGCTACATACCAATACCTGCTGCTGTTGAGGGAAATTAGTCTTAAATATTGTCCTGGAGGATCTGGGAGTGACTGATAGTGTGTTGCAATGTCAAGGCTGAAGCCATTAACGAACACTCTCGGTTTCTCATAATGACAAATATTCAAGACTGTTTCCTACTGAGTGCTGTATTGGTTCTGATTGTGTTTCTGGCTTTTTTTTTGTTTATACCTCCTCGAAGGCCCATCCATGTATATTTCACGTGGCCTGATTTCTACGTCTATTTCTGGGAGGTGTTTTAATACAACATTTGCTTTGTGCTCTGATTTCCCTGAACATTCTGGTCTTTTTGAGAATTTTTATTGCTGTTCTCACACCACCAGGATATACATCGGTTCACCACTAAGTCAGTTATTCTCCTTTTCCCCTATGCCACTTCCTCTCCTCTACTCTTCCCCCTCCCCACTTCCAACAATACTATATTACATTGTAATCTAACCAAGCCCCCTCTCTCTCCCCCAACCCTCATGCCGCTCCAACTCAGCTGAATTCCCATCCAACTCTTTATCTTCCCATTTATCAGGACCCCTTCTGTTCTCCCATTCCATATCCATTCTAGATTCAGCACAGAAGGAAGCCATTTGGCCCATATGTAATTCTCTGAAGGAACTATCCAGTTTAGCCCCAGTTCCCTTCCTTTCAAAGTTTTCTTTTCAAGTAGCAATCCACTTATCCTTTTAAAGGTGTTATAACCTGCACGGGTCTTATGGAGTAAGGTTGGTTAACTACCCCGTAGATCTTGTAGAATACAAGCTCCCCTGATAAGGGGACAGGGGACCTTTAGCAATGTTCGCTTTATATAAATAGAGTTGGCCAGTAAGGCGCCGACTAGAGAAGACCCATTAGGGATGTACTGGAGCTATGTATAATTGGAATTGTAAAATAAAGTAAGTTTTTGTTTTCGACCAACCCAGTGTGGACTCTCCGTGCCCGTTACAACACTGCCGACAAGGATAGTGTCGATGGACACTCGGCTGACTCGTTTCTTGTTTTGCTGCAGGACCACTCCACACACCACGGCTGGGGCAGCTCCATGGAGCTACTGATGTGCTGGAGACTTTGCACCCACCTAAACATGATTTTTCCAGACATAAATGCGAAAGTGTACCACAACCCGGCTCACGCCGACCTTTCAGGCACATTGTACTAGGTGACTTGGTGTTTGTTCGAAACTTTGCCAAAGGTGCCCAGTACATCTCCGGCATTATCTTTCGCCATAACAATGCTGAACTCTTACCAGGTGCAAACCCAGGGTTGTCTTATGTGAAAGCACCTTGACCACATTAGGCCCAGGCGACAGCTTCTTTGGAAAGTTCCTTGGCCTCAGAAGCTTCTTCTAAAACTGCATCCACAGCCTGCTGAGGCCACGGCAGAATCGCAAGGAGGTCGTCAACTCGGACTCAGAGATGGAGATGCAGGAGGTCTCCGATGGAGAACCCTCGGATCCACAGCCTCGGGAATGTTATAGTGTCCGACCAATACTTATTTCCATTTTACTTCCAAAAGAAACCTCAGAAGTACTTTACCACACTTTATTACAATATGCATTATCGTTGGTGTGGGGCCATGAAGATGTCCAGAAGAATAGGATTGAGGCGGTGTGTGCCAATTAAAGCCGGGAAATAACTGGGGAAACATTGCTGGCATGGTGTTGAACAACAATGGAAAATGTTCAGGACCTGAGATAGAATAAACTGAAGATATTTTGGAAAATTGGAACGCAATACATTCCTTCCTCAGGCTATGAAAAGCACATGGGCCAAACACATCCAATTACAGAAAGTATTAAAAATGTGTCTGTAAGGGTTATTTATAAATCAATAAAGAACATGAATGTGCAGGGACTATGATCGGGAGGTGCCTGTGGTAAAAGAAGCAAAGTGTTAATAGACCTTCCCAGCACCTGGCTTGGAAACATCAACTATCTTGTAATATTGAAATTATTCTCAGTTTTTCCTCTCCCTGAACAGAGCAAACACTGGACCAAACCTCATTGTTGAGGTTAACCAAGCTCCAAAATGCTTTGAGTTCCAGTGCACACAGCTCCACAGAGCTCCTGTAACAAAGAGTTACAGTCCATGGGACTGAGAACAGGGCTCCGCGAGGAAAGGATTTGAAGGAGATTCTGAATAACAAAACAAAAATCAGACCCATGCACAAACCTGCCAACATTTGACTTTCCCATATCGGAGGATTTGAGGCAGCGTGGCTTAGAACAGTGCTAGTCTGCCATCTGCTGATCAACTCGAAATAAGCTGTGAGAGACAGCGCTTCACAACTATTACTGATGCTTTCACATGTAGTAGCCAGGAGTGGAACTGGAGCTGCATTGAAATCCCACCGATTATGTTGTCACCAAATTACCTTTATTCCATCTTCAGTCATCTTCAACATTTGTGTGATGAATTTTTGTACTCAAGCTGAGGGAGAGGGATGAAAGAATTCACCTATCACTATGATTGGTAAGGTACAGAGCAATGTTTCCTCCATGCATCCTTTGGTCAGCTATAGTGTGCTGAGATGTAAAGATCCTTACATGATGAGCAAACGCAGCCTTCAGAACATCCCAAATAAAATGTTACACTGAGCCAACATTAGGATAAAGAGATAGGCTGGGATTCCCCGTTACGAGTCCGCCCCACTATCGCTGCCAGCGAGGACGGAGAATTTGGTGCTCAGCCAAATCTCCCATTCGTTGCAGCGAGACGGGAGAATCTCGCTGCCGCGAACTGCCGGAGAATCTTGCCAATAGTTTCTGAGAGGAGAAGGAAGTGAAGGGGAGAGAGGTAGACGCCGAATGTAGGGCCCCAGCAGCTGAAGGCCCTAAATGGTGGAATAATGAAAATCAGGGATGCCAGAATGGGAGTGCCACAGGCTTAGATTTTTCGGGTGGCAGCTGTCCAAAATGTTGGCTGGAACATATCCGTGCCAACTCCGAAGGCCCCAGTTCCATTTTATGCTCTAACAAGCTTTGATTGGCATAAGGCTGGACTTCTGCCCCTCGCTCGGGAAGAAGACTTGCCTTAGAGGGGCGCCGGCCATCAGATCGGCCAGAAGCTCTCTAGCCCCTCCAGCAACAGCACTACAGTGGCCAGAAGAAGAACTGCACCAACCAGCCTGAGACTAAATCCCAGGAACTGGAGACACGTAATAATAATAATAATCGTTATTGTCACAAGTAGGCTTACATTAACACTGCAATGAAGTTACTGTGAAAAAGCCCCTAGTCACCACATTCTGGCGCCTGTTCGGGTACAGAGGGGGAAAATTCAGAATGTCCAAATTGCCTAACAGCACATTTTTCGGGACTTGTGGGAGGAAACCGGAGCACCCAGAGGAAACTCACGCAGACACGGGGAGAACATGTAGACTCCGCACAGTCAGTGACCCAAGCCGGGAATCGAACCTGGGACCCTGGAGCTGTGAAGTAACAGTGCTACCCACTGTACTACTGTGCTGCCCGTATGGCGGGGAGGGTAGGGAAGGAGACAATCAGGGTCTCGTGGAATCGGCTGTGGGGCAGGGGGGATGGTGTGGTGGGGGAGGGAAGTCCGAAAGTCAGTGGGCCTTAAAGGGGGGTTCACCCAATCAGAAGGGGGCTTCTGATGGATGCATATACCCTCTTTCCTGCCCAAGATATAATTTTTCTTATTTCTGGGTTTGTCAAGCATTGCAACAATCCACCCCTCAGCCTAAATATTGAGGCTGGGCGGGAAACTGTCCTTAGGTGGCCATTAATTGGCCACTTCAGGGTCGTAATTTGGGCAAGGGAGGTTGTCCTGTCTGAGGCCTTGCCAGGCCCAGTGTAAAATTGCTGCAGGGTGGGAACGGGCAGCAACCCGGAGTGAATCCTGTCGAAGCACTTTTAACATCCCCCTCTGCCTCAGAATCGTTTGTCGTTGGTATATAAAATTCTTGCCACAGAGTTCTTGAAGAGGGACGGAGGAGGTAACAGATACAGGGAGGAGTGAGGCCACAGAGGGATTTGAAAACAGTGTTACTCATTTTAAAATGCTTGCCCTTCAGATGAAAGTATGTGCAATTTTGTTTGGTGTGCCTGTGCCCACTTGCTTGCAGTTTGAGACTATCGTAATCCTACTTCATATGCAAGCCTTATATTCAGCGTAGAAAAGTGATTTTTTTCATCGTCCGCGGGTAGATTGAACATCAGAATGTAGTAGTGAAAGGTAGTGCCCGTGAATTGTAGCACTAACATATAGTAGGCCCAACCCCGTCGGAAGGAGCTGATCTTCAGCCCATTAGTTAAGCACAGGTTGCATTTATTATCCTCCTCTCTGTGGAATGCTTTGGCAACAATGGCAGCTCTCTGCTTCTCCTGCACATACGACAAATGTCCTTGAGAGGTTCATCAATAAAAGTGTGACTGAACAGCCATCCACGCAACATCAGCCTTTTGTGCCTATCGGGGGAACAGAAAGTAGTCAAATGCACTGACTTCATGGTTGTCCCAGACATGCGGCGGAATTCTCCATTCCTGAGACGAGGGGCGGGATTCTCCGATTGCCGATGCCGAAATCAATTCGGTGATTGGACAGTTCTGATACCGAAATTGGGGGCGGTGCCTGTTTTCGGATGCTCCGCACCCTCCAAAATGGCGTCATCACTGAGTACGCCACACGCCATTGATGCGGCCTCAGGACGTGTGGGAATCTTGCAAGCGACAGTTGATTAGGATTCAGGGGCGAAATTCTCCGTTATCGGCGGAAAGTCCGCCGATCGGTGCAAAAAACAGCGCAAATCCGACTTGCGTCACGTCGGAAAAATGGGTCGAAAGTCTCCGGCCTGAAATGGGCTAGCAGCGACGTAACGGGATCCGCGCTTGCGCAGTGGTTCACGCCGTGCAGCATCATACGCGCCGCACGGCGTGACGGCTCATAAGACCGCGCTGCTCCCCCCCACCCGACCGGAACACCCGACCGGAACACCCGACTGGATGGCTGGCCGCCGCTCAGCCCCGAGGTTCGAGTCACGGGAAGTGGAGGCGCTCCTGGACGCAGTGGAGCAGAGGAGGGGCACCCTGTATCCCGGGCACGGCCGCAGAGTTGCCCCACGCCACAGCCGGCGTCTGTGGAGGGAAGTGGCAGAGGCCGTCACCGCTGTGGCCCTGACACCACGGACAGGCACCCAGTGCCACAAGAAGGTGAACGACCTCGTCAGAGCAGGCAGGGTGAGCCTCCCCCATATCCCCCCTCCCCCATATCCCCCCTCCCCCATAGCCCCCCTCCCCAAATCCCCCATATCCCCCCTCCCCATATCCCCCTCCCCCATATCCCCCCTCACCCATATCCCCCCTCCCCCATATCCCCCTCTCCCATATCCCCCATATCCCCCCTCCCCCATATCCCCCCTATCCCCCCTCCCCAATATCCCCCTCCCCATATCCCCCATATCCCCCCTCCCCAATATCCCCCTCCCCATATCCCCCATATCCCCCCTCCCCAATATCCCCCCTCCCCCATATCCCCCATATCCCCCCTCCCCCATGTCCCCAAGTGAATCCAGCCCTAACCTTAACCTCTGCAATGCACGCGCAACCGATGGCGTGCATTCATATACCTGCCTAACAGTGTTGCCTTTCACCCCCACCCCCCCTCCCCCCCCACAGGAGAAGCGCGCACACAACAATAGGGAGCATGTGAGGACTGGAGGAGGCCCCGCTGATGAGAGGCCACTGACCGAACACGAGGAAAGGGCCCTGGAACTGGCTGGCGGACCTGAGGACCGGGAGGTTGCTGATGCTGAGGTCGGGGGCGTACTAGCAAGTGAGCCACCGACAGCCCGTCCCCATATCCCCCCTCCCCTATATCCCCCTCCCCCATATTGCGTACAGTTCTGGTCACCGCATTATAGGAAGGACGTGGAGGCTTTGGAGCGGGTGCAGAGGAGATTTACCAGGATGTTGCCTGGTATGGAGGGAAAATCTTATGAGGAAAGGCTGATGGACTTGAGGTTGTTTTCGTTGGAGAGAAGAAGGTTAAAAGGAGACTTAATAGAGGCATACAAAATGATCAGGGGGTTGGATAGGGTGGACAGTGAGAGCCTTCTCCCGCGGATGGATATGGCTGGCACGAGGGGACATAACTTTAAACTGAGGGGTAATAGATATAGGACAGAGGTCAGAGGTAGGTTCTTTACGCAAAGAGTAGTGAGGCCGTGGAATGCCCTACCTGCTACAGTGGTGAACTCGCCAACATTGAGGGCATTTAAAAGTTTATTGGATAAACATATGGATGATAATGGCATAGTGTAGGTTGGATGGCTTTTGTTTCGGTGCAACATCGTGGGCCGAAGGGCCTGTACTGCGCTGTATTGTTCTATGTTCTATATCACCTGATCACTGCCTGATGTCTATCCATGCATGCTTCATTGTGTATCGCACGACCAAACGTCCAGGCACCCATCCCCACAGATGCAGACCGCCCGCAGGATGCCCCTCGGAGGCCACGGGAGACAGAGAGACCCGGACCCTCCAGCATGCGACGCCCGCAGGATGGCCCTCACACACCACGGGAGACGGAGAGACCTGGAGCAACAGGGAGACGACACCCCCGTCAAGTGCGGGAGCGACCACCCAGCGACGAGGGGGGCACCCACAGGCCCCCGTCACATCCGAGCCAGGACACCACTACCCAGGACACCACTACCCAGGACACCACTACCCAGGACACCACTACCCGGGACAGCACTGCCCAGGACACCCCTACCCGGGACAGCGCTACCCAGGAAGACAAAATACCGGACAGTGACTCAGAGTGGATGGGTGGAGACGAACCCCCACCCCAAAGTGCCATGGACTCAGAGTGGGACGAAGAGCACGACACAACGCCACTGCTGTCACCAACACCCTCCACCATCGCAGAAACACTCACCTCGGTTGGGCACTTTAGTGATGAGCCGTCTGCTACACTCACTGGTGCGCACAACACAGCCGTCCCGGTACAGCAGGTGGAGGTAGGAGCAGCAGAGGGGCCGGGCGGTCAGAGGGCAGCCCAGCCCATGCGAACATCTGCCGCCCAGATGGATCCCGGGTTCCTGGAATTTCCACACCCACCCATAGATCCGATGCAACCACCGACCCGGAGACGAGCGAAGAGGGTGACGGGCGGCTTGCGGCGGCTGCAGTCGCAGATGGAGGAGTCCACCCGCTCCAGGAGCTGGGAGTGGTGCCGGTCATGCGTGCCACCCAGGCCGACACCACACGGGTGGCGTCCGCGGTGGAGGGAATGGGTGCGACGGTGTCAGACATGGGGAACGGTTTGCGAGGCCTGGGGCTTTCCGTGCAGGCGGCGTCTGTGGCCCAGGACATGGCTGCCCTCTCAGAGGAGGCCATGAGCCAGTGCCAGCGCCAGATGGCAGAGGCGCTCAACACCATAGCCCAGTCTCAGCAGGCCATAGCCCAGTCTCAGCAGGCCATGGCCCAGTCTCAGCAGGCCATGGCCCAGTCTCTGCAGGCCATGGCCCAGTCTCTGCAGGCCATCGCTGAGGGCATTGGCGCCAGTGGCCATGTGCGAGCCAGCGTCGCACTTTCACAGACAGGGTTTGCCAACCCCCTGGGCTCCATGGCTGCAAACCTGCAGACCCCTGTCGATACCAGCACGGGCCTCCAGGACTGGCAGCGCCAGATGTCAGGGGGGCGTCGGATGGCCAGTCCGTTCGCATCCCCCACCCATGTCGAGGCCTGGGGGCCATCGGGCACCCCGAGGGAGGAGGAGGTGGTGTGGTCCGTCCCGGCTCCCCCTGTAGGGGAGGTCCCGGAACACCGCGACACCTCGGACTCCCCCCCTTCCGTCCCAGGTGCATCGGGTGGGCAACGGGCAGGACAGGCTGGCAGCTCGCCATCCCAGTCGCCCGGGTCGCAGCCTGGCCCATCTAGGCCAGGACGCCCCAGGAAATGGCCGCCAAAGGGATCCAGTGTCAGAGGGCAGGAATCACAGGCGTCCACCTCCAGTTCTGCTGTACCATCTGGGGAACCACGTAGACGTAGTCAAAGGGCCCGTAAGGCCAAATAATTAGACACTGAGTAAGTTGGCACGGGTGCAGGGCACAGATGAGTTTTAGGGGCTAGGGCACGTGCATGAACTCGTTTGGTTATTAAAGTCAATGTTACACCTACAGAAGCTGCCTTTGTGCTCTGTCCAAAGCGTGCGGGGGTGTCATGTACGTTGAGCGCAAGTGTGTGTGTGAGGGGTGGTGTTACCTCAGCCCCAGGTGAGTCTGCCCCGTTCCCCCTGGGCCGCCATCAACATCCCCCCGGGCAGAGGACGGGACTGTGCGCTGCAGTGTCACAGCCGCATGCAGGGATGGTCCGGGTGGATGGTGGTACTGTGGCCATTGGTCAGACATAGTCCAACGATGTGGAGCCAGGAGCTCACCGCAGGGCGGGTTGTCATCATCCTCCATGGCCTGCAATAGTCACGCGTCCACCCGCAACTGTGTGAGCCCGGCCCTTTGTGCCGCAAGTGGATCGGCAATGGGGGGTGGTGGTGTGCATGCGGGTGGGGTGGGTGGGGTTGGGGAGGGGGGTGAGGGTGCTGGGTGGGTGGATGGGTGGGGGGTGTGGGTGGTCGGCTGTTGCCATGGTGTGCGGTCTGTGGCCATACTACCCGATTCCCACGCCCATCTAGTCAGTGAAGCGGGCGGCTATCAGTCTGTCCCGTGCCCGCTGGGCCAGCCGGTAACGGTGGACAGCCACCCGCCTGTGTCTACACCGTCTGCCCTGACCATTACCCCTATCCCCCTCATCTGGGGAGGACTGCGCCTCTTCCTGCTGCTCCTCCACTCCGCCCTCCTCTGCCTGCGGCACATCGCCCCTCTGCTGGGCTATGTTGTTCAGGACGCAGCACACCACAATGATGCGGCCGACCCTATCTGACCGATACTGGAGGGCGCCCCCAGAGAGGTTCAGGCACCTGAAACGCATCTTCAGCACGCCAAAGCACCTCTCTATCACTCCCCTTGTTGCTACATGGGCATCATTGTAGCGGTTCTCCGCCTCATTGCGTGGCCTCCGTATAGGCGTCATCAGCCACGATCGCAATAGCCCCTGTCGCCCAGCAACCAGCCCCTCAGCCGGGGATGGCGTCCCTCATACATGCCGGGGATGGATGACCGCGACAACGCGTATGAGTCGTGTACACTGCCTGGGTAACGGGCGCAGACGTGCAGGATCATCATGCGGTGGTCACAGACCACCTGTATGTTCATCGAATAGGTCCCCTTCCTATTGGTGAACACGGCCCTGTTATCTGCAGGTGGCCGCACGGCGACGTGCATCCCATCAATCGCGCCCTGGACCATGGGGAACCCGGCCACGGCAGAGGAGCCCACGGCCCGGGCATCTTGGCTGGCCCGGTCCACAGGGAAGCGGATGTAGCGGTGTGCCATGGCATATAGGGCGTCTGTCACTGCCCGGATGCACCGATGCACCGATGTCTGCGATATGCCGGACAGGCCCCCACTCGGTGCCTGGAATGACCCCGTTGCATAAAAGTTCAGGGCCACCGTAACCTTGACGGACACGGGGAGAGGGTGTCCCCCGCCAGTGCCACGCGGTGACAGGTGTGCCAGCAGGTGGCAGATGTGTGCCACGGTTTCCCGCCTCATCCGGAGTCTCCTCCTGCATTCCCGGTCCGTGAGGTCCTGGTATGACTGCCGGGGCCGGTACACACGGGGCGCCCTCGGGTGCCTCCGTTGCCGTGGGGCCGCGACGTCCTCCTCCCCCTCCTCGTCCTGTCGGTCAGGTGTCCCTCCAGCCTGGGCGGCTGCCGCCTGTCCCTCTGCGGCAGCCTGCGCCGCCTCTCTGGCACGCTCCTCCTCCTCCTCCTCCTCATCCAGGGCAACATAGACATTAGCGGCTGCCGCCACGGCGGCCAACATCGCTGGATGATCGGAAAACATGACGGCCTGGTGGGGGGGAGGAGAACAACGACATGTCATCGTTGCCCATATCCCCTCCTGCCCCCAGCCAGGTGGCATGGACCGCATGGGTCCAACTGTTGGAGGCTGGCACCTGGCCAGGTGGACCTACTCACTTGCCCTCGCATCCCCCTCCCCGGCACGGACCCCACATCCCCCTCCCCGGCACGGACCCCCCCAACCTCCTCCCCGGCACTGACCCCCCATCCCCCTCCCCGGCACGGACCCCCCCCAACCTACTCCCCGGCACGGACTTTCAACCTCCTCCCCGGCATGGAACCCCCATCCCCCTCCCAGGCACGGACCCCCCATCCCCCTCCCCGGCACGGACCCCCCCCAACCTCCTCCCCGGCACGGACCCCCCCCCAACCTCCTCCCCGGCACGGACCCCCCCCCCAACCTCCTCCCTGTCACGGACCCCAACCTTCTCCCCGGCACGGACCCCCCATCCCCCTCCCTGGCACGGACCCCCCCCAACCTCCTCCCCGGCACGGAACCCCCCCAACCCCCTCCCCGGCACGGACCTCCCCAAACCTCCTCCCCGGCATGGACCTACCGAAACTTCCTCCCCGGCACGGACCCCAACCTCCTCCCCGACACGGACCCCCCCCCCAACCTCCTCCCCGGCACGGACCCCCCCCAACCTCCTCCCCGGCACGGACCCCAACCGCCTCCCCGGCACGGACCCCCCATCCCCCTCCCCGGCACGGACCCCCCATCCCCCTCCCCGGCACGGACCCCCCCAACCTCCTCCCCGGCACGGACCCCCCATCCCCTTCCCCGGCACGGACCCCCCCCCAACCTCCTCCCCGGCACGGACCCCCCCCACAACCTCCTCCCCGGCACGGACCCCCCCAACCTCCTCCCCGGCACTGACCCCCCATCCCCCTCCCCGGCACGGACCCCCCCCAACCTACTCCCCGGCACGGACTTTCAACCTCCTCCCCGGCATGGACCCCCCATCCCCCTCCCAGGCACGGACCCCCCATCCCCCTCCCCGGCACGGACCCCCCCCAACCTCCTCCCCGGCACGGACCCCCCCCAACCTCCTCCCCGGCACAGACCCCCCCCCCAACCTCCTCCCCGTCACGGACCCCAACCTTCTCCCCGGCACGGACCCCCCATCCCCCTCCCCGGCACGGGCCCCCCCCAACCTCCTCCCCGGCACGGAACCCCCCAACTTCCTCCCCGGCACGGACCCCTCCCAACCTCCTCCCCGGCACGGACCCCAACCTCCCCCCCGGCACGGACCCCCCATCCCCCTCCCCGGCACGGACCCCCCCCAACCTCCTCCCCGGCACGACCCCCCCATCCCCCTCCCCGGCATGGACCCCTCTCCCGGCACTCCCCCGGAGTCCAGCCCACTCTAACCACCCCCCCCGCCGCACACACACACACACACACAACCCGAGACACACCTCTCCTCACACATTCAGACTGCGGCCACGCCATCGCCTGCCCCGAGCCAACCCCCCAGGCCGTCACTCACCTCCACGATGGTCGGCGTGAGCCTGGAGCACAGGGTCACGCCGATGAAAAGGAGGTTTAATTTACGTCGACGTGAACGGTCATCACGTCGACGGGACTTCGGCCCATCCGGAAGGGAGAATATCGCCAGTGCCACGCGGTGACAGGTGTGCCAGCAGGTGGCAGATGTGTGCCACGGTTTCCCGCCTCATCCGGAGTCTCCTCCTGCATTCCCGGTCCGTGAGGTCCTGGTATGACTGCCGGGGCCGGTACACATGGGGCGCCCTCGGGTGCCTCCGTTGCAGTGGGGCCGCGACGTCCTCCTCCCCCTCCTCGTCCTGTCGGTCAGGTGTCCCTCCAGCCTGGGTGGCTGCCGCCTGCCCCTCTGCGGCAGCCTGCGCCGCCTCTCTGGCACGCTCCTCCTCCTCCTCCTCCTCATCCAGGGCAACATAGACATTAGCGGCTGCCGCCACGGCGGCCAACATCGCTGGATGATCGGAAAACATGACGGCCTGGTGGGGGGGAGGAGAACGACGACATGTCATCGTTGCCCATATCCCCTCCTGCCCCCAGCCAGGTGGCATGGACCGCATGGGTCCAACTGTTGGAGGCTGGCACCTGGCCAGGTGGACCAACTCACTTGCCCTCGCATCCCCCTCCCCGGCACGGACCCCACATCCCCCTCCCCGGCACGGACCCCCCCAACCTCCTCCCCGGCACGGACCCCCCATCCCCCTCCCCGGCACGGGCCCCCCCCAACCTCCTCCCCGGCACGGAACCCCCCCAACCTCCTCCCCGGCACGGACCCCCCCCAACCTCATCCCCGGCACGGACCCCCCCCAACCTCATCCCCGACACGGACCCCCCCCAACCTCCTCCCCGGCACGGACCCCCCCTACCCCCTCCCCGGCACGGACCTCCCCAAACCTCCTCCCCGGCATGGACCTCCCCCAACTTCCTCCCCGGCACGGACCCCAACCTCCTCCCCGACACGGACCCCCCCCCCCAACCTCCTCCCCGGCACGGACCCCCCCCAACCTCCCCCCGGCACGGACCCCAACCGCCTCCCCGGCACGGACCCCCCATCCCCCTCCCCGGCACGGACCCACCATCCCCCTCCCCGGCACGGACCCCCCCAACCTCCTCCCCGGCACGGACCCCCCATCCCCTTCCCCGGCACAGACCCCCCCCAACCTCCTCCCCGGCACGGACCCCCCCCACAACCTCCTCCCTGGCACGGACCCCCCCAACCTCCTCCCCGGAACGGACCCCAACCTCCTCCCCGGCACGGACCCCCCATCCCCCTCCCTGGCACGGACCCCCCCCCCAACCTCCTCCCTGGCACGGACCCCCCCAACCTCCTCCCCAGCACGGACCCCCCCATCCCCCTCCCCGACACGGACCCCCCCAACCTCCTCCACGGCACGGACCCCCCCCAACCTCCTCCCCGGCACGGACACCCCCCAACCTCCTCCCCGGCATGGACCCCAACCTCCTCCCCGGCACGGACCCCAACCTCCTCCCCGGCACTGACCCCCCATCCCCCTCCCCGGCACGGACCCCCCCCCAACCTACTCCCCGGCACGGACTTTAACCTCCTCCCCGGCATGGACCCCCCATCCCCCTCCCAGGCACGGACCCCCCATCCCCCTCCCCGGCACGGACCCCCCCCAACCTCCTCCCCGGCACGGAACCCCCCCAACCTCCTCCCCGGCACGGACCCCCCCCCCAACCTCCTCCCCGTCACGGACCCCAACCTTCTCCCCGGCACGGACCCCCCATCCCCCTCCCCGGCACGGACCCCCCCCCAACCTCCTCCCCGGCACGGAACCCCCCAACCTCCTCCCCGGCACGGACCCCTCCCAACCTCCTCCCCGGCACGGACCCCAACCTCCCCCCCGGCACGGACCCCCCATCCCCCTCCCCGGCACGGAACCCCCATCCCCCTCCCCGGCATGGACCCCTCTCCCGGCACTCCCCCGGAGCCCAGCCCACTCTAACCACCAACCCCCCGCCCCCCCCCCCCCCCCCCCCCCCGCCGCACACACACACACACACACACAACCCGAGACACACCTCTCCTCACACATTCAGACTGCGGCCACGCCATCGCCTGCCCCGAGCCAACCCCCCAGGCCGTCACTCACCTCCACGATGGTCGGCGTGAGCCTGGAGCACAGGGTCACGCCGATGAAAAGGAGGTTTAATTTACGTCGACGTGAACGGTCATCACGTCGACGGGACTTCGGCCCATCCGGAAGGGAGAATATCGGCAGGCCGAAAATCGGCTGCCTTGCGTCGACCCATGCCATTCTCCGACGGCAGCGGCGCCATTAACGCCCCGCCGACTTTTCTCCCTTCGGAGACTTCGGCAACCGGCGGGGGCGGGATTCACGGCGGCCAAAGGCCATTCTCCGACCCTCTGGGGGGTCGGAGAATGACGCCCCAGGAAAGTCATGTTCCTGAGAGAATGAAGGGTAAGTATGGGAAGTTTAGGGAGCCTTGGACAATGAGGGATATTATGAACCTCGTCAAAAAGAAAAAGGAGGCCTTTGTACGGTCTAGAAGGGTGGGGGACAGTCAAAAACCTTGAGGAGTATAAAAAAAGTTGGAAGGTAATTAAGCGGGAAATTAGGAGGGCTAGAAGGGGGTCACGAAAAGTCCTTGGCAAGTAGGATTAAAGTGAATCTCAAAGCTTTTTATTCATATGTAAAAAGCAAGAGGGTGGCCAGGGAAAGGATTGGACCACTTAAGGACAGTGGGGGGAATCTATGTGTTGAGCCAGAGGAAATGGGCGAGGTACTAAATGAGTACTTTGCATCAGTGTTCACCAAAGAAAGGGACTTTGTGGAAGATGATTATTGGATAGGGTGTGTGGACAGTCTGGATCATGGTAACATCAAAAAGGAGGAGGTAATGGGTCTTTTAAAAGATATTCCGATAGATAAATCTCCTGACCCGGATGGGATGTACCCCAGAATACTGAGGGAAGCAAGGAAAGAAATTGCTGGGATCCTGACTGACATCTTTGTATCCTCATTGGCTACAGGTGAGATCTCAGAGGACTGGAGAATAGTTAATGTGGTATCGCTGTTTAAGAAAGGTAGCAGGGATAATCCTGGAAACTATAAGCCTGTGAGCCTCACGTCGGTAGTAGGTAAATTATTGGAGAGAATTCTCAGGGACAGGATTCATACCCATTTGGAAACAAATGGACTCATTAGCGATGGACAGCATGATTTTGTGAAAGGGAGGAAGTGCCTCACTAACTTGATTGAGTTTTCTGAGGAGGTGCCAAAGATGATTGATGAGGGGAGGGTACCTCATGGCAGACTGGTACAAAAGGTGAAGTCACATGGGATCAGAGGTGAGGCGGCAAGACGGATGCAGAAATGGCTCGGTCACAGAAGGCAGAGTGCAGCAGCAGAAGGATCTTTTTCTGAATGGAAGGTTGTGACTAGTTCCACAGGGATCGGTGCTAGGGTCTCTGTTGTTTGTAGTATGCATAAACGATTTGGAGGAAAATGTAGCTGGTCTGATTCGTAAGTTTACGGATGACACCAAGGTTGGTGGAGTGGCACATCGTGTTGAGGACTGCCAGAGGATACAGCAGGACAGAGATAGATTATCATAGAATTTACAGTGCAGAAGGAGGCCATTCGGCCCATCGAGTCCACACCGGCTCTTGGAAAGAGCACCCTACCCAAGGACAACACCTCCACCCTATCCCCATAACCCAGCAACCCCACCCAACACTATGGGCAATTTTGGACACTGAGGGAAATTTATCATGGCCAATCCACCTAACCTGCACATCTTTGGACTGTGGGAGGAAACCGGAGCACCCAGAGGAAACCCACGCACACACGGGGAGGATGTGCAGACTCCGCACAGACAGTGACCCAAGCCGGAATCGAACCTGGGACCCTGGAGCTGTGAAGCAATTGTGCTATCCACAATGCTACCATGCTGCCATGGAGACTTGGGCAAATAGAGAAATGGCAAATAGAGTTTAATCCAGGCAAATGTGAGGTAATGCATTTTGGTCAGTTGGACATAGAGGGGAAATATGCCGTAAATTGCAAAACTCTTAGGAATATAGAAAGTCAGAGATCTGGGCGTACAGGTCCACAGATCTTAGAAAGTGGCAACCCAAGTGGAATGCTTTTGTTCATTGAACGGGTCATCGAGTATGAAAACTGGCAAGTCATGCTACAGTTGTATAGAACGTTGGTAAAGCTGCACTTGGAATATTGAGCGCAATTCTGGTCGCCACACTACCACAATGATGTGGAGGCTTTGGAGATGGTGCAAAGGACATTTACCAGGATGTTGCCTGATCTGGAGGGCATTAGCTATGCTGGTTGTGGTCGGTGGGCCCGAAGAAAGTGTAGTCACCGGTGTGGAGATTGGCTTCAAGCAAGGAAGTGAGGCCCCGCTGAGTTGCGGTTCCCGTGACACTTGTGTCACCCCTCCCCCAACAGCACTCTCACCCCCACACTGCCCTTACACCACCCTCACCCCAACAACCCCTCACAACCACCCTCATGCCCACACCACCCTGACACCCACACCACCTGCACACCACCCCCCGTCCCTACTCCACCACCACCACTCCCCCCAGCCCACAGTCTAATCATGCGTCTTGTCTTGAGTCTTGCAGGAACTGCTGGTGATGGGGAAGGTCCTTGTGGTGCTCCCAGGCACAGCCACAGCCAAAGCCCTAGGTGTCAAGCAGGGATGGGGACACTGACACAGACGCGAGCCAGTGACCTGAGACCCAGGACGCCCCGGAGCTCGAGTCTGAGGATGACATGGATTTCCCGTCACAGCTGTCTCCCACCATCCACCAAAAGCCTCCACCAACCCTGAGACACTCACCTCGGTTGGGCACTTCAGTAAAGACGCTCCTGGGACACTATCTGTTGCGCACCACACAGCTACTCCAGTACATCAGGTGGAGGTAGGAACACCCAAGGGCTAGACGGTCGGAGGGCTGGCCGACCCCAGGGACTAGCTGTCCAGAGGGGTTTCGGGCATCTGGAATGGACAGTCCCATCGAATGTGGAGAAGCAGTCAGAGAGCCAGGAAGTACACGAGGGCTTGTTGGTGAGCATACAGCACCTGCAGGTGCAGGTGGAGGAGTCCAACTACCTTCAGGAACAGGAGATGGTGCCGGCATCCGTGCCTCCCAGGCCAACACCGCACTGGTGGTATCCGCAGTGGAGGCCTTGGGAGCGAGGGTTTTGGATCAGCGTGTCCAAAGCCTGGGGCATTCTGTGCAGGTGGTGGCCGAGGCCCAGGACAGAGCTGCCCTATCACAGGCAGCCATGTGCCACAGCCACCTGGACATCGCAAAGGCGCTCCTGAGCATGGCCCAGTCACAGTGGCCCATGGCTGCGAATGTCGTTGGCATTGTTGAGGCGTGGCGCCGAGGGATGTGGCGCATTCCCAGAGGGAGGTGGCTCAGTCACTGGCTGACGTGGCACAGACCCAGAAGGTGGTGGCACAGTGGCAGCGTGATGTGACACAGTCCCACACGGAGGTGGCCCACTCCTTATGCTCCATGGCCGTTAGCATGCAAACCCTGGTCAAGCCGGCTGCGGGTATCCAGGACTGGCAGTGCCAGGTGGTGGGGGAGGCTCAGGGGTTGGCTCCGCTTGAACCCCATTCCCATATAGTAGCCAGGGGGCCATCGTGCACCCTGAGGGAGGAGGAGGTGATTGTGCCGGTGACTCCCACAGCGGAGGTGCCGAATCACGCCCCTGGTCGCTGCATGGGTGTCATTGTAGCGGTCTCCATGTCGGTCTGTGGTCTCCGGATAGGCGTCATCAGCCACAGCTGCAGTGGATAACCCCTGTTCCCAGGAGCTAGCTCCCCAGCCAGTGGTCAGGAAGAGGTCGGGAATCATTGAATGTGTCAGGATGAAGGAGTCGTGCACACTCCCTGGGTTTCGGGTGCAGACGTGCATGATGTGCGTCTGATGGTCACATACCAGCTGCATGTTCATCAGTTTGTATAGAGCGGCCTGTCATCATAGGGCGATATGCATCCCATCGATCACCCCTTGGACCCAGGGCATCTCGGCGTTGATGACGAACCTCACTGCCCGGGCATCCAGGTGGGCTCGGTCCACATTGAAATAGATGTTTTGTGCTGACTGGGCATACAGGGTCTCCGTGATGGCACAGATGCACCTGTGCACCGAGCTCTGTGAGATCCCAGCCAGGTCACCACTCGGCTCCTGAAAGGACCCCATGGCGTACAAGTTGACGGCCTCCTAGTTCGGGTGTCCTTCCCAATACCCCCACCATCCAGGTGCACCATGATCTGGCAGATATGTCGCACTTTCCCCCTGCTCAGCTGGAGGCATCGATTGCATGCCCGGTCCGGCAGGTCCTTGAATGGCAGTAGCTGCCGGGAAGCAGGAGGCCTCATGCGGCGCCCCCTTTGCAGCTCCTCCTCCTTCTTCTCGGCCTGTTCGGCGACCGTCTGTCCATCCTCAGAGGCTGCCTCCTGTTCCTCTGGGGCACGCTCCACTGCTGCAGCTTCCTCCACCCCAATCAGCTCCAGCTCATACAGCCACAGTGCATCCCCCAGGGCTGCGGCAGCTTGCAGGAAGGCCACCATTGCTGGTTGTACTCTTTCCCCGATTGTGCCCCCGCCCATCCCTGCATCCATGGTGCAACGGTTCCCAGGGGGTGCCTCTGGGCCTCCCCCCCATCGCTGCTGCCAGTGGTACCATTGGCTGGTGCTGGTATGCTCCACGACCCCGCCCGGCGCCCCCAAGTAGGGGCTACTTGGGCGGGCCGCGTGATGCCTGCTGGCGGGGCAGGTGGGTGGTATGGTGGAGGGTCGGGCTGGGGTGCAGGGATGGTGGGGTGGAGGGCGGGATTGGTGGCTGAGGTGGGAGGATGGTGAGATGGAGGGTGGGCGCTGGTGGCTGGGGTAGGAGGATGGCGGGGTGGAGGGTGGGGGCTGGTGGCTGGGGTGGGAGGATGGTGGGGTGGAGGGTGGGATGCAGGGGTGTTTGGGTGGTGGCACCCATACGGCTGGTCTCACTCTGCAGAATCAGTGGCCAGGGTGGATGGTCAGTGGGGGGCGCAGCAAGATGGATGTTTTACGGGCCGCAGTAATGGCGGTTCATGCCTAGACACCGGCCCAGTCTCGTACGGGGTCACCCCGGCCCCACGGCCTATCCCCCCGTCATCCCCACCCCACCCCCAGCCCTGGTAGAGCCCCACCACCCCAGACAGCCCTCCTGTGTCATGAGCAGGAGCCCATGGTTGCAAATCTGAGTGTCCAACCTCCTCTCCCTCCTTCACGGCGGCTGTTTCCCAATTTTTAAAAGTACAAATGAACCTTGCCGTCTGGAATTCCCCCCAATGGAGGCGGACAATCGCGGAGGCCTCAGAGAATACCGGGTCAGGCCCACTAATAATGTGCCAACGCCGTTTAGTGTACGTGTGGAGTGGAACCCACAATGCGGTCAATGTGATGGAGAATTGCGATTTAGTGTGAAACCGGCGCCCACCACGATTTCGGCATCGGAACCAATTCTCCACCCAATCGCGTTTCCCAATTCCTGCGTCGGCCGATGTAGAGTCCCGTCCATGTCTCTGTAACCTCCATGTAGTCACAGCATGTACGTTGAGTCACTTCAAACCCAGGTGTCGGGCAGTCAATTTATCCTCTTGTAATTCAAGAGTTCAAAGAGCTCTAAGTACATAGAACATAGAAAAACAGCACAGAACAGGCCCTTCGGCCCACGATGTTGTGCCGAACCTTTGTCCTAAATTAATCATAGATTATCATAGAATTTACAGTGCAGAAGGAGGCCACCCAGACCATCGAGTCTGCACCGGCTCTTGGAAAGAGCACCCTATCCAAACTCAACACCTCCACCCAACACTAAGGGCAATTTTAGACACTAAGGGCAATTTATCATGGCCAATCCACCTAACCTGCACATCTTTGGACTGTGGGAGGAAACCGGAGCACCCGGTGGAAACCCACGCAGACACGGGGAGGACGTGCAGACTCCGCACAGACAGTGACCCAAGCCGGAATCGAACCTGGGACCCTGGACCTGTGAAGCAATTGTGCTATCCGCAATGCTACCGTGCTGCCCTTAAGAACAAATAAATCTACACTATATCATTTTACCGTAATCCATGTACCTATCCAATAGCTGCTTGAAGGTCCCTAATGTTTCCGACTCAACTACTTCCACAGGCAGTGCATTCCATGCCCCCACTACTCTCTGGGTAAAGAACCTACCTCTGATATCCCTCCTATATCTTCCACCTTTCACCTTAAATTTATGTCCCCTTGTAATGGTTTGTTCCACCCGGGGAAAAAGTCTCTGACTGTCTACTCCAACTATTCCCCTGATCATCTTATAAACCTCTATCAAGTCGCCCCTCATCCTTCTCCGTTCTAATGAGAGAAGGCCTAGCACCCTCAACCTTTCCTCGTAAGACCTACTCTCCATTCCAGGTAACATCCTGGTAAATCTTCTTTGCACCTTTTCCAAAGCTTCCACATCCTTCCTAAAATGAGGTGACCAGAACTGTACACAGTACTCCAAATGTGGCCGTACCAAAGTTTTGTACAGCTGCATCATCACCTCACGGCTCTTAAATTCAATCCCTCTGTTAATGAACGCGAGCACACCATAGGCCTTCTTCACAGCTCTATCCACTTGAGTGGCAACTTTCAAAGATGTATGAACATAGACCCCAAGATCTCTCTGCTCCTCCACATTGCCAAGAACTCTACCGTTAACCCTGTATTCCGCATTCATATTTGTCCTTCCAAAATGGACAACCTCACACTTTTCAGGGTTAAACTCCATCTGCCACTTCTCAGCCCAACTCTGCATCCTATCTATGTCTCTTTGCAGCCGACAACAGCCCTCCTTACTATCCACAACTCCACCAATCTTCGTATCGTCTGCAAATTTACTGACCCACCCTTCAACTCCCTCATCCAAGTCATTAATGAAAATCACAAACAGCAGAGGACCCAGAACTGATCCCTGCGGTACGCCACTGGTAACTGGGATCCAGGCTGAATATTTGCCATCCACCACCACTCTCTGACTTCTATCGGTTAGCCAGTTCGTTATCCAACTGGCCAAATTTCCCACTATCCCATGCCTCCTTACTTTCTGCAGAAGCCTACCATGGGGAACCTTATCAAATGCCTTACTAAAATCCATGTACACTACATCCACTGCTTTACCTTCATCCACATGCTTGGTCACCTCCTCAAAGAATTCAATAAGATTTGTAAGGCAAGACCTACCCCTCACAAATCCGTGCTGACTATCCCTAATCAAGCAGTGTCTTTCCAGATGCTCAGAAATCCTATCCTTCAAGTAGGGTGCTTTATAAAGAATAGAGGACTAGACACCAGTTAAATTGGCATGGGTGTAGCACATAAGATAGCATTAGGGCCTAGGGTGCAGTTGTTGTTTGTAGCATTGTCACCAATAAACACTGGTTCACCGACATTCAGAACAATCTCTCTCCGCAGGGTGTGAGGAGTGGGGTGGGCTGAGTTGGGTGCCGGGTGTATGCCGGTTGAGTGTGGTGGCGGTGTGTGGAGAGGTGGGGGAGGGTGAGGTGTGGGAGGCCGCTGATGTGGGATGCGTGTGTTGGAGAACGGCAGGGGGCGGGGCCCCCCAAGGCAGTCGTGGGTACCCCAGTGGCCACCCTTGGAGGCGGCAGGGGCCTGGGCCAGAGACGCGGGGGCACCGTGTGGTAGGGCCTACCCCGTGCATGATCCATCCTCACTCGCTCTGTCCGCCGCCCAAGACCCAAACCACCCCCCCCCACCCCGCCACCAAAAAGTCTGTGGGCCGGAGCGATGGAATGGTTAGTTAGAATGCAAGGATCAGCTGGGATGTGATACTGGGGTGGGAGTCAGACATTGTCAAACTTTGCAGAGCACCAGAGCTCATCGCAGAGCGGGTCATCCTCCATCCCATGGACCAGACCCGCTGATGCTGCTGGCCCAGGGCCAGTACCCTGTGGGGCAGCTGGTGGGAAGACTGGCGGGGGGATAGGGGTGCTGGAGTGGGAGTTGGGGGATGGGGTGCAGGGACGGGGCATTGTCCGTGAAAGTGGGTGGCGGGAGAGGGAGATTTTTGTAGTCGTGGGCTGGGATGGTTGAGCTGCCGGTGGCCAGGTCCCCTAGTCGACAAACCTGGAGGCGATCAGGTTGTCCTGTATGTGACGGCCCCGGCGCACACGTCGTACAGCCACCTGTGCCAGCCCCGCCCCCACGTCGCTGACATTTATTTTCACAGTAACTTCACGGCAGTGTTAATGTAAGCCTACTTGTGACACGAATAACGATTATTATTGTTATTATGTCCTGCCCATTCTGGCCCTCCTCCACATCCTTCTCGTCAGATGCGAAATGCCATTCCTCCACCTCCTCCACCAGCATGTTCCCTCCTCTGCTGTGCGATGTTGTGGAGGACGCAGCAGGCCACCATGATACGGGAGACTCTGCCAGGTCTGTACTGGAGGGCCCCTCCAGAGCGGTCCAGGCACCTGAACCCCCATCCCCACCTCTCCACACACCGCCACCACACCCAACCAGCACACCTCCTGCACCCAACTCAGCACACCGATGCACCGCTCAATGATGTCCCTGCTTGCTGCATGGGCATTGTTATAATGATAACCCCTGTTGCCCAAGAACGAACCCCTCACCTGGAGGAGCACCTTGAAGGTGTCGGGCACGGTTAAGTGTGTCAGGAGAAAGGCATTGTGCATGCTGCCTGGATAGGGAGCACAGACGTGTACAATTGAGGGAGTGGAATCCCTTCCAATTGATGAAGGGCACCCCCTCATACGCCGGTGTCCTTCGGGGGACATGCATCCCGTCAATCGCCCCCTGGATCAGGGAATGCCAGCGATGGAGCGAATCCTGCTGCCCCGACAATCTGGTGGGCTCAGTCCACATTGAAAATAATGTATTGTGCCGCCTGGTCATATAGGGCCTCCGTGATGGTGCGGATGCATCTCTGCACAGAGGTCTGTGAGAGCCCAGGGAGGTCCACACTCGGCACCTGGGAGGACCCCATGGCATAGAAGTTCAGGGCAACTGTCACCTTTTTTTATTTTTGCAATTAAGGGGCAATTTAGCGTGGCCAATCCACCTACCCTGCACATCTTTGGGTTGTGGGGGATGAGGCCCACACAGACACGGGGGAATGTGCAAACTCCACACGGACAGTGACCTGGGGCCAGGATTGAACCCGGGTCCTCAGCGCCATGTGGCAGCAGTGCTGACCACTGCACCACTGTGCCTCCTGGGTGACCGTCACCTTGACGGCCACCGGGAACGGGTGTCCTCCCCATCCTCTAGCGGTTCCAGATTCACCATGATGTCGCACAGTCCCCCTGCTCAGTCACAGTCGACAGCAGCACGTCTGGCCTGCAGACCCTCCTACGACAGGTGCTGCCAGTATCGACGAGACCTGACGCGATGCCTCCTTTGCACCTCCTTGTCTGCCTGCTGGGCGGCCGGCTCTCCATGATCACCGGCTGGCTCCCACTCCCCTGGGGCAGGCCCCAGTTCAGCAGGATCCTCTCTGCGCAGCTGCTGCTCATGTAGCTCAGTGCAACTGCCAGGGCTGCGTCAGCCAGGCAGATGCCAACCAAAATCCGTTTTCTGCAGCAAGTGAAGGGGCAGACATATTAGCATGGTGAGTACTCCCATGCCCAACCAGTTCCAAGGGGCTTGCACTGCGGCCGCTGCACCCGCTCAGCAGCCACAGTGCCCATTTCTCAGTTTTAATTACCACAAGTGAACTGCGCTGACGTCACTACCGCCAGGTGGACACAGAGCATCGCAGTAGGCTGGAGACTACCATTTTGGGCCCGATAATAATATGCTAACGGCTGTTACTGTACGATGTGCGTGCTCAGGCAAGCGTGGGACATGGAAAGTATTCATGCCGCCACCGAGGCGCCAACCTCAATTTTTCGGCCGGCGCCCAATTCACTGCCGTCGCTGGATGGAAAATACCGCCCAAAAACCCCTACAGGTAAAGTAACAACTGGCCAGCCATGTAACAGGCAGAGGATATTGGAGGACTTGCTTTGACGGTCAGGGATTCGGAACTAAACTCGTCAGCCAATTTTTGTTTAGCAACATCCTGAATCAATTGCAAAACATGTGGTAATTAGGCCATTGTAAAAGAAGCTCTTACATTTTTTTGGTTCGGTCATATCCTTCATTGTGGTTATTTCATATTGTGAATGAGGTGTAAAGACCGACCCTTATAATAATCGGAATTATATCAGGTAAAGATGCGATTGCATTAATATAACATTATTATGTGTGTGGCCAATTAAAAGAGAGAAAACTAACTCGCTCCCCTCCCGATCCTAGCCCCACCCCGTGACCTCTTCCCTCTGCACCATGCCCCTAACCACGCCACTGGGGGGCTTCCTGCCCCGCCACCCCTCTCACCCCCACCCCTGCCAGCATCACGCTCTGTGGCCCCTGTTCCGTATTCTCCTGCCGGATCTACCGTGAGTGCCCTCCTTGGATGGACCGCTTGCTACCCCGCCAGCCTTTTATGGATAACGGGGTTAGTTCATTTGGACAGATTTTTGGAAGAGTTACTGGAAAATAAAAATGGTTGCAAAAAGTGATTGCAGATTGAGTAGTTTGAAAAAGAAACGAATAATCAAACAGCATCTGCTTTGTTACCTCAGTCCCAGCAATTCAGCTCTTCACTGATATCGAACATCAGAATGCTCAAATATGTCACTTTACTTCCAGCAAATAAACACTTTTCCAATATCAAGTTCAACTATATTGTCAACTGTGGTCATTAATGCTGTGCATTTGCTAGTTTGTTGTCTATCTTAGATTTATCTCAGAACAATGCAGTGATGACTCTAGTTATAAATCCAAACCGGTTCATTTACAGAACTTTAAAACATATTAGAACTTACAGGATGTTATATATACTCAGGGCAGCACGGTAGCATAGTGGTTAGCACAATTGCTTCACAGCTCCAAGGTCCCAGGTTCGATTCCGGCTTGGGTCACTGTCCGTGCGGAGTCTGCACATCCTCCCCGTGTCTGCGTGGGTTTCCTCCGGGTGCTCCGGTTTCCTCCCACAGCCCAAAGATGTGCAGGTTAGGTGGATTGGCCATGATAAATTGCCCTTAATGTCCAAAATTGCCCTTAGTGTTGGGTGAGGTTACTGGGTTATGGGGATAGGGTGGCAGCGTGGACCTTGGGTAGGGTGCTCTTTCCAAGAGCCGGTGCAGACTCGATGGGCCGAATGGCCTCCTTCTGCACTGTAAATTCTATGATACACATGGGCCTAGATTTTCACTGAGCCAGAATGACATGGATCCCATTAAAAATGGCAACTGGGGTGTGATTCTGGGGTTTCAGATTTTTGGTAGAGACATTTAAGGCTGTGAACTGGTTTGGGTCAGAAGTCCACACCATGCATTCCTGACCTGGCTGGCTCCGTTGCAGATATAGACTGGTCCTAATACTCTGCAAAAAGATTTGGGCTAGATTTTCAATGTGTCACGATTCATGGCTCTTCAGAGATGCCATTAACCATAGTCTGCATGAAGGTAACTTTTAAAAGCTAAGTCTAAAGGTCTTTTTCATGCCACCTATACTAAGGTATGCCCCCCAAATAACCCCACAGCTTCTCATGTCTGATATGCCAAGTTATTCCATTCCACCCATGGCCATGGCCCCTCGTTCCCCCTATGCCAAGCTTTGGTGTTTCCATGTCCATGACCCACAATGCATAATATATAGTGAGGATGGGCTGAGAGCTCAGAAATCCATTAGCCTGCAGGAACCCCAGAAGAAATTTTACCTTTTTGACAGTTCTGGTTCTTTCACATCTGCTCTCAATTATACAAGGTTAAGCAGTTTCAAGTGCTTGCAGTTTCAGTTACTGGAATCTTTTAGAGTCGAGATGGATGACACTTTTATTGCACTGTAGTAAAATTACTTTTTAAAAACATAGTGAAAGGTTATGAATGATTGTTTCTTAAAGTTTTTTTACACATCCAAATGTCACTGTCATTTCATAGATTTCATACAGTGTCTAATGGGTCAATGGGCAAGGGAATGCTACAGCTTGGCATAGGGAGTATGAGTGGACATCAGGCTGTGTGGAAGGGCATACCTTGCACAGGGGGTTTGAGGAGTCATAGAGTTGGGTGGGGAATAAGGTGGCATTGATGGGGCACGGGGATATGTGGGAGGTGGGGGGTGTGAGGGGTGAGGGTTGGAGGCCCATTATGTTTTCATTTCAACTGGAATGAAAACCCACAATACCAAGGTCAGCCTTTCAAACTGCTTGCGTCAATGCCCGGCTGCCCCTGTGCTTCTCCAATCTTTTCCCCAGGTTGTCTCGCGCAACACCAGCCTGCACCCGCACCCCTCAATGAAAATCTGATCCTTGGGGGGAACTTTCTGCCAAGGGATGGAGGCCAAGCCAGGAATTGTCCCAGCTCCTGCAATTTGCATCAAGGATGACAATCCAGTCAAGCTGTGGGATTCTCCATCAGCAGGATCCTCTGCATCACCGACAGCGCACCCACTCCCATGGGTTTCCTGACAGTGTGAGGTGGCCACAATGGGAAACCCCAATGGCTGGCTGTGGGGACGGAAAATCCTGCTACAAGCAGGGGTGCACCTCACCAGAAAACGGAGCTGGCGGGACAGAGAATCCCACCCAAGGTCTCTGAAGGAAGCCTCATTCTTTCTGGAACATTCTTTGTGTGGTTTCAGTACTTAACTATCTCATTCCATGAATAGGTTTAAGCAATCAAGAACAGTTACAAGAATCAAAACACTATTTAACTTAGTCAAATTCAGATCAGTCAAACCATTGAACAGTACAGTAAAAGCATCAGATGTTGCAGACCCCTGTAGTTTTATACACTTTTGATGATCAGTCAGAGTCTCTCTCTTTAAGATCTCTGTCCTCCAATTTGTGGGAATCTCTTTCTTTGAGTGCAATATAAGTCTTTGAGATGTTCAATCATTTAGATCCTATTTTAGGAAATTGGGTTGGTTTACTATATTGACAAGGCATACCATCCAATGAAGACTCTTTTAAAACACAATACCCAATTTTCTGGAACACCATCTTATCTCAGCTCAAGACCCATCTTTATAACTATAAATAAAAGTAAAGTAGCCATAGTCCCCGATGACCATACGCTGCTTTACCCTTCTAGGGGGGGTAAGAGCTGACTGGTGGTGATTTAACCTGAGGATAACCACAGCTCAGGTAAGAGGCAAGCTGGAGAAGGCGGGCCTTTATGAATGACCTCAGCCGTTATGGGAATTGAACCCGTGCTGTTGGCCTTAGTCTGCATCACAAATCAGCTGGCAACCCACTGAGCTAAACCGGCCCCCTTCATAACTAGTGTCACTCACAGTATTGCATTATCTCTGTTGTTTCCCTTGATAGCCTGTGTCTCAGTCTCTCAGCTTGCTAAGTTCAGCAAGGTTAATTTTAAAAGACTGACAAGCGTCTTTCCAAGTTTCCCAAGGCATGCAGAATGTCAAGCTTAAAACTTAAATCAAAGGGATTTTTGTTTTGCCCCACAGCCCACTGCAGTCAAATCATACTGGGATGTTCAAACAAAAAGCAACATAAACAACTGTAGGAGTCTATGCTAGGTGCTAGGTGCCCCTCCCTGTGACTCCGATGTTGCAGTGCCCATGATCTGTGATAATGGAGGACTAATGCTGCCAGTGACATTGCTGAAGCGCCTGTCAGTGGAAATCTGCACTGGGATAATGTGACCATCTAGACTGTTTAATGTGGTGACGTTGAAGCGGATAGTCTGAATGGCAGAAATCTGAATAGCCAACAGATGTGCACAGACTTGTTCAAAAGGATGATATACTTCACTATAGAGGATCATGGGGCTGCCACTCTCTCCAAGGTTGATCGTTCCTTCCCCTTGTACCCAGTAATGCTCAGTGAAGAGGAAAATATTATATCAGGTTTAACCCCCCCTTGTATTCCCCACAGATTAGCAATTAAGGGAGCTCTTCTAAGGAAGGAGGCAGAGAGGATACAACTAAGTTAATATGGTGTATAAGAGCATAATGAGCACCATCATTTTGTTTCCTAGCAGATTGCTGGAGGCGCACCACTGTGAAGGCACCTTGGAGGTGTTATTACGTTAATGATGGTATATAAATACAAGTTGCTGATGTACTGGGCTCCTACCAGTATACTGTGTGTCATGCAAGAGCGCTGCCTTGAGAAAGTAGGTCAGATTTGGGACCAAGAACAGAACATATTACAAGGTTTGAGGATGAGTGTATGGATTTTTTTATTGAACAAAAACCTTTAGCATTTGCCACACCAAGAAGCAGCCATTCAGCTCGAGCCCCGACTATTGGCGGCCTTTCAGGCTCGAACATCATCCATGCTTTTTGGAAGGGATCTTCACACTGAACGTTTGGTCACCGCAATGGTGCCCGCTGATCTACAGCTCGTCTCGCGGAGCTTTCAATGGAAAGTGCTGGAATTCCTTTGGTACTTCCTCCCCCTTGGCTGATCTTTTGTAGAAGCCCATGGATTCGAGAAGAGCAGAGAGTTTGTCCGCTGTCATGTCCCTTACCAGGTAACTCTGAAGGGAAGGTGAAGCAGAAAACGTTGAGAACACAGTCCGCAGTGGATACCCGTCTCTATGAACCGTTAGTGCACACAACAAGAAGCCAGATCAGAACAATTACCTTCAACCACAAACAAGAGATTGTGGTAAAATTACATAGCGTTTAATTATCGATTATTATCGACGCCCAGAAATAGAACATAGAACATTACAGCGCAGTACAGGCCCTTCGACCCTCGATGTTGCGCCGACCTACGAAACCACTCTAAAGCCCATCTACACTATTCCCTTATTGTCCATATGTCTATCCAATGATCATTTGAATGTCCTTAGTGTTGGCGAGTCCACTACTGTTGCAAGCAGGGCATTCCACGCCCTTACTACTCTCTGAGTAAAAATGTTGGTGCAGTTCTGCTGAGAGCAGAGTAGGTTAAGGGGAGATTTAATAGAGGTGTTGAAAATCATGAGGGTCTTTTATAGAGTAGCTAAGGAGAAACTGGTTCGATTTTCAGACAGTCAGTAACCAGAGGCCACAGGTAATTGTCAAAATGATCAGAGGAAATGCAAGGTAAAAGCAAATTGCACAGCAACGTGTTCTGATCAGGAGAGCACTGCCTGAAGTGGAAAGGCATAGAAGCAGATTCGGTCGTAACTTTCAAAAGAGGGATTGGATAAATATGTGAAGGGTAAAAAAAATGGCAGGGCTATGGGGAAAGAGCAGGAGAGTGAGATTAATTGGAGAGCTCTTTCTAAAGCTCCGACACAGGCACTATGGACCAATTGGCCTCCTTCTGTGCTGTAAGATATTATTATTTGTAGCTGCTAGCTTTGTGGTTTGGGGAGTTAAAGGCCATCATCAGAATGAAGCACTGCTCTACAATTCTTTATCTTTACAAGGGAGGAAAGACGTGCTACACTACCAGGGCCGGGCGTAGATGCTCCTGTATTAATCAACCTACTGACATCACCATGAAAAGTGGGTTTCTATTGTATCGCTGGAAAACCAAAGATCAGATCCCCAGCCTACTTCTGAAATCAACCAAGAATTTGTTATCCTTTATGAAATTGTTCTCCGTCAGGTGCTGACTGCAATTGCTCACTGCAAAACCTGTCTTCATACAACAGGTCAGCGTATCAGTTACAAACTATTCTCACTCCCTTTCATTTTTTATGGATAATGAGTGCAAGCATTTATTGACCTACATCCTCTGTGCATTTCTCACTGTCTCCATCATTCCCTTTCCGCATCTGTTTCTCCATCCTGTTCATGCACACTCTCTTTTTTCTCTTTTTTCTTTTTGTCTTTCCTGGCACAGATCAATTTCTGCATTCCTCTCTGTCTCGTTCTATTTATCTCTGTGTCTCAAGCAGGATGTATAAGAATACCTTCACTTTTTGATCAAGATTTTCTCATTCTGTCTGCTGCTATTGGACTAAACAATATTGGTATAAAAGAGATAGATCCCCAGCTTTCTCTAGCTAGGGCAGCACGGTGGCACAGTAGTCAGCACTGCTGCCTCACAGCGCCAGGGACCTGGGTTCAAATCTGGCCTTGGGTCATTGTCTGCGTGGAGTTCACACTTTCTCCCCATGTCTGCGTTGGTTTCCTCTGTGTGCTCCGGTTCCTCTCCTAATCCAAAGATGTGTAGATTAGATGGAGTGACCATGATAAAATTGCCCCTTAGTGTCCAGGGATGTGTAGGTTACAGGGACAGGATGCTCTTTTGGAGGATTGGTTCTGACTCGATGGCCTCGAATGGCCTCCTTCTGCTCTGCAGGGATTCTATGATAATTCTGATATCCACCTTTTTCTCCAGATGTTGCATAGAAATTCAAACATAAGTGGATACTGACCTTGACAACTTCGTCCTTCAGGTTGTAAAAGAGGAGTTTGGGTTCCTTGTCATCCTGTAAGTTATACTGCAGATTATGACTGAAGGACAAATTTAAGGAAACTTGTTCAGAGAGACAGAGAGAGGAAGCATTGGACAAGTTGCCCATTCTGCGCCAACTCGTAAACTGATGGGTCTGCCAATTACACAGTGAGTGTCCATTACTGCTTGAGTAAAGTTGAATATTGTGAATTTTAAAGGGTACGCAGAATGTATAACAGTATTCTTTAAGCTTGGTAATAATAATTCCTGAATGTGAAAGCTTTGAATCGAGAAGATTAGATACTGTGCTCACAGCCATGATGAATCCCACAGATGAAAGAAAGAATAGGATGGAATATGTCAACTTGTCTCCTCTCTACAATCATACAAAAGGATACTACAATGCCAAACGGTTCAGCAGGAACTGGTACAGCTCTGGTATCTTCTTAATTGATCATCCAACCAAACTTGGTGCCTATAAAACAACATCAAAATGTGGGATCAACAGAGCGCAGAGCAGAAGAAATGATCTTAATCTGGTTGGTTGTGCTAACTGATGTCTCTGGATAGTGCCTTTAATATTACAACTCACCATGAGTGTAACGCCTGTCAATTCTGCTCCTTTGTTCCACTTTCCCCATTCTGGCTTTATTGGGACCAATATCAGACATCAGTGTTAGATATCCAGCATTCTCTCCTGGTGTACCATTTAACAAAGGGTTGGTTCCTGGTCTGAACCATTGCTTGTCTACAAGTCTTACCCCAACTTTGGGTTTCTGCCTTTTATTTTTGCTGGTTCCGCACATGTCACCCCTCCAGGTAAATGCTGTTGATGGTTTTTGATGTAATCTGAAGCCCCGTAAAATCTGTCAGAATCTTTGTCACCCAATTGTGATGCTCGCCTTTAATTGATCCCATCTTTTTTATGGCTGAGTTGCACTCAGTTTTTCTTTCCTACTGGTGAAACTTGCACTCCGGGGTTTTATACTAGTGTGGTAATACCAAGTAGTGCAGTACCTGAGAGGTGGATGCCCATTGGCTAGACCTAGGAGTCTACCATTGGCTAATGTACATAGCACTGCCCTGAGAGGCGGGGTATAAGAACCAATGCCGTCCCAGCAGCCTTCACTTACTGTATCGAAGCTGCTGGGTACAGTTCTAGCTGATTAAAGGCTATTAGTTATGACTCACCTTGTCTCGAGAGTATTGATTGTGCATCAATTTAATCAGCTATTACTTCTGAAAGGGTGGATCTCCGCATCAAGTCGGAGTGTCTTCAGCTCAGCCCCCACGCAGACAACTCCGCTGCTATCTTCAAGCCCTGGCTGGCGTGTTTTAAGAGCTTCATCGACGCGGCTGCCGACACCCCCACAGAAAGGCAGAAAATGCACCTTCTACGCTCCCGGGTCAGCCCTGCAATCTGCCCTCTGATCGAGGAGGCGGAGAATTATGCTGCAGCTATCGAGCTGCTAGAACGACATTACATCCGTCCTCTGAACCAGGTCTACGCCTGTCACCTGCTGGCAACTAGAAGGCAGAGCCCAGAAGAAACACTGGAAAACTTCTACCGGGCCCTACTAGTGCTGGGCCGAAACTGTGGCTGCCCAGCAGTTACGGGGAACGAGCACACGGAACTTTTAATTCGGGACGCTTTCGTGGCAGGTATGGCTTCCCCCGACATCCGCAGAAGGCTCCTTGAAATGGACACACTGGGCCTCACTGAGGCACGGGCCCTGGCAGGGTCCATGGACGTTGCGTACAAAAACGCACTGGCTTTTGCTCCCGGACGCACGGTGCCCCCCTGGGCTGCGTGGCACCCCATTGCGGCAGCCCCCCAGATATTCCCGTTCACCCCCGCAGGCCTGTGCGGCAAGACGGCCCGTTTTCACCGCCGGCCAACACTGCTTCTTCTGCGGCCAGGCGAATCATCCCCGCGCGTGCTGCCCGGCCCGCACCGCCACCTGCATAGAACATAGAACGATACAGCGCAGTACAGGCCCTTCGGCCCTCGATGTTGCACTGAAACAAAAGCCATCTAACCTACACTATGCCATTATCATTCATATGCTTATCCAATAAACTTTTAAATGCCCTCAATGTTGGCGAGTTCACTACTGTTGCCGGTAGGGCATTCCACGGCCTCACTACTCTTTGCGTAAAGAACCTACCTCTGACCTCTGTCCTATATCTATTACCCCTCAGTTTAAAGCTATGTCCCCTCGTGCCAGCCATTTCCATCTGCGGGAGAAGGCTCTCACTGCCCACCCTATCTAACCCCCTGATCATTTTGTATGCCTCTATTAAGTCTCCTCTTAACCTTCTTCTCTCCAACGAAAACAACCTCAAGTCCAACAGCCTTTCCTCATAAGATTTTCCCTCCATACCAGGCAACATCCTGGTAAATCTCCTCTGCACCCGCTCCAAAGCTTCCACGTCCTTCCTATAATGCGATGACCAGAACTGTACGCAAGGGTGCGGCAAGAAAGGCCACTATGTCGGGGTCTGCCAGGGCCGCGCCGTGGCAGCGGTCTCCAGCGACTATCGGCAGCCTTTGTTTCAGGTCCCGGCCGTCCAAGGCCCACCGCCACCCTCCTATCCCCTGGCCGCATGCGATCCACGGGCACGGACATTTTGCCCCCCGGCCACCACGCTGGATGGGTGGGCGCCACCATTTTGTCCCTCGCCGCCGCCATCTTCTGCATCCCCGGACTCCATGTGCGACCCGTGGCTGACGCCATCTTGGATGGGGCCTCAAGCCCCCTGCACAGCCGACTCCACGCTGCCCAACCAGAACTTCCCCTTGCTGCAGCTGGCCTCCGTTACCCTGGACCGGCCTCAAGCCCCCAGCACAGCTGACTCCACGCTGCCTGACCAGAACTTCCCCTTGCTGCAGCCGGCCTCCGTTACCCTGGACCAGAGTCAGCCCCGGACGCCAGCGAAAGCCACCACAACGATCGCCATTAATGGCCACGTGACGTCGTGCCTGATCGACTCCGGGAGCACGGAAAGCTTTGTCCACCCCGACACGGTCAGGCGCTGTTCTCTTGTCACCCATCCCGTAAACCAACGGATCTCCCTGGCCTCCGGGTCACATGCAGTGGAGATAAAGGGGTTCTGCCTAGCGAACCTCACTGTCCAAGGCAGGAAATTCCGCAATTTCCGCCTGTAAGCTCTGCCGCACCTCTGCACAGCCCCCTTCTTGGGCTGGCTACAAAGCCTGACCTTTAAATTTGGCGGCCCTATACCCCCCCTTACTGTCTGCGGCCTCCTGACCCTTAAGGTTGACCCGCCTTCCCTGTTTGCGAACCTCACCCCGGATTGCAAACCTGTCGCCACCAGGAGCAGACGGTACAGTGCCCAGGACCTGACCTTCATCAGGTCCGAGGTACAAAGGCTGCTGAAGGAAGGGGTCATCGAAGCAAGCAACAGCCCCTGGAGGGCTCAAGTTGTGGTGGTAAAGACCGGGGAGAAACACAGGATGGTCATCGACTATAGTAGACCATCTACAGGTTTACGCAACTGGACGCGTACCCTCTCCCCCGTATAGCCGACCTGGTAAACAGGATTGCGCAGTACAAGGTTTTCTCCACGGTGGATCTCAAGTCTGCCTACCACCAGCTGCCCCTCCGTCATGGTGACCGCCAGTACACTGCCTTTGAAGCAGATGGGCGGCTCTATCACTTTTTAAGGGTTCCCTTCGGTGTCACGAACGGGGTCTCGGTCTTCCAACGTGAGATGGACCGAATGGTTGACCGGTACGGCTTACGCGCAACATTCCCGTATCTTGATAACGTCACCATCTGCGGCCATGACCAGCAGGACCACGACACCAACATCCGAAAATTTCTCCAGACCGCGAATATCCTTAATCTGCCCTACAATAAGGATAAATGAGTGTTTAGCACCGACCGTCTGGCCATCCTAGGCTACGTAGTGCGAAATCGAGTCATAGGCCCCGACCCTGAGCGCATGCGCCCCCTCATGGAGTTCCCCCTCCCTCACTGCCCCAAGGCCCTAAAGCGCTGCCTCGGCTTCTTTAGCTATTATGCACAATGGGTCCCTAATTAAGCAGACAAGGCTCGACCCCTGATCCAGTCCACAACCTTCCCCCTGTCGACGGAGGCCCACCAGGCCTTCTGCCACATCAAAGCGGACATCACAAAAGCCACGATGCGCGCCATCGACGAGTCCCTCCCCTTCCAGGTCGAGAGAGATGCGTCCGACGTAGCTCTGGGGGCCACCCTCAACCAAGCGGGCAGGCCCGTGGCTTTCTTCTCCCGCACTCTCCACGCTTCCGAAATTCGCCACTCCTCGGTCGAAAAGGAGGCCCAGGCCATAGCAGAAGCTGTGCGACACTGGAGGCATTACCTGGCCAGCAGGAGATTCACTCTCCTCACGGACCAACGGTCTATGGCCTTCATGTTCGATAATGCACAGCGGGGCAAGATTAAGAACGACATGAACTCTCCACCTACCATTACCAAATCTTGTACCGTCCCGGTAAGCTGAATGAGCCTCCTGATGCCCTGTCCCGCGGCACTTGTGCCACCGCGCACGTGGACCGCCTCCGAGCCCCCCACGAGGACCTCTGCCACCAGGGGGTCACTCGTTTCTTTCATTTAATTAAGACCCGCAACCTGCCCTACTCCATTGAGGAGGTCAGGACAGTAACCAGGGACTGCCGAATCTGTGCGGAGTGCAAACCACACTTCTACCGGCCAGAGAGAGCACATCTGATAAAGGCTTCCCGTCCCTTTGAACGCCTCAGCATGGATTTCAAGGGCCCCCTCCCCTCCACCGATCGCAACACATACTTCCTGAACGTGATTGACAAGTACTCCCGGTTCCCATTCGCCATCCCCTGCCCAGACATGACCGCAATCACCGTCATCAAGGCCCTCCAGGGTATCTTTACACTGTTCGGTTTCCCCGCATACATACACAGTGATAGGGGGTCCCCCTTTATGAGCAACGAACTGCGTCAATTCCTGCTCAGCAAAGGCATCGCCTCCAGCAGGACGACCAGTTACAACCCCCGGGGAAACGGGCAGGTAGAAAGGGAGAACGGAACGGCCTGGAAGACCGTCCTGCTAGCCCTTCGGTCCAGGAATCTCCCAGTCTCCCGCTGGCAAGAAGTCCTCCCAGTGGCCCTTTACTCCATCCGGTCGCTGCTCTGTACTACCACAAACCAGACACCTCACGAACGTCTCCTTGTTTTCCCCAGGAAGTCCTCCTCTGGGACCTCGCTCCCAACCTGGCTAGCGACACCCGGACCCGTCCTGCTGCGGAAACATGTGAGGGCGCACAGGTCGGACCCTGCTGCATGCCAACCCCCACTACGCCTACGGAGCGTTCCCCGACGGCC
Organism: Scyliorhinus torazame; assembly: GCF_047496885.1. NCBI lineage: Eukaryota > Metazoa > Chordata > Chondrichthyes > Carcharhiniformes > Scyliorhinidae > Scyliorhinus > Scyliorhinus torazame. The sequence continues at coordinate 45,894,866 of NC_092707.1, forward strand.
GCCAAGATACGGTCTCCCATCGGGACCTGGCGCCCGCCGGAGCCCCACGCGCACCCGCACCATTGCCCCCACCCTCCCCGCAGCACCTGACCGGAGGGTCAGTACTGCCGCCGCCCCTACCCAGCGCCAAACAGGCACCGACGCCCCCTACAGGCGCCGCCACCCTCCTGCCCACTTTTCGCCCCAACATCGCCGCCTAGGGGTGACAAAGCTGCCGGGGAGGAAGACACCACATTCCCGGAGCCACAACCGCCGGGGCCCCCACCAGGATCATCGCCGAAGCCCAGACGCTCCAGAAGGACGACCAGGCCACCCGATCGACTGATTGCTGCACCATAAAACAAAAAAAACTTTCTCTGTTACCCTCGACATCACGGTACCTCCATACCTGGTCCTACCATGCAAAAGGCGACAGTAACGCTGGCCATCACCCCGCTGGGTTCTTTTTTAACAGGGGGTGAATATGGTAATACCAGGTATTGCAGTACCTGAGAGGTGGATGCCCATTGGCTAGACCTAGGAGTCTACCATTGGCTAACGTATAAGAACCAATACCATCCCAGCAGCCTTCACTTTCTGTATCGAAGCTGCTGGGTACAGTTCATGCTGATTAAAGCCTATTAGTTATGACTCACCTTGTCTCGAGAATAATTGATTGTGCATCAACTAGTGACTGAGTTGTTCCAGAATAATTGGATATAGACGGCTAACTTTCCATTTAACTGAACCTCGCGAGATGTCGCGATCTGGAATTCGGCCTCATTGGATGTGATCCAAATCAGCATATTTAAATGAATTATAAGGTTCATTTAAATACGTTTGCACCGTATTCCCCCGGGGCCCGGGAACTAATGAACTCCCCAGCGAGTCCTCGACCGGGCGGCGTTTAATACTGGCCCACACAAACACGGACCAGTTGAAAAAGCAGCTTGGAGACACACAAGTGGTTGGTCTCTGGGCAGGGTGGTACCCTGGCACTCCCACTGGAACACACCCATTTTGGCCCTGCCAGCCTGGTATCTTGGGATTGCCATCCAGGCACCCTAGCCAGCCAGGGTGGCATGCGGGCGGTGCCAAGTCAGATTCCAGGTTGCCCATGCCAGGGGTCGGGACAGGGTGCCTTGCCCTGAAGAAGTGGGTGAGGGGGGACTCGAGGACCATGGAAGAGGTAAGTTGGGTGCATTGGGGTGGGGGGGGGGCGGGGGGTGACCAGAGGCTGTGGTAGGGATGCTGATGGGGGGGTGCGGGTGGAATGATCGGAGCTGCCTTTAAAAATGGTGCCCCAATCCGTGAGTAAGTAGTCTTCCTGGGGAGCTGAGTTCGTCAGTGCAGGAAATGATGTAAGTGCGGTCTTGATGGGATGTTCCTCGCCGAGGCCAAAACAAAGAACAAAGTGCGGTTGAATCGCGCTGCAGCCGCCAAGGAACACCCTGCCAAACTCGCCCAAAAGCAGACTTTGATTTTTTTTTCCGTTCAATTTCTCTGTCTTTAATTCAAGAAAGTCTTTAAATTGGCTCCTCTTTAAACATAACTGTTGGGTGTGAAAAAGATATACAAGGAAAATGGAACCTTGGAGATTAAGTCTTGTTGCTACCAGTAAAGGAGGTTGTATAAAGACAGGGGCCGGGATTCTTGCAAACGGCGGCTAAGTGTTAATGCCGGAGTAAACACCGCAGTGTTTCAGGCCGGTGTCAATGGGCCTCTTGGTCCAGCGATTCCTTGCCCACAGGGGGCCAGCACGGCGCCGGATTGCTCCGCGCTGCTCCAGCTGCCGTATGCGGCCCCGCACCGCCGGCTGCGGGTCCGTGCATGCGTGCAGCGGCTGCTTCCGCGCCAGCACTATGCAACATGGCGGAGCCACAGAGCGGACCGCCGCGGAAGCAGGTAGGTTCCCCCCAGATCGCACGCGCCCGCCGATCGGTGGCCCCCAATCGCGGGCCTGGCCGTCATGGAGGCCCCCCCGGAAACCGATCCCTCTGCCCCCCCACCAGGACGGCCACCGCAGCCGCGACTCCGAGCTCCCGCCGGATGGAACCATACGTGAACCACGCCAGCAGGAACTCAGCCGGTCGACCGTGGGAGCCTCTTTCAATGGCCCCCGACCGGCCCTGCGTCGACCGCGCACGACTGCCACCAATTCTCTGGTCGCCGGAGGTTTGCGTCCCGGCATCGGACCCAATCGTGGGTCTGATGCCCCATTCTCCGCCCCTGCGCCGAGCGCGATTTCGGCACTGAGGCACGGGGAATCCTGGCCAGGGAGTGGGATTTTCCACACCTTCCGCCACATTTTGCGCCGTAGCAGAGGGGGACCAATATTGTTCAGTGGCAGGAACTTCTGATCCCGCTGTCAACAGGACTTCCCACTTTTTCCCCTGTCCACCCCCCTCCCAACCCCCCTCCCAAACCCCCCCTCCCCGCCACTGGGAAACCAACGGCAAGAGATCCAGCTGACAGAAACAGAATTCCGGCCAGAGATTCAGTCACCCCTCCTCGCCCGGGTTTGTAACGATTTGGGGGCATCCCAGCCAGATCGTAACAAATCGAGGGGTCTCACCCGGATCAACAAAATTGGGGAACCTCACTTGGGGGTGGTCATAACAAAAGAAGCATGTTGGAAATGCAGAAATGGGTGAGAGAACATCAGACGGAGATGCCAGAAGCCATGACGTGAAGTGAGTGACTGCCCTTGACATCAATGCACCATCTGAACAAGTGTGGCATCAAGGAGCTCAAGCAAAACTGCTGTCAATGGGAATCAGGAGAAAACTGTCTTCTGGTTGGCGTCATAACTATTACAGAGGAAAACGGTTGTAGATTTTGGAGGTCAGTCATTTCAGCTCTGGGTCTTCACTGTAGAAGTTCCACAGGGTAGTGTCCTTGGCCCAACCATGTTCAGCTGCTTCATTAATCCCCTTCACTCCAGCATCAGAAGCAGGGATGTTCACCGACTAATGCATAATGTTCAGCACGATTCGCAATTCCTCAGATACTGAAGCAGTCCACGTCCACATGCAGCACGATCTGGACAATATTCAGGCTTGTGCCAGGCAAGTAACATTCATGCCACAGAAGTTCCAGGCAATGACTGTAACAAGAGAGAACCTAACCATGGCCACTTGACATTCAATGGCATTACCATCACTGAAAACCCCACTATCAACATCCCGGGGCTTACCATTGACCAGTAACTGAGCTGGATTGGCCATACAAATACTGCGGTAAGAAGGGCTGTTCAGAGATTGGAACAGCCCGGTTGGCGGGCACCCCCCCAGCGATTCTCCGGCCCGGATGGGCCGAAGTCCCGCTGTTAGAATGCCTGTCCCGCCGACGTGGATTAAACCATCTCTCTTACCGGCGGGACAAGTCGGCGCGGGCGGGCTCCAGGGTCCTGGGGGGGGGGGGGGGGGGCGATCTGGCCCCGGGGGGTGCCCCCACGGTGGCCTGGCCCGCGATCGGGGCCCACCGATCCGCGGGCGGGCCTGTGCCATGGGGGCACTCTTTTCCTTCCGCCTTCGCCACGGTCTCCACCATGGCGGAGGCGGATGAGACTCCCTCCACGGCGCATGCGCGGGGATGCCGTGAGCGGCCGCTGACGCTCCCGCGCATGTGCCGCCCGGCAATGTCATTTCCGCGCCAGCTGGCGGGGCAGAAATCAGTCCGGCGCGGGCCTAGCCCCTCAAGGTTAGGGCTCGGCCGGTCAAGATGCGGAGGATTCCGCACCTTTGGGGCGGCGTGATGCCGGACTGATTTGCGCCGTTTTTGGTGGCGGACATCACGCCGCTAACGGAGAATTTTGCCCCAGAGGTGGGGAAGCTTTTGAAAAAGATACTGAGGGACAGAACATATGGACATTTAGAGAAAAATGGACTAGTTAGTGGCAGGCAGCACGGAGTCATGGACAGAAATCTCCACCCTGCCGCACCACATTTCTGCCCCGACCGGCCGGCGGGAGTCTCCGTTACGCCGGCCGCTCAATGGAGTTTCCCATTGTGGGGCAGCCCCACGCTGTAGGGAAACCCCCGGGCGCCGGCAAAACGGAGAATCATGCCGGCGGAGAATCCCGGCCCATGTCTCACCAACTAGATTGAGTTTTTTGGAAGAGGTGACAAAGAAAATTGATGAGGGAAGAGGTGTGGATGGGGTTTATATAGAGTTTAGTAAGGCGTGTGACAAGGTCCCACATAGCAGACCGGTACAAAAACTAAAATTACCTGGGATTCAGGGTGATCTGGCTAGATGGATGCAGAACTGGCTTGGTTATAGAAGATAGAGAGTAGCGGTATTTTTTAGAATGGAGATCTGTAGCTTGTAGTGTTCCACAGGGATCAGTGCTGGGACCTCTGTTGTTTGTAGTATATATGAATGATCTGGAGGAAAATGTGGATGGTCTGATTGGTAAGTTTGTGGATGACACGATGATTGTCAGCACGGTAGCATTGTGGATAGCACAAATGCTTCACAGCTCCAGGGTCCCAGGTTCGATTCCGGCTTGGGTCACTGTCTGTGCGGAGTCTGCACATCCTCCCCGTGTGTGCGTGGGTTTCCTCCGGGTGCTCCGGTTTCCTCCCACAGTCCAAAGATGTGCGGGTTAGGTGGATTGGCCATGCTAAATTGCACATAGTGTCCAAAATTGCCCTTAGTGTTGGGTGGGGTTACTGGGTTATGGGGATAGGGTGGACGTGTGGACCTTGGGTAGGGTGCTCTTTCCAAGAGCCGGTGCAGACTCGATGGGCCGAATGGCCTCCTTCTGCACTGTAAATTCTATGATTCTATGATTCTATGATTGGCGGAGTTGCTGATAGTGCCGAGGATTGTCAGAGGATGCAACAGGATATAGATAGATTGGAGACTTGGGCACAGAAATGGCAGATAGAGTTTAATCCGGACAAATGCGAGATGATGCATTTTGGAGGATCAAATATAGGTATGAATTATCCTCTAATTGGCAGAACCCTTGGGAAACTTTAACATACAGAGGGATCTGGGAGTGCAGGTCCACTGTTCCCTAAAAGTGGTAACACAAGTGGCCAAGGTGATTAAGAAAGCATATGGCATACTTGCCTTCATCAGCCGGGGCATTGAGTACAGGAGTTTCAAAATCATGTTGTAGCTGTATAAAACCTTAGTTAGGCCGCATTTGGAGTATTGCGTGCAGTTCTGATTACCACATTATTAGAAGGACGTGGAAGCTTTGGAGAGAGTACAAAGAAGGTTCGCCAGGATGTTGCCTGGTCTCGAGGGTGTTTGCGATGAGGAGAGTTTGAATAAACTTGGATTGTTTTCACTGGAAAGACGGAGGCTGAGGGGAGACCTGATAGAGGTCTACAAAATTATGAGAGGCATAAACAGGGTAGATAGTCAGAGGTTTTTTCCAAGGGTGGAAGTGTCAATTACAAGGGGGAACAGCTTCAAGGTGAGAGAGGGAAAGTTTAAGGGAGATGTGCGGGGTAAGTTTTTCACGCAGACTGGTGGGTGCTTGGAACGCGCTGCCAGAGGATGTGGTAGAAGCAGGCACATTAGCAACATTTAAGAGGCATCTGGATGGGTACATGAATAGGAAGGAAATTGAGGGATACGGACAACGTAAGGGGAGGTGGTTTTGTTTATAGTTCGGGCATCATGATCTGCACAGGCTTGGAGGACCGAAGGGCCTGTTCCTGTGCTGTACTTTTCTTTGTTCTTTGTTCAACGACATGATTGACACCCCATGCACCATCCTTCAACATTCACTCCCTCCACCACCAATTCACCAAGGCTCCTCCATCAACATTTTCTGAGTTGCATTTTCTCCCATCTAGAAGGAAAAGGGCAGAGGATACATGAGGACACCACCGCCTGCAAGTTCCCCCCGCCCCAGGTCACACGCCATCCTGACTTGGAAATATATTGGCGTTCCTTCACTGTCGCTGGGTCAGGTTCCTGGAACTCCCTCCTCCACAGCACTGTGGGTGTCACCTTCTCATGGGTAATTAGGGAGGGCAATAAATGCTGGCATAGTCAGTGATGCCAACATCCTGTGAAATAATTTTAGAAATGCACAGACTGGCCCAAAGGCTGGAGGAGTTGGACCATGTTTTGTCTGCTGTTGTGATTCCTGCAAGCAAGTGTTTGGCTACCTCTGTGGACAGTGTGACAGTTGTCTTGGAGGCCTGGGTCCAGCAAAACAAACAGTGTGTTACCATCCCCAGCTGATGTCAATATTGGACAAATCAGATCCAAGAGTGAAACCTGACTTGATAGATGCTAATTCCTTTTTAGGAACCGTAGAGTTGTTACTGAACAAATTCACAGGAGTCTGCACCTAAATGTCGTAATATGAAAAGAAAGATAAAAAAGTTTTCAAGGCAAACAGATACAACTTTTGGCACTTGTAGATATATGTTTAATTGCACTGTGTTCAGGTTTGCTGTATTTAATGATAAACCATTTATTGTCTCATTTTGTCAGTAGTGTGATCATTGAGTAGTCAGAAATCAGTCTTGGCATCATCTGTGAATGTGTGCCCCAGGCACGTATCAAGCAACCCAGCAGATATTGTGCACTCAAGCTTGAGCCCTCTAAGAATGGTTTCTGTGCAGCATTTGTAGTCGTCATTGCAGGTCCTGCTCGGATCCTGATGTGAGGAGGATGAAAAGAGACTTCAAGGGAGTTTGACAGGAGAGGTGAGTGGTCAGGAACATGGCAGATGGAGTATGAGGATCAAAACGTGAGTCTGTGTACTATGACCAGAGGAATAGCTAACAGGAGTCTTTCCTGGATGGTGAGATATTGGGAAGTGTGAGTGGCCAAATGGATCTGTCTGTCCCTGTTCAAACGTAACTGTGAGCTCACGTGTAGGTGCAGCCAACAAGTGCGGCAGCAACTGTCAAGTTGTCTTTGGTTGCAAGAGAGATAAAGTGTAGGATTGAATAGGTCTGACTGAAGTTGACTGCAACTTTGGTGAGTCCTCACTTATTGTCTGTCCTGTGCTTCTCCTTACCTAGAGCAGCAACTGACCTTGCATAAAGTGATTACAGCCAAGTTTCATCAGGCAGATTCCAGGGGCTGGGGGATTATCCCATGAGGTGAAATTATCGCAGCTCCCAACCTTGCTGGGATTTTGATGCTATGAGACCCATGATTAAAGAAGCAAACCCGCTCATGTGTGGCCTTAGCTATAGAGAGGAGAACACAACTGAGCATAATTCTCATCCGGTTGCTTCATAATTACTAGGGTGTCAGCCAATTGTGCTCACCTTGAACACGTCCCACCTGAAAATATCTTCCCTCTCACTTTGTGTATTGACAGGCATGGAGCATTGGTGCTGTGAAGAAGATCCTTAGAAAATGGTTCACGTAACTTTCCAGAAAGTCTACCCTCCCCGTGTCACCCACCAGCTTCCCCCCATCAACCTTGACTCACCAATATAAACATTCTTCTCCCCTGTCATCCTTGAACCTCCCCTGTTATCCTTGCACCTATAACCATCAGCCTCCACATGCCTGCTTTCCACTCTGAGCCTATGCCCGTGACCATCCCCATGCCCACCCTGACTCTGACCCCTCCCATTATCCAAGCCAGCTGTTTCGACCACGTCCGCGACCCATACTCCCTTGTAAAGATTATTATTATATTATATTGAAATCTTCAACTACTCAACTATTACCCTGGACCTGTCATCCTACTGCATCCTACTCTCCCTCTCACGAAGATTGTTCCTTCTGTTGCCCAGTACCTTCAGTACCTCAGCACCCCACCACAGACAACATGGACCCCGCTCTCTAGGACCATCACTCTCTCTCCCACCATCCTGACCCAGAGTACCTCTCCCACGTCCAATTACAGGACCTCCAGACCCTCAAAGCAAGGCCCTTCGCTCCATCCTGCATCTGTGCACCCTTGCTTTCCATCTCTGCCTCCCTCCCTGCTCCAGGCAGTCTGTCTTCCTTCCCCGGACAGCCTCCCAGCATTCCATGTTGGGAAGCTAATTTTTGGCCTCCCGGTAAATTAAGTTTCCCCACTCGCCAAGCTTCCCACTGCTGACGGGGCTGGAAGATTCCAATCATGGATTGGAGCTTCAGATGACTATACTGGCATAAACTCAAGATGCATTGAATAACATCCGATATATACAGTGCTGGCATTTCATAAAAAAAAGGCCTACTTCTATACAGTGTATCTGGATGGATTAGTTAATGGTCTTCCTCATGCATAATCATCTTGTAACTTTATAGCCTCCATTCGTTTGGCAACGTGCACTTATATCCTGTTCTTGGTCTTTTATTTACACATCACACTGTTCAGTTGTCTCTTTCAACTTGCTCTGGCCAGCATTGGCATCTGATCAAAAGCTTTGTTCATTATCACTCACTTTCCATGTGAATATCACTTTGTCAAGAAGGATTATTGCGTATTTAATTGTGAGCAATGACAACTTAGCTGCTATGATATCTTACTCTCACCTCCAGCCGCTTAGTCATCTCTGGTCTAACCTTTCATCTCTTGAATTTCTCAATACTAATGTTCCTATCTAAACTTTCTTTTCTGCTTCGGAACAAAGATATTCACAGTTCTCCTCACCACATTCTCACTCGGTAAAAACTAAGACAAGCCACATCATCCCATATTCCAACTCAGTCTTGGGACTGAGGGATCCTACCTCCCATAGCCTCCAAATCCTTCTGAAATATACTTAAGGGACAAGGCCTCCACCACTTGGGCAACTCCGCCTTCACTTGGTTTCCTTTCTCCCGCTTTGTCCTGCAGTGTGAACGTCGCCTTCTCCCCAGCTTCTTAACGATAAAAGCAGGTACTTACAAATAGTGCTGCTCGAGCTATTTCCATTTCTTCCTGATTCACCTCTTCTGCTGCTTTTTGTCCACCAGCGTGGTGGATCATCAACGCCAAAGCACACAACAGCAATGCCGACAGCATCTCTTCTACCTGGGGCAAGAGGCAAACTGAGGACCACGTGGCACATTCATAACTTATAACAGGCTTGGACTAAGCCACTGTCCTGAGGGAGGAGACCCAGTGAGCACCGAATACAAATATACATTACCCAATTTGAGATAAACAGCCTGGGTAGATTACTTTGTTGCTGTGCTGAGTTTATTAATGAGTGTAGTCAGCTCAAGTCAGACACTTGACCTGTGTTCAACACAATTTATCTTCAGGGAAATGGTTTGTTCCTTGTCTGACCTGCAACAGGTGTCGCCACAGTTTTTTTTCCCCAGGTCGGTGTAATGTTTAGTCAATGCAGCAACCACACGTCAGCAGTACAACTGAGGGGCTGCCAAGTTACCAGCAGAAAGCTGGGGAATCAGCTGGCGTGGCTGTTTGCTTGAGTCCCGCGACAGCAGCTTCGAGGGAAGGTATGTTTTCTCATCAGGAAGAGAAAGAAGCAACATTTCAGAGCCACAGACGACAAATGCCAAACATACCGCAGCAATTATATAAGCTTTCAACAATGCGGAAAAAACGCCAGTCGCTTCTAGAAGAATACTGGCAAATTTTCCATCCCCTGTCATGTGACAACTTTAAGTATCACTGGAAATGCCGCCTCCGGACTTGCCCTGCTGATATTTGGTGGGTTGGGGTGTGAAGTGGCCAGTCGGATGGGCACAGAGAGGTATCAGGGTCTAACTGACAATACGTGACCTCTCTTGCATCAGAAAGCTTCCTGTTACTATTGGGAATCCTGACTGTCAAGATTCAAACATGGCGGCAAACTCGCACCTGGTCCATTTTGGTGCAACTGCTGCCTTACTCTTGAGTGTAAACAGGCTGGCAAACTCACACCCAGTTACCGAAGATTAATGCTCTGAGGAAACCTGATCGTTACAAAAAAGATTGGCAGGCATTCAAGTCACCTGATGTTCCAGAGGTTTCTTTTGGTGGTTTTAAATGTTGTGTCAAGCACTGTTGAAAAATAGTGAGCGCCTCACATCCCACTGACACCACAGTTATGGACATCCACACTTCCAGGGTCTCATCACTTGTTGGTGTCATGAGAACAGTCTGCAAATTCCTTCTTCTTGCACCCCTGGTTGGTCCCCAAATTCAATCCTCTGTAGCCTTGGAGATGTTCCAAAATTTTGCAGCCCATCTCCTACTTTCACCAACTCTCTATCACTCCTGTGCTTGCTGACCTACTTTGGCTCCCAGTTTAGCAATATCGTGACTTCAACATTTTCATTGTTACCATCGGTCCCCAGGTAAGAGGCAGGATGCTCCAATTGCCGACGCCGAAATCGCAATCAGTGATTGGCCAGGGAATCACTTTTGACTGCGAAATTGGGGGCGGCGCCTGTTTTCGAATACTCCACTCCCTCCAAAATGGTGTCATCGCTGACCATTTGGTCGTAATACTAGACACATGCTCCGGACATAGCCTCAGAATGGGAGAATCCAGCCCAAGGTTTCTCAGATTTGTTATCCTGGACGAGATTCTTCAATTTGTTATACTCCAGATAAGATACCCCCAAATTCTTAAGCCTCCAGGTGAGGAGGGATGAGCAGGCTCCCTTTCTTTATTCAATCGCCTTAGTTGGTTGCAGAGATATTACTTCCAAAAGCGATCCCTTCCCTTGTGGACACTTTTTCCCAGTGCCAATATATTTACATTTAAATGAAGTCAATTTAACCAGACTTCCTTGAGTTGAAGGACGTGTGTGTTTATTCACTACTAAATGTGAGGAATAGAATGGAACACACGCACAAACATTTACAAATATTAGAAATGAGAAGTGAGTTCAAAATAAGTTGAAGGAAAATATACAAATCAGCGTATAATTTGTCCTTGAGGAGTAGATGGTGAAACACTGTAGCCATTGAGATTCATGATTCCAGTAGTGCTGCCTTCAGCAGTTGAATAGTTGGTTTCAAGATTCCAGCATCCTGAAGTTCAGCTGAGATGTTGTCTAGCTTTCTTTTGAGCCCTAGCTTTGCTGACTTGGCTTGCATCAGCAGCCAGAGAGAGAACAAGACTTTTATTTTATCTACCTCAGAGCAGGGGTGACTGCTGCTGTATTTATACTTCTGTGGCACACACTCTGATGCACTGAGCACTAGTCCCAAATGGCAATGTTTTCCAGCTACCTTTTATCCCAGTTCCTTGGATATTTCTGGAAGGCGAAAATCCCACAAACCATTAATTAAAAACAAAACAAATTTAGAGTACCCAATTATTATTTTTTCCAATTAAGGGGCAATGAAGTGTGGCCAATCCAGCTACTCTGCACATCTTTGGGCTGTGGGGGTGAAACCCACGCAGACACGGGGAGAAAGTGCAAACTCCACACAGACAGTGACCCGGGGCCGGGATCGAACCTGGGTCCTCAGCGCCCTAGGCATCAATGCCAATCACTGGGCCACCCAGCTGCCCTCACAAACCATTCATGACATTACATGTATGATATCATTCCTGCTGAGTTGATAATCAGCTTCCATTATCTCCACAGGAGATGGCAGTTTGTTTCTGTATGGCTTGCATGCCTTTGATCTGTCCCTTTCTGGAAACTGAGTGTAACTTCCATTGTCTCTCTCTCTCTTATTATCACCCAATGGAGCAATTCAAACAGTGACAAAATTTACATTCCCAGAATTTACATCCTCATCTATCTATGGTTTGTATATCCATTTTTAAAAACGCATTTAATTTAAAAGTTCAAAAGGTCCATAGGTAATTTAGAGTTTTGTCCCCACCATCCTGATATAATCATTGTTTCCACATTCCTCCATGGCCTCACCACTCTTTGAGTGGAATCTTCCACTCTAAAGTCTAAGCTTGGTTGCAGACGTGGAAGTGAGAATGATTCCTGCTGGGGTGGGGGTGAGTGGGGGGAATGGCTGACTATGTGCGATCTTGCACTAGTCAGCTCATTGAGCATGCATATGCGAGCAGTTTGTCGCTTCACGCAGTGGGGGCAGTTAGACAGGAAGTCACAATTCCTGCTGCAACCTCATGTGATTGAAGGTGCAGGCGCCGTATCTAAAGGACACCCAGGGAGCCTGCACCACCCCTTCCAACACTTGCCTGGCCACTTACCCAGCCTTTCCCGCTAACCCTTCCTCCTTTCCTTGGTTGCACTTCCATTCACCCGGTCTCAAGTGGAGGCTGGCATTTACAGACGATCCGCCAGAGAGGACAATGCAGCGGGAACTCATCGTTAATCATGAGAGATGTCTAACTCGACTGTTGCACGCCACTTTGTCCATAGCTGACAAAGTGAGCGTTCTAATTTCTCGCTGGCAGGGAACTTTATTTGGAGGGGGAACTTAATTCTGGTGAGATGACCTTTTATCAGGTATTTTTTTCCCCATAGAATTCCTACAGTGCAGAAGAAGGCATCAAGGGGAGGTTGTGGAAGCAGATACATGAACAGCGTTCAAAAGGCATTCCAGCAAATACATGGAGAGGATGTGTATAGAGGGAAATGGCACTAGGATGTGCTGCGGGTTTTGTCCAAGGATGGTATCATGACCGGTACAGGCTTGGAGGGCCGAAGGGCCTGTTCCTGTGCTGTATTGTTCTTTGTTCTTTTAGGCCATTCAGCCCATTGAGTCTGCACGACCCCCTGAAAGAGCACCCCACCCGGCCTCAATCCCCTGCTCTATCCCTGTAACCCCACCTAGCCTACAATCTTTGGACTGTGGGAGGAAACCAGACGAAACCCACGCAGACACGGGGAGAAAGTGCAAGCTCCACACAGGCAGTCACCCAAGGCCGGAATCGAACCCAGGTCCCTGGAGCTGTGAGGCAACAGTGCTAGCCACCGTGCCAACTCATCTAATTATGGCCTTTTGGACATCCCTGAATTTAATCACTGGACAATTGTTGGCAACCCTTTCAGTTGACGATAGGCCCTAAACACCAGAATTTCTTTCCTGCATCTCTTTGCCTCTCAACCTCACTTTCCCCCTTTAAGACATTCCTGAAAATCTACCTCTTTGACTAAGCTTCGGGTCATCTAACCTCATACCTCCTCATGTAGCTCAGTGTTACAATGTTTTATAATGCTGCTGTGAATCTTTGTGGAGACGTTTTATTCTGTGAAAGGTGCTGGTTGGCATTGGTGCCGCTAATGGTTTGAACAGCCAAGCACTTTTTTTTCGCAATAAATGTTTCAAACCCATGAAGACTTGAGGTAAAGTTTGAAAGTACAAAGTTAATCCCAGAGGACAAATACAGCCAGCGTACATTAAATAATTAATGTAACTCACAGCTCCAAAATATGCAATGTGGTAATTTAATATTAACAACAATTTAATAATGAAATATTCATATGGCTTTAACTTCTATTCCCAGGAGTAAGTTAGGAGATGCAGTCAAATCGAAGGTTTGGGATGGTTGATATATAGAATACAGGCACTAGGAGTGAATTACATGCTGCAAGGGCTTAACAATGTATGCAAATTAATGAATACCTGAGAGTCAGTTACAGGCTAAGAATCTAATCAAGGACTGGAATGTTTCACATGTGGAATAATGGATCTGAGAGACTGAGTTACAGGCCAGAGGGTCACTCAGACTGAGAGACATCTGTTACATAAGAGCCTACTTGTTCAGACTATTTGTTCACTTGTGAAGCTTTTTCTCTGCTTCCAAGACACACTTCAGTTAGCACGAGACTGTGATTCTTAGCTTCCATTTTTGGGATCAGACAGATTCTTTTTTCTTTAATGGACTGTGCTGATCTTTCTCAGCAACGCTCTTTTTAAATCTTTTTCTTAAAGTTTTACATTTTTACACTGTACATTTGTTAAAGAAAGATGAAACGGTTACAATTTGCAAGTTAATCTTTTTCAGTATCACCCCCCCCCCCCTTCCCCCTCTCCCTCCCTCCTTGCGCTGTTTCAGGGTCTGTTCTTTGACCCTTTCACCGTGGGTGGTTGTTTGGTGATTTTATGTGTGCACTGCCCTCCTTCTCCCTTCTCCCTCCTTATCGCTTGGCCTCCCCTCCCTTCTTCTCGCCTCTTCCCATCCTGTTGTTAGCCTGCGTTTGATGGTTCTCTTTCGGGTGGCTTTGTGTTGGGTCCTCTGGGACCTGTGTCGGCCACTTTCTGGACTCTCCCTTGTTGTTTCCTCTGGTCTCACCCCCCCCCCCCCACCCCCCCTCCCCCACAATTTCCCCCCCTTCCATTCCTGTCAGCTCCCTCTGGTCCTGGTGGCTCCCGTGCGTCCCCCTCCTCCCCTGCTCTATAAGCCCTCTTCCCCAAATATAGTTCTGGCTGGTATGATACCCCAAAGACTACCACTCTCGGGCATGGCTCCACCCTCACCCCCACCACCTTGGACAGAGCCTCGAAGAAGGCTGTCCAAAATCCAATAAGTCTGGGGCAAGCCCAGAACTTAAGGGTGTGTTTGGCTGGGCTTCCCTGGCACCGTTCACATTTATCCTCCACCTCCGGAACAAACTTGTTCATTTGGGCTCTTGTCAGGTGTGCTTTGTGCACCATTTCTAGCTCCATGAGACTTAGTCTTGCGCAGGAGTTGACCCTGTTCGGTGCTTCGCTCCAGAGTCCCCACCCTGTTTCCGTCCCTAGCTCGTCCTCCCATTTTTCTTTTGTTCTGTCCAGTGGGGAGCGTGTCCTTACTAAAACTCGTCCGTAAATGTCCCTGCATTTCCCCTTTCCCAGAGAGTCGACGTCCAGTAACTCCACCAACATTGTGTCTGTCGGGATCCTTGGGTACGCTGTTGCCTCCTTGCGGAGGACGCTTTTGCCTTGCAGATGTCTGAGTTCCTGTCCGTTCGGTAGTTCCAGTCTCTCTGTCAGTTCCTCTAATGTTGCTAGTCTGCCCCGTGTAAAAGTCCCTAGCCGTCAGTTCCCCCCATCCTGTCTCCACCTCTTAAAGGTGGCATCTAGCATGGCTGGTGGAAACCTTCGGTTGCTGCAGATGGGGGCCATGGTGGACTCCTCGGTCAGACTGAAGTGCTGACTCATCTGGTTCCAAGTTCTCAGAGTTGCTGCCACCATTGGACTTGTTGAGTGCATTGCTGGTGGGGTTGGGAGTGTTGTTGTGGCCCGGAGTGTCGTTCTTGTGCAGGAGGACTCCTCCATCACCACCCATTCCGTAATTGGTTCCTTCACCCACCCCTCACTCTCTCGGCTGTGGCTGCCATGTGGTAGTATTGCAAGTTTAGGAGGACCAGGCCTCTCATGCTTCTTCTCCTTTGCAGTACTGTTTTGAGGATTCTTGGATTTTCCCCTCCTCACACAAACGCCATAATCATATTGTCTTTTGCTTGGAAAAAGGCCTTGCAGATGTAGATCAGTATGGATCTGACCCTGGGCAGTTTGCTCATCTTGATCATCTGCACCCTCCCCTCCAGGGAAAGCAGGAATGCATCCCATTTTTGTAGGTCCTTTTTTACTTCCTCTGCCAGATTGGCCAGTTTCCACTTATTGTCCGTGTCCAGTCGCGAGCTATCTGGATCCCCGGTAGCGGAGTTTGCTTCAGGCTATTTTAAATGATAGACCATCCAGCTTTGCTCCGCCCCCTCTCGGGTTCACCAAAAATGCTTAACTCTTGTCCAGGTTGAGTTTGTAGCCTGAGTAGGCTTCAAATTCTCCCAGGAGCTTTGTGATTTCTTTCATGCCGCTTTGTGGGTCCGAGATGTAGATGAACAGGTCATCCGCATAGAGTAAGACTCTTCAGATTCCCTGTCAGCCTCCATCGTCATGCAGGGTGGTCAGCACCAGCTCAATTGCTAGGGTGAACAAGAATGGGGACAGTGGGCATCCTTGCCTTGTGCCTCTGTGCAGCTGGAATTATTCAGAGCTGGGGGTGTTGGTCTGAAAACTCGCCTTGGGGGCTTTGTACAGGAGTTTCACCCATGAGGTGAACCCTGCCCCCAGCCCAAACTACTCTAGTACCTCAATGAGGTACTTCCATTCGACTCTGTCGAGGGCCTTCTTTACGTTCAGGGAGAAATGAAAATGGCTCATTGTCACAAGTAGGCTTCAAATGAAGTTACTGTGAAAAGCCCCTAGTCGCCACATTCCGGCACCTATTCGGGGAGGCTGTTACGGGAATCAAACCGTGCTGCTGGCCTGCCTTGGCCTGCTTTCAAAGCCAGCGATTTAGCCCTGTGCTAAACAGCCCCATAAGGAGAGGAGAGGATCACCTCTGGTGTTTTCTCCCCGGACGGGGGTCAGTATCACATTCAGCAGCCATCTGATGTTCGCGGTTAGCAGTTAACAGTTAACAAAGCCTGTCTGGTCCTTGTTATATCCGTGGTAATATGTTATATTCTTTGTCCTTTGTTCCAGAATGATCCAATGTATTGTTGACAAAGAATTCACCAATCAAAAGATTGAAACAAAACTAATTTATTGTACACTATTAATTAACTGAAGTTCAAACACTCTACTGAGCTACATATGATAATTAAGTAATATTGAATCTGTCTTGCAGTACTCATTGATCTAAATCGTCACTATCTACACTATGATCTAACCTTGTGTTAACTCTGTCTAATCTAATCTCCTTCTAATGCTTTCACCATGCTTCTCCATGCAGCTTTTCCCAGAATTCCCTCAGGGTCTGACTTCAATACAGAGAAGTGGTAGCACCCTCTGATTTTGATTTACACAGAGATGTAATAATTAACCCTTCACTAACCTGACTATATACGTATCGTTACAGTCCTCTGTGACCGCCTTGGTACACAGTTCTCCAGACACTTGGCCAGGACTTTGGGAGTATTTTTGCGTCCACATTGAAAAGCAAAATGGGTCTGTATGACCGGCATTCTGTTGGGTGGTTGTCTTTTTTGGGTATCGGTGGTATAGTGGCCTGTGTTAGCGTTGAAGGCAGGGTGCCCCTCGCTAGTGAATCTGTGAACATCTCCCGCAGGTGCGGGGTGAGTGCTTGCGCAATGTTTTTTAGAAGTCCACTGGGAACTCATCAGGTCCCGGTGCCTTCCCCACCTGCATGGAGTTGATGCTCTCCATGGTCCTATTGATGCTTCCAGCTCCCTCCGTCTATCGTCCCCCACGACTGGCATGTCCAGACCATCGAGGAACCGTTTCATCCCGAATTTCCCCACTACAAAGAAGTTGATGCGGGTGTAGACCTTGTGTACTGGTGAGAAGAACGAGTATTCCTTTCTCACCTGGGTGCATGAAGCGCCATGTGTTCACTGCCCATCTGCTCCATAAACGTTCTCATGCCAGTCGAGTTCCCTGTTCTGGGGTGTGATCTGTCCATCAGTGGGTCCTGTACACAGTCACTGTTCTCATAATGAGGCTGGGCCCCGAGCTCCGGGTTTTCACTTTGTCCAGGGGACACCCAACATGGCCGCCAACTGTGTGTACGTCAGGTGGGTGTGCCCCTGCACTCTGGGGTTTCCCTTTGTTTAGGGACCCTCCAAAGTGACTGATTACGGTGACATCATGTTCCATCTTTCCGAACTTGACCTGCTGAAGCCAGTCCAGAGCTCTTTCAATCCTTATTGCTGTGTTCCCTCATGGTTTCGATTTCCCCATTCTATCCCAGTCTCTGCCCTCCTGTGCCCACACCATGCCCCCCTTTGTTATCTGCCCTCTTACCTTTCCAACCCTATCCCTATGTCATGCCCCCCCCCCCCACTCCCGCCAGACACTCTCTCCCCGCATGGCGATGTTCCGCGGCCTCCCTCTCTCATGCTTCCTGGCGCTAGCTTTCCCCCTTGTGTTGTGGCCCCCTGCCCAGGGTTGATTTGACCTCCTGCTATGCTCTTTCAGTTGGTGTCCTCTCTGTCTCCTCCTCAACCTCCCCTGTGCTGTGCTGCCCTCGCCCTTCCTCCTTATGAGCTAGATCCCTTACTCATAGTGAGGCAATGCAGTCCCGCGCTAAGGAAGGAAAGTACTGTACACATCCCTGTCAGCATCAACGGGGGCTGAGTTGGAGATGGTTAGCAGTTTCAAATTCCTAGGGGTACACAAGTCCAAAAATGTGTCCAGTTCTACCCACATCGACGCTACCACCAAGATAGCACAACAGTGCCTATACTTCCTCAGGAAACTAAGGAAATTCGGCATGTCTACATTAACTCTTACCAACTTTTACAGATGCACCATAGAAAGCATCCTATCTGGCTACATCACAGCCTGGTATGGCAACTGCTTGGCCCAGGACGGCAAGAAACTTCAGAGAGTCGTGAACACAGCCCAGTCCATCACAAAGACCTGCCTCCCATCCATTGACTCCATCTACACCTCCCGCTGCCTGGGGAAAGTGGGTAGCATAATAAAAGACCCCTCCCACCCGGCTTACTCACTCTTCCAACTTCTTCCATCGGGCAGGAGATACAGAAGTCTGAGAACACGCACGAACAGACTCAAAAACAGCTTCCTCCCCGCTGTCACCAGACTCCTAAATGACCCTCTTATGGACTCACCTGATTAACACTACACCCCTGTAAGCTTCATCCGATGCCAGTGTTTATGTAGTTACTATGGGCGCGGTTCTTCGAAATGGAGACTCAGTGTTCGCGCCTTCGTGAACGCCGTCGCGTTTCACGACGGCGGCAAACGGCCGCGGGCAGTAGCGACTCTGACCCCCCAGGGGGCCAGCACGGCGCCGGAGCAGTTCATGCCGCTCCAGCCTCCCTTCCCGGCGCCAAATGGGCGTCGCGCCAACCCGCGCATACGCAGCTGGGCCGCGCCAACCCGCACATGCGCAGGCACTTCTTCAGCGCGCCGGCCCCGACGCAACATGGCATAGGGGTTCAGGGGCCGGCCGCGGGGGGGGGAGAGAAGCCATCGGACGCCCCCCGGTGAAGAAGCGCTTTTCCCCGCCCCACAGGCCGCCCCCGACCCTTCGCGCCAGTGTTCCCACTGGCAGCGACCAGGGGTGAACAGCGCCGGGGGGACTCTGCCATTTCCGCGTGGCCGCTCAGCCCATGCAGGCCGGAGAAACGGCGGCCCAGCCGCGGACAGCGCCCACGACCGGTGGCGCGCCAAACGCGCCGTCGCAAATGGCGCCGATTCTCCGCACCTCAAAGCGGTTGCGGTGATTCTCTGGCCCGGCGCGGTGCTGGGAGAATCATTGTGTACCTTGTGTTACCCTATTATGTATTTTCTTTTCTTTTCTTTTCATTTCATGTACTTAATGATCTGTTGAGCTGCTCACAGAAAAATACTTTTCACTGTACCTCGGTACACGTGACAATAAACAAATCCAATCCAAAATTGTCCATTTTGGTCGCTTTCTCGTTGCGTCTTCCTCACGGCTGCCTCATTTGCCTTTTGTCTGGTCTGTTCGTCTGGATGAACTTGTCCGCCTCTGCTGGGGTAGTAAAATAGTGCTCCTTGTTCTCGTACATCATCCAGAGCCTGGCTGGGAATAACATCACAAATTTAAATTGCTTTTCCACAGGGCCGACATTGCGTGATTGAATTTGGCCCTGCTCTCTGCCAGGTCTGCTCCAATGTCCTGGTATACCCTCATCTTGTATCCCTCCCAACTGCGTGCCTTCGTCTGCCGAGCTCACCGCAGGATCCTCTCCCGATCCTGGTCCCCATGCAGCTAACCTATTAACGGCCTCAGCTGCTCCCCGGCCTTGAGCTTTAGTTGGAGCGACCTGTGGACCCTGTCCATCTCTGGCGGCTTGGGGAAGCTGTCCCTTCCAACCAGGCTGCCCAGCTATCACGGGGGGTGGCCGGGGACCCCTCGCCTCGTGGGACTGCCGACCCACTCGCTCGCTGCTCGTGCCCGTATCCAGTTTCTGGCTTCCCTGTGGCCTATCGAGCCACTACTTCCTGACATTCTTTTCCTCTCTCTTGTCTTTGTGGGTGAGGGGATGAATGAGTCCTATTTTTAGGGCTAAATTCGGCAAAAATGCCTATTTTGCTGTGTTCTGGAGGAGAACCACCTGATGTGCGACTGTTTAGCACATCCCTGTCACCGAACATTATCTTTCTCAATAACGACCTAAAACCACAAATCTTGGGCGGGATTCTCCGACCCCCCGGCGGGTCGGAGAATCGCCGGAGGGCGGCGTAAATCCCGCGATATTCTCTGGCCCCCCCAAAATTCCGTTGACGTGAATTGCGCCGCGCGCCTCTGAGAATGTCGAGGAACGCGCGACACAACGGGCCCTGGGGCCGCCCCAATTCTCCAGGCCGTGGTCACGCCGGCGGAAATCAAACCACCTATTTGATGGCATCAACCAGCTGTGATGGTTGACGCCGGCCAGCGCGGAGGTAGGGGTCGGCGTGGGGCGGCCACCGGAGAAGTGACGGCATGGCCGCAGGTGGAGGGAGAGGGTCGCAGGAGCTGTTGGAGTGTGCGTGCTGGGGGGGGAGGGGCAGGGGGTTGGAGGGAGGGGCAAGGGGGCGAGGGAGGGGCTGGGGGGAGGGAGGGGCTAGGGGAGAGAGGGAGGGGCTGGGGCAGGGAGTCGCTGTGGGTGGGGGGCTGGAGGGAGGGAGGGGATGGGGAGGGAGGCGCTGGGGGGGTAGGGAGGGGCTGGGGAGGAGGGGCTCGGGGGAGGGAGGGGCTGGTGGGAGGGAGGGGCTGGGATGGGAGGGAGGGGCTGAGGGGGAGGGGTGAGGGAGGGGCTGGGGGGAGGAAGGGGCTGGTGGTTGCAGGGTCTGGGGGGAGGGAGGGAGAGGCTGGGGGAGGGGTGAGGGGCAGTGGAGGGGCTGGGGGAGCAGAGGGGCTGGGGGAGGGGAGGGCGGGGTTGGAGAGGGTGTGTGATGGAGAGGGTGCGTGATGGAGAGGGTGCGTGATGGAGAGCGTGCGTGATGGAGAGGGTTTGTGATGGAGAGGGTGCGTGATGGAGAGGGTGCGTGATGGAGAGGGTGTGTGCCGGGGAGGAGAGGGGGGGGGTGTTGGGGAGGATGGGTGCCGGGTGGGGGGGGTTGGGGAGGGTGCGTGCTGGGGAGGAGGAGCGGGGGTGAGGCACGATCAATTGGACAAAGACGATAGTTGAATCCAACTGAGGCTTTATTGCTATCAGATGTGTGGCCTCCCACAGCAGCTGGCGAAATGGCTGCTAGTTGGAGGACACGCATATTTATATCCCGCCTCCTGGGCGGAGCCAGCAGGCAGGGACTACCGGCGAACCTGTAGTACAGGTCCTCCCGTACAACACATAATACAGGTTCAACAGTGTTTTACCACATTCACCCCCTGTTAAAAATTGAGTCCGGCGGGAGTGGTGGATAACGATATACAACAATGAATTAATAGTTACAAGATTTGAGCAAACAAGTGTCCTCTGATGTCCGGTGGACCGGTCAGAGGTTTAGCCGGCCCGGGGCCTTAATGTTCCTCTGGGAGCGACGCAGTGGTGTCGGCGATGTTGGTGCTGGTCTGGTCGAAGTGACTCCGGGAGCGTGCCGAAATCCTCTTCATCATCGGGCGTGGGCAGAGGGGGGACGGACGGTCCTGGGGGGGGCTGTTGTGAGCGATGGGGGAGGGGATTGTGGCGCCAGGGGCGAAGGAGGTGGTGAGGGGGTGGAACCTGTTGGTGCCAGGTCCCTGAGGGAGACAGTATCCTGGCGGCCATCTGGGAACGCCACGTAGGCATACTGGGGGTTTGCGTGGAGCAAGTGCACCCTCTCCACCAACGGGTCCACCTTGTGGAGTCGGTCGTGCTTACGAAGAAGCACGGTTCCCGGAGCTGTGAGCCAAGTCGGGAGTGACGCCCCGGATGTGGACTTCCTGGGGAAGGCAAAAAGACGTTCATGGGGTGTATTGTTAGTGGCAGTGCAGAGTAATGAGTGAATGGAGTGGAGTGCAACAGGGAGGACCTCCTGCCAGCGGGAGGCCGGGAGGTTTCTGGACCGTAGGGCCAGCTGGACGGCCCTCCATACCGTCCCATTCTCCCTTTCTACCTGTCCGTTTCCCCGGGGGTTGTAGCTGGTCGTCCTGTTGGAGGCGATACCCCTGCTGAGCAGGAACTGACGCAGCTCATCACTCATGAATGAGGATCCCCGTCACTGTGGATGTAGGCGGGGAAACCGAACAGAGTGAAGATTGTGTTGAGGGCTTTAATGACGGTGGCAAAGGGGAACCTGGAGTATTCGGCGATCACACTGAGAAAGTATGTGTGACGGTCGGTGGAGGGGAGGGGGCCTTTGAAGTCCATGCTGAGGCATTCAAAGGGGCGGGAGGCCTTCACCAGGCGTGCGCGGTCCGGCCGGTAGAAGTGCAACTTGCACTCCGCACAGACCTGGCAGTCCCTGGTGATTGTCCTTACTTCCTCGACGGAGTAGGGCAGATTTTGTGCCTGAATGAAGTGGTACAACCGTGTGACTCTTGGGTGACAAAGGTTGTCGTGCAGGGCCCGGAGTCGGTCTACCTGTGCGCTGGCACATGGACCTCGTGATAGGGCGTCTGGGGGTTCGTTGAGTTTGCCGAGGCCATACATAATCTCTTATTATAGGTGGAGAGCTCGATTCCCCACCGCAAGATTTTATCATTTTTGATCTTGCCCCGCTGTGTTGAACATGAAGGCTACCGACCATTGGTCAGTGAGGAGAGTGAATCTCCTGCCGGCCAGGTAATGCCTCCAATGCCGCACAGCTTCAACGATAGCTTGGGCCTCCTTTTTGATGGATGAGTGCCGAATTTCTGAGGCATGAAGGGTGCGGGAGAAGAATGCCACGCGCCTGCCTGCCTGATTGAGTGTGGCGGCAAGGGCGACGTCTGATGCGTCGCTTTCTACTTGGAAGGGCAGTATTCCATCTATAGCATGCATTGTGGCCTTGGCAATATCAACTCTGATCCGGGCGAAGGCCTGTTGGGCCTCGGCCATCAGGGGAACTGGGTGGACTGTATGAGTGGGCGGGCCTTGTTCGCATAGTTTGGGACCCACTGAGCGTAGTACGAAAAGAACCCCAGGCAGCGTTTGAGGGCTTTGGGGCAGTGGGGGAGGGGGAGCTCCATGAGGGGGCGCATGCGGTTGGGATCGGGCCCCAGAACTCCGTTCTGGACCACATAGCCGAGGATGGCTAAGCGGTTTGTGCTGAACACGCACTTATCCTTGTTGTAAGTTGAGGCATGATCAATTTGGCTGGAGATGAAGTTGAATTCATACTAAGGCCTTATTAGTGTCAGATGTGTGGCCTCCTACAGCATCTGACGAAATGGCAGCGAGCTGGAGGCCACGCATATTTATAACCCGGCTCCTGGGCGGAGCTAGCATGCAGGGGCCCAGGTGAACCTGTAGTGCAGGTTCTACCGTACAACCCTTAATATAAGAACACAGTGGTTTGCCACATAAGTGAGGTTTAGCAGAGTAGCGGTGTGGAGAAATTTAGCAAGGTTGGCATCGTGGTCCTTGTGGTGGTATGTATTAGGGGTCATGTGGGACTGTGAAGCCGAGATGCTATTGGCTGACAGATCCCGGGTCCTGGTTGGCTTCCGACTCCTGGCTCCGCCCTGAAGGTGGAGTATAAGAACCCGAGCTTCTCCCCGCAGCTTCATTCTGTTGCTGAGCTGCTGGGGACAAGCATCGCTTAATAAAGCCTGGATCGACTTCATCACTTCTCGTCTCTCGTAAGTCATTGTGCGCTACAGTCCTGCTGATCATGGTCGCAGATGGTGACGTTGCCTAGGTACGGAAAGGTGGCCCGCAACCCGTAACGTTCAACCATTCGGTCCATCTCCCTTTGGAAGATTGAGACCCCGTTTGTGACACCGAAGGGGACCCGAAGGAAGTGGTATAGGCGGCCGTCTGCCTCGAAGGCTGTGTATGGATGGTTCGATTTACGGATGGGTTGCTGGTGGCAGGTGGATTTCAGGTCTACCGTTGAGAAGACCCGGTACTGCGCAATCTGGTTAACCATGTCAGATATACGTGGGAGGGGGTACGCGTCGAGCTGCGTGTACCGATTGATGGTCTGGCTGTTGTCCACGACCATTCCGTGTTTCTCCCCAGTTTTCACCACGACCACTTGTGCTCTCCAGGGGCTGTTGCTGGCCTCGATGATGCCTTCCCAAAGCAACCGCAGGACGTCGGACCCGATGAAGGCCTTACCCTGGGTGCTGTACCGTCTGCTCCTGGTGGCGACTGGTTTGCAATCTGGAGTTAGATTTGCAAAGAGGGAAGGTGGGTCGACCTTTAGGGTCGCGAGGCCGCACACAGTAAGAGGTGGTAAGGGCCCACTGAATTTCAGGGTTAGGCTCTGGAGGTTACACTGGAAGTCCAGGCCGAGGATTAGTGCAGCACAGAGGTTAGGGAGGATGTAGAGGCGGAAGCAGGTGAATTCTACGCCCTGGACCATGAGCGTGACCGTACAGTATCTCCGGATCGCTACGCAATGGGATCTGGGGCCAGGGAGATTTTTTTGGTTGGCGGGGTATATCGTGAGGGAGCAGTGCCTTACCATATCCGGGTGTATGAAGCTTTCGTTGCTCCCGGAGTCCAGCAGGCAGGAGATTACATGTCCGTCGACTTTCACGCTGGTGTATGCGTTGGTCAGGTTATGCAGACAAGACTGGTTGATTGACATGGAGGCGAGTCTTCGTTGGTCATCGGGTAATGGGGCGGCTGGTGAGCCCGGGTCCTGGAACACTGCTGGCGCCCATGTGCTGAGGGGTAGACAAGATGGCGGCGCCCGAAAATCTTGAGGGTTACAAAATGGTGGCGCCCATGGAACGCACATTGCGGGGTGGAACAAGATGGCAGCGCCCATGAAATGCACATGCCGCGCGGAGGGGAAGATAGCGGCACCCACTGGCCGCACGTGGTCTGAGCGGGGGGGGGTGGTGGCGTGCATTGTCCGTGACCGAGGGGGGTGGGGGCAATAGCGTCTACTGAGCGGGCCTGGCACACCGCGGCGAAGTGGCCCTTCTTCCGCAGGCTTTACAAAGGCAGCGCGTGCCGGGCAGCGACTACCAGCAAACCTGTAGTACAGGTCCTACCGTACAAAACCTAATACAGGTTCAACAGTGGTTTACCACAGGGAGTTTGGGGAGGAGGGGGGGGTGTTGGGGAGGGTGCGTGCCTTGGAGGAGAGGGTGGGGGTTGGGGAGGGTGCATGCTGGGGAGGAGAAGGTGGGGGTTGGGGAGGGTACGTGCCGGGAATGTGGGGGGGAGGGTGCGTGCCGGGTGCGTGCCGGGGAGGAGGGTAGGAGGTGATTGGGGAGGGTGCGTGCCGGGGAGGAGAGGGGGGGGGGGTTGGGGAGGGTGTGTGCCGGGGAGGAGGAGGGGGGGGGGGTTGGGGAGGGTGCGTGCCGGGGAGGAGGGGGGGTGGTTGGGGAGTGTGCGTGCCGGGGAGGAGACGGGGGGGGGGGGGTTTGGGGAGTGTGCGTGCCGGGGAGGAGAGGAGGGGGGCCGGGGAGGGCGAGCGATGGAGAGGGTGTGTGCAGGGTGGGGGGTTTAGTGACGTGCGTGCCGGGGCGGAGACGGGGGGGGGGGTATTGGGGAGGGTACGTGCCGGGGAGGAGGGGGGGTGGTTGGGGAGGGTGCGTGCCGGGGAGGAGAGGAGGTGGGCCGGGGAGGGCGAGCGATGGAGAGGGTGTGTGCAGGGGGGGGGGGTTTAGTGACGGTGCGTGCCGGGGAGGGGAGGGGTGCCCGCCTGGTCATGTGCCAGTTGGCAACAGTCGCGACTATGCAGCCCATGGAAATTGGCTGCGGTTGGGAGGGGGGGGGGTATATGGGCAATGGTGACATGTTGTCTATCCCCACCACCCCGCCCCCCCACCCCCACCCCCTGTGGGCCGTTATGTTTGGTCATCTCCCAGCGATGGTGTCCGCTGTGGTGGAAGCAGATCTTCTACATGTTGCCCTGGGGGAGCTGGAGCAGCAGGGTGCAAGGGAGACGGCGGAGGCTGCCGCAGAGGAGCGTTCCGCAGGGAGGCAGGTGGCAGCCACCCATGCTGGAGGGCCGCCTGCATGACAGGACAAGGAGGAGGGGGAGGTAATGGAGTCGCCTGATGAGGCACCGTGTGTACTGGCCCCGCTCGTCGTACTAGGACCTCACGGACCGGGCATGCAGGAGGAGACTCCGGATGAGCCGGGAAACCGTGGCACACATCTGCCACCTGATGGTACACCTGGCACTGCGTGGCACTGGGGGAGGACACCCTCTCCCCGTGGCCGTCAAGGTTATGGTGACCCTGAACTTCTATGCCACGGTGTCATTCCAGGTGCCGAGTGGGGACCTGTCTGGCATCTCGCAGGCGTTGGTGCACCGGTGCATCCGGGCCAGCCAGGATGCCCGGGCAGCGGGCTTCGCTGCGGCGGCCAGGATATCCATGATCCAGGGGGCAATCGATGGGATGCACGTCGCCTTGCGGCCACCTGCGAATAACAGTGCCGTGTTCAGGAATAGGAAGGGGACCTAGTCCATGAACGTGCAGGTGGTCTGTGACCACCGCATGAGGATCCTGTACGTCTGCGCCCGGTACCCGGGCAGTGTACATGACTCATCCGTATTGGCGCAATCTTTCATCCACACCATGTTCGAGGGACGCCACCCCTGGCTGAGGTGCTGGTTGCTGGGCGACAGGGGTTACCCATTGCGGGCGTGGCTGATGACGCCTGTACGGAGGCCTGACGCGGAGAACCGCGACAACGATGCCCATGCAGCGACCAGGGGTGTGATAGAGAGGTGCTTTTGGCTACTAAAGATGCGCTTCAGGTGCCTGGATCGTTCTGGAGGGGCCCTCCAGTACCCATCAGATAGGGTCGGCCGCATCATTGTGGTGTGCTGCGTCCTACACAACAGAGCCCAGCAGAGGGCGATGTGCTGCAGGCAGAGGAGGGGGAAGGGAGGAACAGCAGGACAAGGCGTAGACCTCCCCAGATGAGGAGAATGGGGGCAATGGTCAGGACAGATGGGCTGGACGTGGATGGGAGGCTACCCACCGTTACCAGCTGTGCCAGCGGGCACGGGACAGGCTGATAGCCGCTCGGTTCACGGACTAGGGGGGGGTGGGAATCGCCGAGTATGAGCACAGACTGCACATTACGGCACCAACCTACCACCCTTACCCCACCCACCCACCACCAACCAACCTCACCCCACCCACCCAACACCAGCCACCCTCACCCCACCCGCATGCACACCACCCCTCCATTGCACATCCACCTGCGGCACAACGGGCCGGGCTCACACGGTCGCCGGTGGAAGCGTGTCTATTGGAAGCCATGGAGGATGATGACAACCCGCCCTGCGATGAACTCTGGGCTCTACATCGTTGGACAATGTCTGACCCATGGCCACAGTACCACCCTCCACCCGGACCGTCCCTGCATGCGGCCATGACACTGCAGTGCACGGTCCCGTCGTCAGTCCGGAGGGATGGCGAGGGCGACCCAGGGGGAGGGGGGGCACACTCACCTGAGGCCGACGTTCTATCACCCCTCACACCACCCACTGGTGCTCACCTCCCACCACACCCCCGCACGCATCGGACAGAGCACAGAGGCAGCTTCTGTAGGTGTGAAAGTGATTTTAATAACAAACAGTTCATCCACGTGCCCTAGTCCCAGAACTAATCTGTGCCCTGCACCTGTGCCAACTTACTCAGTGTCTAATTTTTAGGCCTTACGGGCCCTATGACTACGTCTAGGTGGTTCCCCAGACGGTACTGCAGAATTGGAGGTGGACTCCTGTGATTCCTGCCCTGTGACTAGGGACCCTTTGGTGGCTGTTTCCTGGGGCGGCCCGGCCTAGATGGGCCAGGCTGCGGCACGGGTGACTGGGATGTCGAGCTGCCAGCCTGTCCTACCCGTTGCCCACCAAATGCACCTGGGACGGAAGGGGGGGAGTCCGAGGTGTCGCGGTGTTCCGGGACCTCCACTACAGCACCTCCTCCTCCCTTGCAGTGCCTGATGGCCCCTGGGCCTCTACATGGGTCGGGGATGCGAACGAACCGAGCACATGACGCTCCTCCGACACCTGGCGCTGCCAGTCCTGGAGGCCCGTGCTGGTATCAACAAGGGTCTGCAAGTTTGCAGCCATGGAGCTCAGGGAGTTGGCCATCCCTGTCTGTGTCAGGGTGACGCCGGCCAGCACCTGGGCAATGGCACCGATGCCCTCAGCGATGGCCTGCAGAGACTGGGCCATTGCCTGCTGAGACTGGGCCATGGCCTGCTGAGACTGGGCCATGGTGTTAAGACTCTGCGATCTGCTGCTGGCTCTGGCTCATGGCTGCCTGTGAGCGGGCAGCCATGTCCTGGGCCACGAAAGCCCCACACCTTGCAAACTGCGACCCATGTCTGACACCATCGCACCCATTGCCTCCACCACGGACGCCACCCGTGCGGTGTCAGCCTGGGTGGCACGCATGACCGGCACCACTCCCTGCTCCTGCACGCGGGTGGACTCCTCCACCTTCGTCTGCAGCTGCCGCAAGCTGGCCGTCACCCCCTTCGGTCGTCCCTTGGTCCGTGACTGCATCGGGTCTACGGGTGGGTGTGGTAACTCCAGGAACCCGGGACCCGTCTGGGCAGCAGATGGTTGCCTGCGCCGGGCTGCCCTCCGACCGCCCGGCCCCTCGGCTGCTCCTACCTCCACCTGCTGTACCGGGACGGCTGTGTTGTGCGCACCGGTTAGTGTCCCCGATGCCTCATCGCTAAAGTGCCCAACCGATGGTGGAGGGTGTAGGAGATAGCAGAGGCGTAATGGCGTGCTCCTCATCCGACCCGAAGTCCGGGGTCCCCTGGAGTGGTGATTCCTGTCCATTCGTCCCCTGTGTGTGGGTGTCAGGTGCGTCAGTGTCCTGGCATCGGTGTCCTGTGTGTTAGTGTCCTGTGTGTCAGTGTCCTGTGTGTCGGGTCCTGTGTGTCGGGTCCTGTGTGTCAGTGTCCTGTGTGTCAGTGTCCTGTGTGTCGGGTCCTGTATGTCGGTGTCCTGTGTGTTAGGGTCCAGTGTGTTAGGGTCCTGTGTGTCGGTGTCCTGTCTGTTAGGGTCCTGTGTGTCGGTGTCCTGTGTGTCAGGGTCCTGTGTGTTAGCGTCCTGTGTGTCAGGGTCCTGTGTGTTAGCGTCCTGTGTGTCAGGGTCCTGTGTGTCAGGGTCCTGTGTGTCAGGGTCCTGTGTGTTAGCGTCCTGTGTGTCGGTGTCCTGGGTGTTAGGGTGCTGTGTGTTAGGGTCCTGTGTGTTAGCGTCCTGTGTGTCGGTGTCCTGTGTGTTAGGATCCTGTGTGTTCGGGTCCTGTGCGTCAGTGTCTTGTGTGTTAGGGTCCTGTGTGTTAGGGTCCCATGTGTCAGGGTCCTGTGTGTTAGGGTCCTGTGTGTCGGTGTCCTGTGTGTCGGTGTCCTGTGTGTTAGGGTCCTGTGTATCGGTGTCCTGTGTGTTAGGGTCCTGTGTGGCAGTGTCCTGTGTGTCAGGGTCCTGTGTGTTAGGGCCCTGTGTGTCAGTGTCCTGTGTGTCAGGGTCCTGTGTCTTAGCATCCTGTGTGTCGGTGTCCTGTGTGTCAGTATCCTGTGTGTCAGTGTCCTGTGTGTCAGTGTCCTGTGTGTCAGTGTCCTGTGCGTCGGTGTCCTGTGCGTCAGTGTCCTGTGCGTCAGTGTCCTGTGCGTCAGTGTCCTGTGTGTCAGTGTCCTGTGTGTCAGGGCCCTGTGTGTCAGTGTCCTGTGTGTCAGCGTCCTGTGTGTCGGTGTCCTGTGTGTTAGGGTCCTGTGTGTTAGCGTCCTGTGTGTCGGTGTCCTGTGTGTCGGTGTCCTGTGTGTCGGTGTCCTGTGTGTCAGGGTCCTGTGTGTTAGGGTCCTGTGTGTCAGTGTCCTGTGTGTCAGTGTCCTGTGTGTCGGTGTCCTGTGCGTCAGTGTCCTGTGCGTCAGTGTCCTGTGCGTCAGTGTCCTGTGCGTCAGTGTCCTGTGTGTCAGTGTCCTGTGTGTCAGGGTCCTGTGTGTTAGGGCCCTGTGTGTCAGTGTCCTGTGTGTCAGGGTCCTGTGTGTTAGCGTCCTGTGTGTCGGTGTCCTGTGTGTTAGGGTCCTGTGTGTTAGCGTCCTGTGTGTCGGTGTCCTGTGTGTCGGTGTCCTGTGTGTCAGGGTCCTGTGTGTTAGGGTCCTGTGTGTTAAGGCCCTGTGTGTCAGTGTCCTGTGTGTTAGGGTCCTGTGTGTCGGTGTCCTGTGTTTTAGTGTCCTGTGAGTTAGGGTCCTGTGTGTCAGGGCCCTGTGTGTCGGTGTCCTGTGTGTTAGGGTCCTGTGTGTCGGTGTCCTGTGTGTTAGGGTCCTGTGTGTCAGTGTCCTGTGTGTCAGTGTCCTGTGCGTCGGTGTCCTGTGTGTTAGGATCCTGTGTGTTAGGGCCATGTGTGTCGGTGTCCTGTGTGTTAGGGTCCTGCGTGTCGGTGTCCTGTGTGTTAGGGTCCTGTGTGTCGGTGTCCTGTCTGTTAGGATCCTGTGTGTTAGGGCCCTGTGTGTCGGTGTCCTGTGTGTCAGGGTCCTGTGTGTCAGTGTCCTGTGTGTCAGGGTCCTGTGTGTTAGGGCCCTGTGTGTCGGTGTCCTGTGTGTTAGGGTCCTGTGTGTCGGTGTCCTGTGTGTTAGGGTCCTGTGTGTCGGGGTCCTGTGTGTCGGGGTCCTGTGTGTCAGGGTCCTGTGTGTTAGGGTCCTGTGTGTCAGTGTCCTGTGTGTTAGGGTCCTGTGTGTTAGGGTCCTGTGCGTCGGTGTCCTGTGTGTTAGGGTCCTGTATGTCAGTGTCCTGCATGTCAGGGTCCTGTGTGTTAGGGTCCTGTGTGTCGGTGTCCTGTGTGTTAGGGTCCTGTGTGTCGGTGTCCTGTGTGTCAGGGTCCTGTGTGTTAGGGTCCTGTGTGTCGGTGTCCTGTGTGTTGGTGTCCTGTGTGTTAGGGTCCTGTGCGTTGGTGTCCTGTGTGTCAGTGTCCTGTGCGTCGGTGTCCTGT
Source organism: Scyliorhinus torazame (assembly GCF_047496885.1). Taxonomy (NCBI): domain Eukaryota; kingdom Metazoa; phylum Chordata; class Chondrichthyes; order Carcharhiniformes; family Scyliorhinidae; genus Scyliorhinus; species Scyliorhinus torazame. The sequence goes on from NC_092707.1 coordinate 45,925,630, forward strand.
GTGTCGGTGCCCTGTGTGTCGATGCCCTGTGTGTCAGTGTCCTGTGTGTCAGTGTCCTGTGCGTCGGTGCCCTGTGTGTCGGTGCCCTGTGTGTCAGTGTCCTGTGTGTCACTGTCCTGTGTGTCAGTGCCCTGTGTGTCAGTGTCCTGTGTGTCAGTTTCCTGTGCGTCAGTGTCCTGTGCGTCAGTGTCCTGTGTGTCGGTGTCCGGTGTGTCGGTGTCCTGTGTGTCAGTGTCCTGTGTGTCAGTGTCCTGGGCATCAGTGTCCTGTGTGTTGGTGCCCTGTGTGTCGATGCCCTGTGTGTCAGTGTCCTGTGTGTCAGTGTCCTGTGCGTCGGTGCCCTGTGTGTCGGTGTCCTGTGTGTCGGTGTCCTGTGTGTCAGTGTCCTGTGTGTCGGTGTCCTGTGTGTCGGTGCCCTGTGTGTCAGTGTCCTGTGTGTCAGTGTCCTGTGTGTCAGTGTCCTGTGTGTCAGTGTCCTGTGTGTCGGTGCCCTGTGTGTCGGTGTCCTGTGTGTCGGTGCCCTGTGTGTCGGTGCCCTGTGTGTCTGTGTCCTGTGCGTCAGTGTCCTGTGCGTCAGTGTCCTGTGCGTCAGTGTCCTGTGCGTCAGTGTCCTGTGTGTCGGTGTCCTGTGTGTCGGTGCCCTGTGTGTCGGTGTCCTGTGTGTCGGTGTCCTGTGTGTCAGTGTCCTGTGTGTCAGTGTCCTGTGTGTCAGTGTCCTGTGTGTCAGTGTCCTGTGCGTCAGTGTCCTGTGCGTCAGTGTCCTGTGTGTCAGTGTCCTGTGCGTCAGTGTCCTGTGCGTCAGTGTCCTGTGCGTCAGTGTCCTGTGCGTCAGTGTCCTGTGTGTCAGTGTCCTGTGCGCCAGTGTCCTGTGCGTCAGTGTCCTGTGTGTCAGTGTCCTGTGTGTCAGTGTCCTGTGCGTCAGTGTCCTGTGCGTCAGTGTCCTGTGTGTCAGTGTCCTGGGCGTCAGTGTCCTGTGCGTCAGTGTCCTGGGCGTCGGTGTCCTGGGCGTCGGTGTCCTGTGTGTCGGTGCCCTGTGCGTCAGTGTTCTGTGTGTCGGTGCCCTGTGTGTCGGTGTCCTGTGTGTCAGTGTCCTGTGCGTCAGTGTCCTGTGTGTCAGTGTCCTGTGCATCAGTGTGCTGGGTCGGCTGCGACGGGGCCTGTTGCTGTGGCTGCCCTCCTCGTCGCTGGGTGTGGCCCGCCGGCGTCGCCGCACTCGCACTAGATGTGGGTGGCGTCCGCCTGGTAATCCGGGTCTGTCTCTGGCTCGTGGCCGTCCTGGAACGTCCTGGGGGCGGCGTCCACCTGATGGGCCGAGTCTGTCCCCCCTTGCCCCATATGCCCCCTCCCCATATCCCTCCTTCCCCTATATCCCCCCATATCCCCCATATGGGGGAAGAGGAATATGGGGGAAGGGGGGATATGGGGGAGGGGAGATATGGGGGAATGGAGGATATGGGGAAGGGGGGATATGGGGAAGGGGGATATGGGGGAAGGTGGGTATGAGGGGACATGGGGGAAGGGGAGATATGGGGGAGGGGAAATGGAGGATGGGGGGATATGGGAAAAGAGGGATATGGGGAAGGGGAGATATGGGGAAGGGGGCTATGGGGAAGGGAGGATATGGGGAAGGGGATATGGGGGAAGGGGGATATGGAGGAAGGGGATATGGGGGAGGGGGGTATGGGGGGAGGGGGGTATGGGGGGACATGGGGAAGGGGAGATATGGGGAAGGGGGAAATGGGGGATGGGGAGATATGGGAGAAGGGGGGATGTGGGGGAAGGGGGATATGGGGAAGGGGATATGGGGGAAGGGGGGATATGGGGGAGGGGGGATATGGGGGAAGGGGATATGGGGGAAGGGGAGGTATGGGGGAGGGGGATATGGGGGAACGGGGGATATGGGGAAGGGGGGATGGGGGAAAAGGGGGCAGGCAGTGGGGGGTCTCACTTGGCACTGCGCAGCGGGCGGACAGTTTGCTGGGTCTCCGGGGGGGGGGGGGGGGGGGTCTTTTGTGCAGTGACGCGTGCGCGTCTGTGACGGGTGACGTCATCGTGAATGGCGCCACGCTGCTACTCACCCATTCCGGGCCGGAAAATTTGCGACGTTTCGGGGGGCCTGACGCCGGAGTGATACGCGCCGTTTTGGCGCCGGGTTCGGGTAATCGCGCTGATTCACGGAGAATCCAGCACCAGTTCTTTAAAAACACATAAATATTGCCTGTACCTCGTGATGTGCAGCATTTTTGAGCCTAAACATTTTTAATCAATTTTAATTATTAGCAAAGGAAATATTGGAACGCAAACCCAGGTAATATATGTTTTTGAATTACGGGCAGTGACATTGTTCATATGTCAGTGGTTTGAAGTTGTTGCTTAGCCTTTGCTAGTTCTCTAGGTTGGCTGAAATGCCATTAACTGCTGATGTCTTCTGTATTTGCCAGCTTGACCAATAATTGTGTATGTCTTGAACAATTGCAGCAAGTGTCCATTGGGTGGTGCAGTTTGCCCATGAACCGAATAGGCCCTGTGACAATCTCGTACCTCAAGTGTAAAATCACCGTAACATTGAGATCATCACCATCGGCAAAATACAGACTCTAAAACAACGTCACAAAACTCTCCCAGATCCACTTAAGAGTGCTCATACAGGGGAGACTCTTCACATTAAGAGAAATTCTGTTAAACATTTTACAGCAAACATTTAGTGCAATATAATTTCTATAAAGGCCCAAGAGGTAAGTTAAATTGGAGTTTTACTTTGGTTAAAGGAAACGGCCGCTACAACGGCATACAACAGCAGGTCTTGTTCGGGTCTATCGAGAGAGCCAGTCCTGGAATGGGCCAGCTTTTAAAGTGTAAGTAATGGGCAACTAGTGGGAAGCTCGTACACTGTAGGTCCCACGGGGAGATCGATCAGTGTGTCCCTCTTGTCATAATATACACCAGTATATCATGGTGCAGACACACACACTGATGGACACACAGCAAGACTAATCAACACACACAACACCGCAGCCAATCACCAGTTTGAGCACACTCACTATAAAGACAGAGGGCATCAGAGTTCCTGCTCATTCGGGATGCAGCCTCTCAGAAGGACAGAGCTTACAGCTTACAGCACAGATCTCCACCATGTGCTGAGTGCATAGACTGGTTCGGACTGGCATAGGTCTTTAGTTTAATCTAACATTGTGTTAACCCACAGTGAAAGTATGTTCAACAGTTTCTAACTGAATAAAATAGTGTTGTACTATTTTAAGTGTTGGTGGCCTGTATGTGTTCCACAGATCCAAAGCACCCAACACATCATGGTACCAGTAGTTGAGGGATGTTAGAACTTCTTAGACCTACCTGCAAGTGATCTGCCTTCCACCAGCATACAGTCATCCTGCAAAATGGACAGCGTCTGCCCGCTGCCGCCGCTCCGTATCACCGGTAACCTAGGGGCCAACTGGAAGATATTCAAACAACGCTTCCAGCTCTATCTTGAAGCCACAGACCGGGAAGCTGCCTCAGACACCAGGAAGATCACTCTCTTCCTATCCACGGCCGGGGAACATGCCATCCACATTTTCAATTCTCTCACCTTTGCTGATGGTGACGATAAATCAAAATTCAAGACGGTCTTCCTTAAGTTTGACACTCACTGGGACATCGAGGTGAATGAAAGTTTTGAGCGCTATGTTTTCCAACAGCGTTTGCAGGGTAAGGATGAACCTTTCCAGTCCTTTCTCACCCACCTCCGCATCCTTGCGCAGTCCTGTAATTACGGGCCCACCTCTGACTCCATGATACGCGACCAGATCGTTTTCGGTGTTCAGTCAGACCCCCTACGGCAGCAGCTCCTCAAGGTAAAGCAGCTCACCCTAGCGACTGCCATCGAGACCTGCGTGCTACATGAACACGCCACTGGTCGGTATTCCCACATCCAAGCGGCTGAAACGGCGCGGCAAGGTCTCCACGAGGCAGAACAGGTCCAAGCAATCGAGCAACTCCAGGGCGTCAGCCTGGATGAGGGCAGCCATTTTGTGCGATTTTCGCGGACTTCCGCGCTTTTCGCGGACTTCCGCACTTGTGCGCACCGAATGAGGGGACGGCGACGTCGACGATCGTACTGCGCAGGCGCGATGGCGCAACGAACGTACTGACACTACAACGTGTGGCAACTGTGGCTCCGCCCACTTAAAGCGGCAATGTCCTGCCAAATCCCGACGATGCATGCGATGTCACAAACTTGGCCACTATGTTGCTTTATGCAGATCAGCTCAGCCTGCCAACTCTTGTTGCTCTAGCCAGCCTCGCAGGAATGTCCGGGCCATTCAACCCATGTGTGGCGCACAAAGACTCCGTGAGACGAATAGAGTGAAGTCGATGAGGCTTTATTAAGCGTGTCTGTTCCCCCGCAGCTCGATAGTAGAATGGCCTGCGGGGGAGGACTCCGGCTTCTTATACTCCGCCTTCAGGGCGGAGTTAGAGGTCAACGGCCAACCAGGACCCGGGATCTGTCAGCCAATGACATTAGGGCTACCAGTCCCACATGACCCCTAATACATACTACCACATTCACCCCTTGTCAAAAATGAACCCGGCGGGGTGATGCTTCGTATGGTGGTAAGGATTTACAGGGCTGGTCCTGGGAGGAAAACATTCACATGGCAATACAGTATTGTACAATTTTGTCCTGTTTCAACTATTTACAGAAGGTATCGGGAGAAGCAAAATGTTCTTGTGAAAAGTCCATATATTGATTCAGATCGACGCCACGAGTCGGTCGGGCGGTCTGGTCGTCCGTGTCGATCGCCTCGGCCCCGGTGGTGGTGGTGGTGGTGGTGCTTGTACCGGTGTTGTTGTCTCCGGGAGCCTTACGGTTTCAGCTTGGGCTTTATTCTTGCTCGGGCCTGAGGGGAGGGGAACCGATCCTCCTGGGAAGGGGGCGGTCGCGGGGTGCGGCGGTGGCAGGAAGGGGGGGGGTTGGGTGAATGGTGTCGGGGGGGTGTGTGTGTTGCCGGCGGGCGCCAGATCCCGCAGGGAGACCGTGTCCTGTCGGCCGTCGGGGTACTCCACGTAAGCGTACTGCGGGTTCGCGTGGAGGAGGTGAACCCTTTCGACCAACGGGTCCGCCTTATGTGCCCGCACATGCTTTCGGAGCAAGATGGGTCCTGGGGCCGCCAGCCAGGTCGGCAGCGACGTTCCAGAGGAGGACCTCCTAGGGAAGACGAGGAGACGCTCATGAGGCGTTTGATTAGTGCTCGTACATAATAGCGACCGGATGGAGTGGAGAGCGTCCGGGAGGACCTCCTGCCACCGTGAAACTGGGAGGTCCCTGGACCGTAGGGCCAGTAGGACGGTCTTCCAGACCGTGCTGTTCTCCCTCTCTACCTGCCTGTTCCCCCGGGGGTTGTAGCTGGTCGTCCTGCTTGAGGCTATGCCCTTGCTGAGCAGGAACTGGCGCAGCTCGTCACTCATGAAAGAGGACCCCCTGTCGCTGTGGACGTTTGCGGGGCAACCGAACAGTGTGAAGATGGTGTTCAGGGCTTTAATGACTGTGGCCGCGGTCATGTCAGAGCAGGGAATGGCGAATGGGAAGCGGGAGTATTCGTCCACCACATTAAGAAAATATGTGTTGCGGTCGGTGGAGGGGAGGGGCTCTTTGAAATCGAGACTAAGGCGTTCAAAGGGGCGGGAAGCCTTAATCAGGTGCGCACCATCCGGCCTGAAAAAATGCGGTTTGCATTCCGCGCACATGTGGCAGTCTCTTGTGACTGTACGGACCTCCTCTAAAGAGTATGGGAGATTGCGGGACTTGATAAAGTGGAAAAACCGAGTGACCCCCAGGTGGCAGAGGTCCTCGTGGAGGGTTTGGAGGCGGTTAATTTGTGCGTTGGCACATGTGCGCGGGATAGGGCATCGGACGGCTCGTTCAGCTTTCCGGGACGATACAAAATCTCGTAGTTGAAGGTGGAGAGCTCGATCCTCCACCTTAAGATCTTGTCGTTTTTGATTTTGCCCCGCTGTGCATTATAAAACATGAAGGCTACCGACCGTTCGTCAGTGAGGAGGGTGAATCTCCTGCCGGCCAGGTAATGCCTCCAATGTCGCACAGCTTCCACTATGGCTTGGGCTTCCTTTTCCACTGAGGAGTGGCGGATTTCTGAGGCGTGGAGGGTTCGGGAGAAAAAGGCCACGGGTCTGCCCGCTTGGTTAAGGGTGGCCGATAGAGCTACGTCGGAGGCGTCGCTCTCGACCTGGAAGGGGAGGGACTCGTCGATGGCGCGCATCGTGGCCTTTGCGATATCCGCTTTGATGCGGCTGAAGGCCTGGCAAGCCTCTGTCGACAGAGGGAAGGTTGTGGTCTGTATTAGGGGGCGGGCCTTGTCTGCGTACTGGGGGACCCATTGGGCGTAGTATGAAAAAAACCACAGGCAGCGTTTCAGGGCTTTTGGGCAGTGCGGGAGGGGAAATTCCATGAGGGCGCGCATACATTCGGGGTCGGGGCCTATTATCCCATTGCGCACTACGTAGCCCAGAATGGCTAGCCGATTGGTGCTAAAAACGCACTTGTCCTCGTGGTACGTGAGGTTCAAGGCTTTGGCGGTCTGGAGGAATTTTTGGAGGTTGGCGTCGTGGTCCTGCTGGTCGTGGCCGCAGATGGTTACATTGTCGAGATACGGGAATGTGTCCCGCAACCCATGTTGATCAACCATTCGGTCCATCTCCCGTTGGAAGACCGAGACCCCGTTTGTGACGCCAAATGGGACCCTTAGGAAATGGTATAATCGCCCGTCTGCCTCGAAGGCTGTGTACTTGCGGTCACTTGGGCGGATGGGGAGCTGATGGTAGGCGGATTTGAGGTCCACGGTGGAGAAGACTTTATATTGGGCAATCCGATTGACCATGTCGGATATGCGGGGGAGAGGGTATGCATCTAGTTGTGTGTACCTGTTGATGGTCTGGCTATAGTCTATGACCATCCTTTGTTTCTCCCCTGTCTTTACTACTACCACCTGTGCTCTCCAGGGACTATTGCTGGCCTGGATTATGCCTTCCTTTAGTAGCCGCTGGACTTCGGACCGAATGAAGGTCCGGTCCTGGGCGCTGTACCGTCTGCTCCTAGTGGCGACGGGTTTGCAATCCGGGGTGAGGTTCGCAAACAAGGACGGGGGTTGCACCTGGAGGGTTGCGAGGCCGCAGATAGTGAGTGGGGGTATTGGGCCGCCGAATTTGAACGTAAGGCTCTGTAGATTGCATTGGAAATCTAATCCCAGTAAGGTGGGGGCGCAGAGTTGGGGAAGGACGTTTAGTTTGTAGTTTTTGAACTCCCTCCCCTGCACCGTTAGGGTAACTATGCAGAATCCTTGGATCTGTACGGAGTGGGATCCTGCAGCTAGGGAAATCTTTTGTGCGCTGGGATAGGTAGTCAAGGAACAGCGTCTTACCGTGTCGGGGTGGATAAAGCTCTCCGTGCTCCCGGAGTTGACTAGACATGGTGTCTCGTGGCCGTTTATTAGCACCGTTGTCGTCATCGTCTGGAGTGTCCGGGGCCGAGCTTGATCGAGCGTAATTGAAGCGAGACGTGGTTGTAGTAGCGGAGTGGGGTCCGTTGTTGCCGTCCAAGATGGCGTCGGGGATGAACAAAATTGCTGCCCCAATACATCGCACATGGCTGGGGGGTCACAAGATGGCGGCGGGGGTGGACAAAATGGCCGCCCCCACGCGTCGTACAGGTCTGGGGTGGTCCAAGATGGCGGCGCCCTTCCTCCCCTCGTGGTGGCCGGGACCCAAAATGGCGGCGTCTGCAGGTCGCACATGGGGCGCTGGGGGAGTTGGGGAGCGTTAGGATCGCGCGGGGCTCCCTCATCTCCGGGGACAGCGGTGGTCGGGACCCAAGTTGGTAGCGCCGGCGGGTCAGACGTGGGGCGCGGGGGGGGGGGGTTAGGGGGGCGTTAGAGACGCCCAGAACTCCCTCTTCTCCGTGGAGAGTGGTGGTCGGGACCCAAAGTGGTAGCGCCGGCGGGTCATACATGGGGTGCGGGGGGGGGTTGGTTGGGGAGCGTTAGCGGCGTGCAGGGCTCCCTGTTCTCCCGGGACCGCGGTGGTCGGGACCCAGAGCGGCTGCGCCTGTGGGTCGTACATGGTGCGCTGGGGGGGTTGGGGAGCGTAAACGGCTTGCAGGGCTCCCTGTTCTCCCGGGACAGCGGCGACCTCGCGGGACCGGCACACAACCGCGAAATGGCCCTTTTTCCCACAGCTCTTGCAGATCGCTGCGCGGGCCGGGCAGCGCTGTCGGGGGTGTTTCGCCTGGCCTCAGAAATAGCAGCGGGCGCCCCCGGTGCGACTTGGCGTTTGGACCGCGCAAGCCTGTGGGGTGTCCGGGGGGGGGGGGGGGTGGGTTTGTCGCGACGGGTACGTACGGAGCCCAATGGGCTGCCGCGCGGTCGGGGCCGTAGGCGCGGGTATTACGCGCGGCCACGTCTAGGGAGGCTTCTAGGGCCCGGGCCTCTGAGAGTCCTAGCGACTCGCTTTCTAGAAGTCTTTGGCGGATCTGGGAGGAATTAATACCTGCCACAAAAGCATCGCGCATTAACATGTCCGTGTGTTCATTTGCGTTCACCGAAGGGCAGCTGCAGGCTCGTCCCAAAATCAGCAGCGCGGCGTAGAATTCGTCCATCGATTCTCCGGGACTTTGCCGTCTCGTCGCGAGCTGGCAGCGAGCGTAGATTTGGTTAACTGGGCGGACATAGAGACTTTTCAGTGCTGCGAACGCCGTCTGGAAATCCTCCGCGTCTTCGATGAGGGAGAAAATCTCCGTGCTCACCCTCGAGTGCAGGACCTGTAGTTTTTCGTCTTCTGTGACCCGGCCGGTGGCCGTTCTGAGGTAGGCCTCAAAACAAGTCTGCCAGTGCTTGAAGGCTGCTGCCGCGTTCACTGCGTGGGGGCTGATCCTCAGGCATTCCGGAATGATCCTGAGCTCCATAGTCCTTTTTAGACACGCTTAATAAATTGTGGCACACAAAGACTCCGTGAGACGAATAGAGTGAAGACGATGAGGCTTTATTAAGCGTGTCTGTTCCCCCGCAGCTCGATAGTAGAATGGCCTACGGGGGAGGACTCTGGCTTCTTATACTCCGCCTTCAGGGCGGAGCTAGAGGTCAACGGCCAACCAGGACCCGGGATCTGTCAGCCAATGCCATTAGGGCTTCCAGTCCCACATGACCCCTAATACATACTACCACACCATGGTCACCGAGTTCCATGGTATGTGTAAAAAAGCCTTCCGGCAAATTGAGAATTTGCATTGATCCCAAGGATCAAAATCGCAATATCGTGAGAGAGCACTATCCAATTCCCAAGCGCGAAGAGCTCACATGTGAGATGGCTCGCGCCAAGCTCTTCACCAAACTCGACGCCTCAAAAGGATTCTGGCAAATCCAGCTCGATAAATCCAGCAGGAAACTCTGCACATTTAACACCCCCTTTGACAGATATTGTTACAACAGGATGCCGTTTGGGATCATCTCTGCATCAGAAGTGTTCCATAGGATTATGGAACAAATGATGGAAGGTATTGAAGATGTTCACGTCCATGTCGATGACATAATCATTTGGTCCACCACCCCGCAGGAGCATGTTCGTCACATCCAGCGCGTATTCAGACGTATACATGAGCATGGCCTCCGCCTCAACAGGGCCAAATGCTCTTTTGGTCAGACGGAACTCAAGTTCCTCAGGACCACATCTCCCAATTGGGTGTGCAGCCGGATGCGGACAAGGTAGCTGCCATCAGAGCTATGAAAATGCCAGAGGACAAGAAGGTCCTCCGATTTCTGAGCATGGTCAATTTTTTAGGGAATTTCATCCCTAACCTCATCTCTCATACCACGGCTCTCAGGAACCTGGTCAGGAAGACGACAGACTTCCAATGGCTCCCTGCCCACGAGCGCGAATGGAGAGAACTCAAGGCAAAACTGACCACGGCCCCAATCTTTGCTTTCTTTGATCCAGCAAAGGAGACCAAAATTTCAACCGATGCCAGTCAATCCGGCATTGGGGCAGTGCTCCTTCAACGTGATGAGGCCTCATCATTGGCCCCCGTTGCATATGCGTCACATGCCATGACCCCCACGGAGCAGCGCTACGCGCAGATAGAAAAGGAGTGCCTGGGCCTTCTGACCGGTGTTGTTAAGTTTCACGATTATGTCTACGGACTTCCTCAATTCACCGTCGAGACCGACATCGCCCGCTGGTCAATATAATACAGAAAGACATGACCAACGTGACGCCTCGCCTCCAGCGTATTCTTCTCAAGCTCCGGCGATATGACTTCCAGTTGGTATACACCCCAGGCAAGGACCTCATAATTGCTGACGCTCTCTCCAGGGCAGTCAACACTCCATGTCACCCAGCGGGATTTGTCTACCAGGTTGACGCCCATATGGCATTCGCGGCCTCCTATCTACCTGTCTCGGATGAACACCTCGTCCAAATTCGCCGCGAGACGGCGGCTGACCCCTTGCTACAGCGTGTCATGCGCCACCTAACGGACGGGTGGCTCAAGGGCCAATGCCCTCAATTCTATAATGTCAGAGATGATCTGGCGGTAGTAGACGTGGTTCTTCTAAAACTGGACCGCATTGTCATCCCGCATAGCATGCGCCAGCTTGTCCTGGAACAACTACACGAGGGCCACCTTGGCGTGGAAAAGTGCCGCCAACGGGCCCAAGAGGCAGTGTACTGGCCCGGCATTAATGAGGACATAGCCAACACAGTGCTCAACTGTCCCACTTGTCAGCGCTTCCAGCCGGCCCAACCACGTGAGAGCCTGCAGCCCCATGGGTTTGTCACGTCACCTTGGACCAAGGTGGGCATCGACCTGTTCCACGCGCTGGGTAGAGACTAAGTCCTGATCGTGGACTACTTTTCGAATTACCCGGAGGTGATACGGTTGCACGACCTCACCTTATTCGTCATTCGTGCCTGTAAAGAAACCTTTGCTTGACACGACATCCCGCTCACGGTTATGTTGGACAATGGTCACTGCTTCACCAGCCAAGAACAGTCCAACTTTGCCAGGCGGTACAATTTTGCCCATGTGATGTCCAGTCCCCTGTACCCCCGATCCAACGGCAAAGCGGAGAAGGGAGTGCATATCGTCAAACAGCTCCTATGCAAGGCTGCTGATGCTGGGTCTGATTTCTACCTCACCTTGCTGGCCTATCGCTCCGCCCCACTGTCCACTGGCCTGTCGCCAGCCCAGTTACTCATGAGTGGCACCCTGAGGACGACGGTGCCGTCCATCCATGTCCCCGACCTCGACCACGTTCCGGTCCTTCGCCGGATGCAGCTGTCTTGTGCACAGCACAAGGCGGCTCATGACTCCCGTGCAGCTGATCTCCCTGCTCTGGCTCCAGATGACAATGTCCGCGTCCATCTTCCGGATGGTGGCTGGTCTGCAACCGCTGTTGTCCTTCGGCAGGTGGCCCCCCGCTCGTTCCTGGTTCGTCTACCGGATGGCTCCATTCTGCGCCGCAATCGACGCACCCTTCGTCTCGTTCCACACTCGCCACGTGATCCTCCACTGTCGCCTCGCCCTCCTGCTGACCCTGCCACGGACTCTGCAGAGCTCCCGGTCACTCTGCTTCCCCCTGACTTTGACGCAGTCCAGCCCGCTCCTGAACCGGCGGCTCTCGACCCACCCTTGAGGCGGTCAACCAGAATTCGCCGCCCACCTCAGAGACTAAATTTATGAACTTTTCGAATTTATGGACTCTCTGAATTGTTTTGTTGCTTTGTTTGATCGTTTCCCTGGTTTGTATATAGTGTTAATCTCGTTACTCTTGTTGCATACTGCTTCTCTGCACCAGGCACCTTCCCATGTAAATAGCTTTGTTCTCATGTACGTAGTCCTGTAAATATGTCTTCGCACTCCACACGTAGTTCGGAACATTCTCACCACACATTATTTAATGCCACACACATACATTTCTTTGTAAAAGGGGGATGTCATAATATACACCAGTATATCATGGTGCAGATACACACACACTGTTGGACACACAGCAAGACCAATCAACACACACAACACCGCAGCCAATCACCAGTTAGAGCACACTCACTATATAGACAGAGGGCATCAGAGTTCCCGCTCATTCGGGATGCAGCCTCTCAGAAGGACAGAGCTTGAATATGAAATGAAAATGAAAAATGAAATGTAAGCTTGCAGCTTACAGCACAGATCTTCACCATGTGCTGAGTGCATAGACTGGTTAGGACAGGCATAGGTCTTTAGTTTAATCCAACATTGTGTTAACCCACAGTGAAAGTATGTTCAACAGTTTCTGACTTAATAAAATAGTGTTGCACTATTTTAAGTGTTGGTGGCCTGTATGTGTTCCACGGATCCAGAGCACCCAACGCATCACCTGTGTGCCTCGTAGGGGCTATTACATCCTCCCCACCCCCTCCAGTCTGAAAGTTCCTCATCAGTAGTCAGCTGAGGGGGCCTTCTTTGCCACTTTGCATGTGGCTGCACCTCTGCCAATTGTGGGGCTGGGTCAGGGGGCGTATATCGATCTCCTTTGCCGAGTAGAGCGACGGGGGATCACTACCAGGGGCTCGACTCTGGTTGCCACACTGTCCTCTAGTGCCAATGTATCAATGTACATGTCCAAGGCCAAGACATCGTCTTGGATTTGTTTATTGTCCCGTGTACCGAGGTACAGTGAAAAGTATTTTTCTGCGTGCAGCAAAAACAGATCATTTAGTACATGAAAAGAAAATACATAATAGGGTAACACAAGGTACACAATGTAAATACCGAGTCACAGGCATCGGATGAAGCAGACAGGGGTGTAGTGTTAATCAGGTCAGTCCAGAAGAGGGTCATTTAGGAGTCTGGTAACAGCGGAGAAGAAGCTGTTTTTGAGTCTGTTCGTGCGTGTTCTCAGACTTTTGTATCTCCTGCCCGATGGAAGAAGTTGGAAGAGTGAGTAAGCAGGGTGGGAGGGGTCTTTAATTATGCTGCCCACTTTCCCAAGGCAGCGAGCGATGTAGATAGAGTCAATGGATGGGAGGTAGGTTTGTGGATAGACTGGGCTGTGTTCACTGCTCTCTGAGTTTCTTGCGGTCCTGGGCCGAGCAATTGCCATACCAGACTGTGATGCAGCCAAATAGGATGCTTTCTATGGAGCACCTGTAAAAGTTGGTAAGAGTCAGTGTGGACATGCCAAATTTCCTTAGTTTCCTGAGGAAGTATAGGCACTGTTGTGATTTCTTGGTGGTAGCATCGACGTGGGTGGACCAGGACAGATTTTGGAGATGTGCACCCCTAGGAATTTGAAACTGCTAACCATCTCCACCTCGGCCCCATTGATGCTGACAGGGTGTGTACAGAACTTTGCTTCCTGAAGTCAATGACCAGCTCTTTAGTTTTGCTGGCATTAAGGGAGAGATTGTTGTCGCTACACCACTCCACTAGGTTCTCTATCTCCCTCCTGTATTCTGACTCGTCGTTATTCGAGATCCGGCCCACTATGGTTGTATTGTCAGCAAACTTGTCGTGGAGTTGGAACGAAATTTTGCCAGGCAGTCGTGTGTGTATCGGGAATATGGTAGGGGGCTAAGGACGCAGCCTTGCGTGGTTCCGGCGTTGAGGACTATCGTGGAGGAGGTGTTGTTGTTTATTCTTACTGATTGTGCCCTGTGGGTCAGAAAGTCAAGGATCCAGTTACAGATTGGGGCGCCAAATCCTAGGTTTTGGAGCTTTGATATGAGCTTGGCCTTGGATGCTGGTTCATGGTGGGTTGCGCCTCCTGACTGTAGGATGGTATAAATATCGGTGAATGCATTGACATGTCCAATGTTGTTTCCAACAAGGTGGGTTCCCAACTATTAAGGTGGTCCATATGTTTCTGTACAGTTGCCCTTGGTTCTGACTTTGCATGAAACCAGCTTCATTCTCTCCATCACAACCTCTGACAACTAGGCGTTGTCCCAAAATTATGGGTATGGACGGCGTTTCCTGGTTTGAAAGCCGTGGTGGAGATCATAGAATCATAGATCATAGAATTTACAGTGCAGAAGGAGGCCATTCAGCCCATCAAGTCTGCACCGGTTCTTTCAAAGAGCACCCCACTTAAGTCCACACCTCCACCCAATCCCCGTAACCCAACCCAACCTTTTTGGACAGTAAGGGCAATTTATCATGGCCAATCCACCTAACTGCACATGTTTGGACTGTGGGAGGAAACCGTAGCACCCGGAGGAAAGCCACGCAGACACGCGGAGAACATGCAGACCCCGCACAGACAGTGACCCAAGCCGGGAATCGAACCCGGGACCCTGGAGCTGCGAAGCAACTGTGCTACCCACTATGCTACCGTGCCGTGCCGAGATGGTTGCACATCACCAAAATCACCAACAATCTGTCCTGGTCTACCCACGTCGACGCTACGTCCAAGAAAGCACAACAACGTCTACACTTTCTCGGAAATTAAGGAAATTCGACATATCCACATTGATTCTTACCAATTTTTACAGATGCATCCTATCTGGCTGCATCCTACCCTAGCCTGGTATTGCAACTGCTCGGCTCAAGGCCATAGGAAACTACAGAGAGTCATGCACACAGGCCAGACCATCACACAGACCTGCCTCCCATCCATTGATTCTGTCTACACCTCCCGCTGCCTTGGAAAAGTGGGCAGCATAATCAAAGACCCCTCCCACCCGGCTTACTCACTCTTCCAACTTCTTCCATCGGGCAGGCGATACAAAAGCCTGAGAACACGCACTAAAAATTTCAAAAACAGCTTCTTCCCTGCTGTTACCAGACTCCCGAATGGACCGATCTGATCTCTTCACACATCTTCTCTACTGAGTAGTACTGCCCTCTGTATGCTTCACCGATGCCTGTGTCTATATATTTATATTGTGTACTTATGTTTGCCCTATTTTTTTTTTCACGTATGGAATGATTTGTCTGGACTGAATGCAAAACAAAACGTTTCACTGTACCTCGGTACACGTGACAATGAAACAAATGCAATACAAATATCGATAAATGGCCTTTCATTGAGTTTTCACAATTGAAAATGCCTAGGACCATTTCCCCGACACAATATAAACATACCAAAAGTATTGAGCAAACACTTTCTAGTGAAGACTGTTCTCCATCAATGAGCCTGGCACCCAGGACCTCATACTGAATATTTTATATATCTTGGAGCTAAGCAGAGATGACACGAGTATTTATGTGTGCAACAGGTTTATTTACCAGAGTTTTAAAATGTCTCTTTAGTCAGAAAATATCTATATCATGCTTGCAGCTCAGCTTCTGTGGTATCTGTTTACTTTGCCATGAGTCCTCATCCAAACTTAACCAATCAAACAGTGAGCGTAGATCAGTTACCAGACTCACATTATCGAACACAGAGCAAATGAACCCAATATTCTGCACACGCTCTACTGTCGAAAAGGGGGCCCACAGTGGAACAGCCTAACCTGTCAATTGGTGGTGCTCAAATCCAACAAATCACCTGCTTCTTAAAGGACCACTATCATCAATAAAAAATAGAAAATGTTCTTTTGTTCACTCACAAGTACACATCCCATTACCAGGGACACTCTAGCCGAACAGAGCCTTCTCTTTTCTCCAATCACGTTAATGAAGTTAATACTCTTCTACGAGGGTTTGATCCAACTCTGGGTCCCTTGGCCCTTCAAATTCCACAGTCTTTAGGTTCTGGTGGGAGATATCTATCACTTTGCAGGTGTCAGCAGGAACTCACATGGTGTGAAGAAGTGTTTCACTGCAATTCATGCCTGCAAGACCAAATGGGACTATTTACCATTTTTCACTGAAGTTGATGACCTTTTAGCACGGCCTAATTCACTGGTTTTGTGGAAGACCTGTTAAACTGCTAGACCGTGCGCCCCACAATTAATCACAGGTTCAACAAGGTGCTGAGGTCAGTGACCTTTATTAAAGTCTCATTAAAGGTGCATTGTAAAACTACTTAATCAAACCTCTGCTTTAAAATGAGGTTAGGAGCAGTCAGTGCTGCAGTTAATAGATTTTATACTGGAGCCTTGTGACTGGCAACAAACAAAGCTGATGAAGCCTATGTCATTAGGGCACAGCCGATAGCCCCTTTGATTTACAGCTCTGTCAATGTGCCTGGACGCAGGCTGTCACTCATGTCCCATGGTCTTCTCCTGCATTTTAATGTATATTTTTCAGCATGTCAAAATTAACCCTCTGCTCCACCCGATAGACAAGTAGCACGTTGAAACTCTCTTGCCTTCAGGTAAGTCAAGTATTTCTCATCTTTGCCCTGAGTGAGAAGGTGCTTTAGACAGTGGCTCCGTGTATAGGTGTGGTGCTATGTATTGATTGTGCTACAATAGGTACCAGCTTCAACACTCTAATCATTCCCCCAGCATCATGCTCTGAGCTGTTTGATTTCCTTTTCAGGTCATCTTTTAGGAATAAACTGATTGTTTGGTTTGAAGACACATGCAAATGAAAAAACTAATTTGAACATCACCAACTCTGTTTCTTTCTGCTATCTTATTTTCCACTCCCGAAGGGTTGATAAATTGCTCGGAATTAATTCACTGAGCTCTTCGGCTCTGAGCCATAGGGGATGCTCACGCCGTGAACAGCTGGAATATAGCCCTCCCGACCAAAGGTCTTTTTAAATCCATCAGTGACAGACTGCAGCAGCAATGATCATTACTGGAACAGGAAGTAGAATATATAAATGTTGCACAGCATACGCCGAACAGGCGCTGGAATGTGGCGACTCGGGGCTTTTCATAGTAACTTCATTGCAGTGTTAATGTAAGCCTACTTGTGACACTAATAAAGATTATTATTAAATTATTATTAAAATAAAGGAAATCTGACCTGGTTCGCTCCTCGCCATCCCTACCCCCACACTGTGCTTTAAAAGGCATCTATGTATCGCCTCACTCTCACAGGAATCCAGCTGCTGTACACCACCTCCCAGCCGTGATTCGATTGGTTGCATTCTTGACTCTGTGTTGGGTAGTGTGGGTTTAAGGCCCACTCCACATCACGAGCACACAATGTAAGCTGACATTGTGAAGGGTCAAATAATATGCAATCAATACAGCAATATTAGGTTAAAAGTTACTTGCTGGATCTGGACGGGATCCAGATCAGCATATTAAAATGAGCCATTGGGCTCATTTAGAAAAGCATCCACTGGATTCTCTGGGCTCTCAGGAACTAACAGCCTTCCGAATGAGACCTCAACTGGCACCACTTAGCACTGGCCACACAATCGTGGGCCAGGTGTAACGGCACCTGGGGGCTGCCACAGGCCATTGGAGACACCTAGGTGGTCGGGGACTGTGCAGGATGGCACCTGGCTCTCCTTCTGGCACCAAGGCACCTTGGCATTTCCAGCCTGGCACCTTGGAACTGCCACCCGGGCAATGCCAAGCTGCCTGGGTGGCCCTGCCATGCTGGCAGGGGCACTACCAGAGTGGCAGTGCCAGAGCCTCCAGGTGCCAGGGTGGCACTCGACGGGTCAGGACCTGAGGGTAACCATTCCCATAAAAGGAAGGATGAGGGGTGTATGAAGGTGGTGGGGTTGTGACGGGCGGGTGTGAAGGGGCCTCATAAAGGTTGAGGGGGTGAAAGGTGGGGTGTGGTGAGGCCCTCACCGACCCCACAGCAGGGTGCCCTCATATTGGGGGGGGGGGGGTAATTGCTCGTGGATGGGAGGTGTTGGGACCCTCAAGCTCACTTAGGGATCATAGCTCCTTTTAAAAATGGTGGCCCGATCTCTGGGGAACCAGTCTGGCCGGTATCCTTTCCTCACAGTCTTACAAATAAAATAAAATAATGGGGTTTCTGTTCAATATCCTAGCAACTGCTGGGGTCTTGTCCGCGATTGTAGTATCACCTTCAACGAATCTGTGGTGATATGCATCACTGTAAATACACAAGGGGTTAATGTGAATACACTACACCTAGCTAGACACCAGAGGGAGCCAGAGACATGACACACAGACATTCAACCAATAGGTCAGTAAGATAGGACACGACCAATGGGCAGGCACAACACACCCAGACGTGACACTACCACAGGGGGGTATTACACCAACCCATATATAAGGACACAGTACACATGATCTTTCTCTTTCCAGTGGAGACACAGTACAGACAGGGTTGATTGAAACACATCACACCCACCACGTGGAATGTAGCAGACTGGTTCGTCAGTCTGAGTAGCTATAGCAATATTAACAGGAGAGTCGAATCCAAGTAGGAGAATCGTTAACAGTAATAAATGTGTTGAAGCTACCTCCAAGTCCGAACCTTCCTTTGTCAGAGTGCACATCAAGGAAGCAGCTTATGCTACGTCAAGAGCATAACAGAACAATCAACTAGTACTCTTGGAATAATTTGACTGAACTGGAGATGCTATATAATACAAGTGTGAGCATAACTCAATATGTTCATAGAAAAGTTTGTGTTTGTTGTTTTGACCTGCCTCACATCAGTACAATGCCAGACAAGAAAATTCCAGTTTCAGAATTGATTTGCAATTACTATGCATTGCCGCTAGATGGAGTTTACACAACAAAGAACTCATTGAACGTATGAGCTCAACCATGAGACGAATAAATTTCAGATTTTCAGATTATTTATCTTCAGAACCAACTCTTTTTCTTCAATCAAATTGCCCATAATGCTCCTCTCCCATTTCTGACAACTTCAGTAATTTACCATCCTTAAATACATTCTACCCCTCAACTTCCCTGTCAGTATTCTGTAAGGACAGAGTCCTCCATGACACCCTGGTACACTCTATCACCCCCTCCCCCAACAACTCATCCCTTTCCCACTACACCGTCCCATGCAATCGCGCCTACCTCTTTACCTCCTCTCTCCTTATCCCACACACCCCTTCCAGGCGAAGCAGAGATTCACTTGTACTTCTTTCAATTTAGTCCACTGTACTCATTGCTCACAGCGTTATCGCCTCTACATTGGGAGGCTAAACGCAGATTGGGTGGCCACTCAGGAAGTATGACAACGACCTCCTGTCGCCTGCCATTTCAATCCATCATCACACACCAATATTTCTGTCCTCAGCTTGTTACAATGTTCCAGTGAAGCCCAATGCAAACTGGAGGGACAGCACCTAATCATCCAATTATGCACTTTATAGCCTTTTGGCCTTAACACTGAGTACAACAAATTCAGGCCATGAATTCTAGCCTCCATTGTGATCATTTTTTCCCAAACTCTCCACCCACAGGACCAGTCCAGAACTTGTTCTTATGTTTTCCTTTCCGAGAGCAATGACCGCCGCTCCGCTATGAAACCATTCTGCGATTGCCACTTATAAAACCTCCTTCATTCTTTAACACTACCATTTAAACTCCCTGTGTCCATCACGTCTTTGCCAAATCTTTCCTGAGCTCCCGCCTATCCCTGATCTTCTATTTTGCTCCACCTGCCCCACCCCCTCTTCAACAATGGGACAACAGGGTGACGCAGTGGTTAACACTGCTGCCTCACAGCGCCAGGGACCCGGGTTCAATTCCACTCTTGGGTGACTATCACTGTGGAGTTTGCACGTTCTCCCCGTGTCCATGTGGGTTTCCTCCGGATGGTCCGGTTTCCTCCCACAGCCCAAAGATGTGCAGGGTTGTCCATGTTTCTTTTTATAATTCTAGAGTACTCAATAGTTTTTTTCCTATCCAGGGGCAATTTAGCATGGCGAATCCACCTACCCTGCACATCTTTGGGTTGTGGGGTGAAACCCACGCAGACACGAGGAGAATGTGCAAACTCCACACGGACAGTGACCCAGGGCCGGGATTGAACCTGGGTGCTCAGCGCCATGGGCAGCAGTGCTAACCATTGCGCTATCGTGACGCCCATGAGTTGTCTACGTTATATTGTGCTTAGAGTCCAAAGATGTGCAGGTTAGGTGGATTGGCCACGATCAGTGTGTGGCGTGGTGGAGATAGGGCGGGAGAGTGGGCCAAGTTGAGTGCTCTTTCAGAGGATTGGCGCAGACTTGTTGAGCCGAATGATTTCCTTCTGAACTGTGGGGTTTCCATGGATTTCTACATCTGTACCGCTCTGAAAAAGTGGCATACAGCCCACAGCTGCTGCCAGTCCTGGGGATTTTTTTCCCAGCATTTTCTGTTTTTATTTCAGGTTTCCAGCATCCGCAGTATTTTGCATTTACATTAGTGCTCATAATGCTACTCGTTCAACTTATGGCCCAATTCCACACTAACCTGAGGGCTAGGCGGGGCGAGATTATTGGGTGGATTCCCTACTTTTTGTGATAGTATATCATTAATAATATTCCATTCCACACTCTTGTCTAATGCTCTTGTAAAGAAAGTTATCAACTTTACACTGTTGAAAATATTTGAAAGACAATTATCTCTCTGCGTAAAGGGCACTCAGTGTGTTATTGTGTCACCTCTTCCACAGGAGTTCCTAACCAGAGTATAGCTCAGTGATTGGTGAATCCATGCCCAGAGATGTCCCAATTCTACTCTAATTTTCCACTGACTAGTTCCAGGCCGGAATTCTCCACCCGTTCGCTGGCAGTGGGAATCCTCTGTTCCCACTGGCAGTGCACCCTCGCCTGTGGGTTTCCCAGTGGCTTCAATGGGAATTCCCATTGGCAGCAGCAGGAGCAGAAATTCCCGCCGCCAGCGAACGCCGCGCCGCCTCCCGCTGCCGAGAAACACGCAGCTGAGGGGCCACAGAATCCTGCCCTAGTTGACTAATTTGTCTCCATAGTAGGTAATATAGCTCCTGATGAACTGGGATCCAGACTAAGAACATGATCCATCTCTTCAAATGAACAGGAACAGGTCCCACTGTAGATTAGAACTGCCTGAGGGGTCATCGGGGTGGTCAGGTATTTTCCGTGTTTACGTTGCTCAGTAACATGACACATTCCTCGTCACAGCTTAGCCTGGACTTGGCCTCTCTTCCCAGGGCCTTTGCTGCGAAGTGAAACCCGGATAACTGGGCCTACTTTGAAGGAAATCTCTGGCCACTGAAGCTTTGCCACATAATAAGACCCTATACCAAGAGGTGCCCTTGAAGTGGAGGGCTCTGAAGACAAGGGCGGGATTCTCTGTCCCGCTGCGCCATATTTTATGGTCGCCCACCCCCCCCCCTCCCACTCCCCCCGCCGGCATTGGGATACTCCATCCCGCCAGCCGGCCAATGGTGTTTACCATCGGGAAATCCGTGGGCATGAGTACGCTGCCGGCGGGGCAGAGGATCCCGCTACGGAGAATCCAGCCCAAGGACTTGATTATGGGAGTGAGATTGTACAGAGTGAGGTTCTACATCAAGTGCCTTTCTGCCAAGTTAGTCCCTGAGGTTTCTTAACCCTGAATAACATCTGGGCCCTTAGCGAGATTTGCTCAGATTTTTATTATTCTTTCTCTCATTGGTATTTTTTGCTCATTTTCTTTTCCAGCAAAGAACTGCACATTTACTGTAGCTTGAATTTTAGATTCCTGCTCTTTTTCTTCAATCTCCAGGATTGGGTGCAGGGTATGGTTACCTGTCCCATACATTTTTCCGGTATGAGCCTATTTTGATGCGACAAGCTTTTTTGTGACCTCGGGTGGGTTGAGGGTGAGGGGCTAGTGAGGATTTAGCTCCTGGGCAGCGGTCAGAGTCATGTGTTGCTAACTTTTGGTTGGCTCTTAATTCGTACTTTGCTCTGTTTGTTTAACCTTTGCTCTAGAGTCGCCAGGTATCTTTATGATACCGCCACGAGGTTCATGTTCAACTACTGATCAATAACTCAACACACCAATTAGTAAGATTCGAATCAAAGCACATTTATTATACACAGTAAATCACTACTCATGCATAAACTCTACTTTCTAGACTATTCCTATCACTAAAAGGCCTATACTTAGCTTCGGAATTGGCCCACCAGGTCAGGGGAACAAATGGCCTTTCGGTCAGGTCCTGAGTCTGCAGGGTTCAAAAGCTGGTATGGACTTGTAGCTAGGAGCACCTATCTCGTAGCGAGTGTTGACTGGAGACTTACTTGGTTGATGCGGCAGCTTGGACAGGTCACCCTCAGGGGTTGCTTCGTGTTGCTGAGTGACCCTGTTAAGAAGGACGATTTGAACTTGGGGGCTTTACTTTATAGTCCCCAGGGGCTTCCCACCCTTCGGGGCGGACCCCGTACCTGGTTCCAAATGATTGGACTGCGTTCCAATCATTTGGATCGATTTCTCCAATACTGGAGTTGTTCCCTGATCGCTGGGCGGTCCCTAAATGTCCGTTGGCCTTCCTTTGTCTTGGCTCCTGCTAGCGCCGAGGAGTCTGGCTTGGCTTTATTCACCTTAACTGTTGCCATTGTGCCTTGGAATCGCTCATTACTATGCAGATGGCTGCTGGTTTCCGTGTTGTCTGGTTTCGTACTGGTTTCAAAACACATGATTTCTGTATTTGCTAGTCTTTGCCTGTGTTGGCTGAATTTCCCTTCAGCCTTTGCGGTTCTCCATTTTAAGTCGGGAAGTAGCCAACCCAGGTGGCTTGGGATTGTTTAAACTGCAGGCTTTTTAGGAAGAAAACAACAACTGCTGTTTTTTGCAGCAGCAGCAATCTGCCCATTAAGTCACAACCACCAACAGAGACAAAATACAAGGATTTAAAAGGGCCTCGCTGCTGTTAGCATTCAGTTTGAGCTCCACGGCAGCCATTGCTGCCACAGAGCTGGCGACACGAAGATCTCGTCTCATGACCGTACTGGGGCTCGCTACTCAAGAGTTTAGGATGCCCTGGTGATGTACCATCAATTCACTACAAAACGATGAGAGCGAGTGAACATAGGCTTTATTATCCAAGAACTTGCCTGCTTGTGACTGCTGTAACAATGAGTGCCGCCCACAGGCGGCAGGTCTATTTACCGCCCTGGAGGGCGGAGCCTAGGTGGAGCCCACTGGGGTTCCACTACAATACATGGAAGGAGATCATATTACCATTCCCTGGCCATAGGCCACAGTACTATACAGACATCTTATATTATGGTGAATGCACTCACCACACCTGGTTTGGGAGAGAATGGAGTAATCCCACAGTGAAGGCAGGATGGCTCCAGATGATTCTCAATGGGTGCCTCACCGTTTCAGGGGCCCTGCCACCGTAGCAGAACAAATCAGACAAAAGTAAACATAATTGAAAACCAAAGAAGGAAAACATGAGGCCGATCCACCCTGGATTCGCAGTGTGAGGGTGAATGCGGACTCTTGGTCACTGGGGCACATTAGCTGGGGCTGCGAGAAGGACCTGTGAACTACAGTATGGGTTTCAGAAGTTTCTGGTGGGCTGAATTAATAAGAAGCCAAATATTGCATTTCCCTAGCCCTCAGAAACATGTCAGTATGTTTCACGTATATGAGAACTGTTTTGAAGTTCTGTAGGCAAAGATGGAAGCCATTTTGAATCAGATCAGCAAGATCCCGCAAATAGGAACAAGATGAATAACCAGGCAGATGAGCCTCAATTTAATGTCTCAGCATCACCGTCGTGCTATGGTGCCAGCCTGAGCCTGGCAAGGGACTTGAATCCACTGAAAGGGCGGGTGTATATATGGAAACAGGTATATTAGTCCAGGAAGCTCTGCTCTTCTTTGAACACTTCCACGGTAACACTAATTCTTTTCAAAGCTTTATTTAGAGTACCCAATTATTATTTTGTTAATTTTCCAATTAAGGGGCAATTTAGCATTGCCAATCCACCTAACCTGCACATTTTTGAGTTGTGGGGGATGAAACCCACGCAGACATGGGGAGAATGTGCAAACTCCACACGGACAGTGACCCAGGGCCAGGATTCGAACCCAGGTCCTCAGCGCTGCAGTCCCACTGCTATCCACTGCGCCACATGCCGCCCTAATTCTTTACAAAGCTGCGGGAACAAGCAGACAGGGACCTGGTTTATAATCACATCGACAGAATGACATCCCCAATGTTCTCATAAGTGCTACATTGGCTGACCACTAAAACTGTGCTCACAAACATTACATTGAGTGTTATTTTGGCTCCATTGGTCGTAGGAGCTGGAGAGAAGATTTATGCACATTAGTTAGGTTGGGACATGGCTGCATTGCCAGATTTTGGATCAGTCATTAAACTGAGTCTCCACTGGCTTGTTCAGGTGGATGTAAAGGATCCTCTGACACTATTAGAAGGAGGTCAGTGGGTTTCCCAGCATCCTGGCCAATATCTATTTTTCAACAGAAAAAAATGGGGAAAACACAGATTAACTCATCATTTATCTCATTGTTATTTACAGGACTTGGCTCTGCTCATTGTGGTTGCTGCACTAGCATAAAAAGCGCCACGATACAAAAACTAATGGCTTGGATCAGAACTGAACTCATTGTCCTGTGAATGAGATAAGGGCCGGGATTCTCCAATCCCACGGCCTGGTTCTGACGCGCATGGAAAGCGGCGCCAACCACTCCGGCGTCAACGGTCCCCGATCATGAGGAATGCTCCCCTTCCTAGGGGGCTAGGTCGGCACGGGAGTGGTCCCCGCAGACCCAGCCGGTGCGGAACGGCCGGCGCGCGTTCGCACATGCACCCTACGGCCAGCGTGCTTCCGCACATGCGCAGAATGGCCGGCATGATTCCGCACATGTGCGTGGGTTCCCGTATCCGCGCTGGCCCCCGAGCAATATGACAGAGCCCTACAGGGGCCCGGCGTGGAGAAACATAGGCCCCCACGGAACCAGTCCGCCCGCCGATCGGTAGGCCCTGATCGCGGGCCAGGCCACTGTCGAGGCTCCCCCGGGGTCGGATTCCCCCCCCCCCCCCGCCTCCCCCCCCCGGACAACCACCACAGACACACCTTCCAGTTCCCGTCATGTGGGACCTGAGTAACCCAGGCCGGCGGGGCTCGGCTGACCTCGGCGGCCACTCGGCTCGTAGGGGCCCGGAGAATCAGCGGGGCGGGGGCGCTGTCAACGGCCCCCGACCAGTGCAACGGCGATCCCGTGGGCACCCGAGAATCGCGTTGGAGAATTGGTAAGCTGGCATCGGGGCGGCGGGGCACGATTCTCGCTTCCCCCGGGGATTCTCCGACCCAGCCCGGGATCGGAGAATCCCAGCCAAGGTGTTATATAAATGCAGGTTCCTGCTGTACGTATTCTGAGAGTGCGATCTTCCGGCCTTGTTACACTCTCGCTCAAGCGAAACGTGGCCGGTGAATAACGGGAGAAGCCAAAAACGAGAACTGCACCGGGCGCCAAACAGTTTGCGATGCAACTGGCCCGCTTCGTGGGCAAAATCGGGATCGTGGCATAGCAAGGCGAGAAACCAATTATCACCACTTGCCAATTTCCATACAATTAACGGGAGCGACCCCATATCCAACGGCCTCCTGTCATTCAGCCGCCTCACCAGCAAGTGGTCACGCTGGCGCCGAGTAGTACTCATTTTGAAAAACGTGAACCTGGCGGAAGGGCTTCTGCAGGGAGGTGAGGAGCCATCTTTGCTCACGGGCAAAGAGCCTGTTGGAGCTGGGATTTCCTCCCCTGTGCTCAGTATGGGGTGGGGGACCCTCGGCTGGGGCTGGGGGGCCTTTTGCAGGATTGGGCCACCAGGAGGGTGGGGGGAGGCACTTGGGGGAAACTGGGAGTGGGGGCAACCACTTGCGGCACCACCATGCCAACCCCTGGATCATTTACCCATTCCGGCGGCGGCCCTTGTTTTGCCCGTCTGCCCCACCAACCACCCATAACCCCAACCGACTGCCAAGGCCTCTGGGCGTGCGGCCGACGGCTATTAGAATCATAGAATCGTAGAATTTACAATGCAGAAGGAGGCCATTCAGCCCATCGCGTCGGCACCGGCCCTTGGAAAGGGCACCCTACTTAAGCCCACACCTCCACGCCAATCCCGCAACCCAGCAACCCCACCCACCCTTTTTGGCACTAAGGGCAATCGATCATGGACAACCCACCTAATCTGCACATCTTTGGACTGTAGGAGGAAACCGGACGCCACGTGGAAACCCACGCAGACACAGGGAGAACATGCAGACTCCACGCACAGTGACTCAAGCCGGGAATGGAACCTAGGACCCTGGAACTGTGAAGCAACATTGCTAAGCACTGTGCTACCCTGCCGCTCTATTGCTAATAGGGAATTGGCAATCGTGGTTAAGTGAGCACTTCACAAATCCCTAGTGGATTCCAATGGGCAGGCAGGCCATGTAGCATGTGGGAGGCATTGCCCAGCATCCCTTGATGCCTGGACTCTGTGCCTGAACACTGCGGGAGGCAATACCACACATGCAGCAGCTAACATCCAAAGAGCCGGTGGATGAGACACAGCTCCAGGGACATGTCCACGGCTGGAGGGTGCCAGGGTGCTGCGGGGAGCGAAAGATGCTTGTAGAGATGGGCTAAGGGATCAGGGGTCAGCCGGCATTGTGGAAGAAAGTGACAGAGGCGTCAAAATGATTGTGCACAAAGGTGTTTACTGTGTTTTATAATTCCCCACTCTCCCGATTTGGGGGACACGGTAGCACAGTGGTTAGCACGGTTGCTTCACAGCTCCAGGGTCCCAGGTTCGATTCCCGGCTTGGGTCGCTGTCTGTGTGGAGTCTGCACGTTCTCCCCGTGTGTGCGTAGGTTTTCTCCGGGTGCTCGAGTTTCCTTCCACAGTCCAAAGATGTGCAGGTTAAGTGGATTGGCCATGATAAATTGCCTTTCGTATCCAAAAAGGGTGGGTGGGGTTACTGGGTTGCGGGGATGGGGTGGGGGTGTGGGCTAGGGTGGGTTGCTCTTTCAGGGGGCTGGTGCGGACTCGATGGGCCGAGTAACCTCCTTCTGCACTGTAAATTCTATGATTCTATGATGGTGCCCCTTCCCCATCCCCCAACCACCACCCCCCTCCCCACCACCTACATTCACCCCCCACCCCTCTTCTCATTCGCCCAGTGCCCTCAGTGATCCTCAACGTACTTGGCCCTCCTAGCTCTACCGCTACGTCTAGGTGTCTTCCCAGGATGCACATCTGAGGTGGAGGCAGACAGCTGCTTACCATGTCCTGTGGTCTTCGATGCCCCTGGTGAGCATTCTCTGGGGGCTCTGAGGCCGGAGGGCCCTGGTGCACTTGTCGGCGGCACATGACAACCTGTCCCATATGCTGACTTTGAGACGCGGCCTCAACAGAGAGGTGGAACCCGGGAGAACTGGTGCCCATCATCGCCATTCCAAGGAACTGGTTTGGGTTGGCACCCAGCGCCCCATAGTTCCAATCGGTGCCCAAAGAGCCCTGTTGTGGACCATGGGATGGAGGGACAGCTGGTTCGAGCCCCAGCTGCCCCTGCATCAATCGGCTCTGCACCATCGTGTTGACGCTCCTGGTAATGCTCCTCGGTGACTGGGACATGCTCTGCAGCGCCTCGGAAATGCCCATGTCCAACTGGACAAGCGGTGGCTCGGCCATGCCGAGAGTGAGACATGTTACACAGAACCTCATAAAGGTCGGCCTGGTACTGGGTCACATGGATACGATGGGTTGAGGCACGATCAATTGACCAAAGACTAGAGTTGGATACAACTGAGGCTTTATTGCTCTAAGGTGTGTGGCCTCCCACAGCAGCTGGCGAAATGGCTGCTGAATGGAGGACACGCATATCTATACTCCACCTACTGGGCGGAGCCAGCAGGCAGGGACTACCGGCGAACCTGTAGTACAGGTCCTACCTTACATCACCCAATACAGGTGCAACAGTGATTTACCACATGGGTATAGAAGGATACAGCACTAGGAAATGCTGAGGGTTTTGGCCAAGAGTGGTATCATGACCGGACAGACTTGGAGGGCCGAATCGCCTATTCCTGTGCTGTATTGTTCTTTATTCTTTATCCCCCAGTGAGGCGGACATTCTGCCGAGACCCACACCCATGACTGTCACCGACTGCGCGACTGCGCGACGCCTTGGACACCTTCACTAATGGTGCCAACAACGTGCATCAGGCTCTCCGCTGCAGTCGCCACTCGAGCAGTGTTGGCCTCAGCGCCGATAGCCTCTGTGACTCCAAGCGGCAATGGATCTGCTGGAGTGATGCTGACATCGCCCTCTGGATATCTGGCTGTACCCTATCCTCTCAATCAGCTCCAGGTAACTGTACCACAGGCTCAGCATCAGGCTGGGACCCAGCTGGGTCCTGGCATCCAGCGGCCCGCCGACTGCTGTCTCACCTGGGGGTTCCTGTCTCCACCTGATGTGCATCATCAGCAGTGTGGTGCTCAGTGGATTGTGCCCCAGAAGCCTGACTACTAACATTTCCCACCGAGGTGTGTATCTGCGCTGGTGGAGGGTGGGGATGACAGCTGTGCTGCGACTATAAGGGTTGCATCCTCGGAGCTCTCCTCTGAGGTGTTCACCTGGGAGTTAGGAGAGGGGTGCCGCCTGGGATACGCCGGTGCCTGCGGCTGGAGGACCTGCGGAAGAATGGACGTGTGGTCAGCGGGAGGGATGGGTCAGCCTGTAAGGTGATCAGTACTCACGTTTGACAGGTCATCTGGCTGGAGCCCAGTGGTTCCCCCCCTCTACGGCATTGGTGACCCGCCCTGTCCTCGGCCACTCCAGTTACCTCCAGGGCACACTCCTCGAAGGAGGTGAGGACTCTTCAGTCCGGCACCCCCCGCCAGCCTGGGCCCTCTCCTGGCGTTTATGGGAGAGCATTTCCTGAGGAGACACAAAGGGGGCATCGCGCCCTGAGTTTTCAAACCAATCTGGCAGAGAGGGATTCACAGTGGGCGCTGGGAATCTCACAACACTTTGTTGCTGTTTCGGCCCCTGGCAGGGCCCCCGCCCCAAGGTTGCACTTTAGTGACATTTCCTGCACTGAATAGTTCTGGTGAGCTCTGCTCGCCAGTGCAGGAAGAGATTTGTGCCCCAATCTCTCGACACTCCAATGCATCCCCAGAGCCCCCCAATGCCACAACGCACCTATACGGAGTCCTCAGTGCCCCCCACACCCCCACCTCACACAGGCAGAGCACCCCTGGGCCCGATCCCCAGCACGAGCAAAATGCCAGCCTGGCAGTGCCACCTTGGCACCCAGGCATTACTGCAAGGGTGCAAGACTGAAAGTACCAAGGTGCCCAGGTGGCACCTGCCTATATACCAGGCACCCAAGGGCCTCCTATTGCCTGGGAGACCCCCCAAATGCCAGTGTGCCTGGTCCATGTTTGTGGGGTCCAGGTCTAAATGCCACCTGGCTGGGGTCTCCTTGGCAAGGCTGGTAGATGCCGGCTGACCACTCAATCCGAAGCAGACCTAGTTAAATGGGCTTTTAAGCTCTGGTTAGATCTCATGAGACGTAACAACTGTTGGGAATCCCAGTAGAGGCGTCTCGCGCCATCTACCATGCGTGTCCCGTCCCAATTCCGGCGGGACGCGGACAGTAAATCATGCCCAGTGTTGGTCCGATGGCCTCTGGATCAGTCTGTACTATAAACTGCTTCACGCGTATCATCGTCAATTTTCGGCGCGAGCCGGAATGCACTACCGGCAGGAAAAGTGAATTGCAAAGGTCAGAGTATTCCGCCCAGTGTCATTGTTGATGGCGGCCTGTTGTTTTATAGTCACGCTGTTACATTGTCTGAAGTGAAGGCATTGAAATGGCAGAGATATGTCTGTAGTTACGGTGGCTCCCATTGTCAATCTGCAGGATGACGGTGGAATCTGGTTGGGGGTGGGTGGTGAATGTTGTGTTATGCTACTTTGTGTAACATAAGCTGCTTCCTTAGTCTCTACTAAAGGATGCTCCAGACTATGAAATGAGTTCAACGTGTTTATTGAACTATTAACAGAGTCCTGAAATGAGTTCAACACTCTGCTAATCTACCTCTCTAGTAACTCAGTCTAACTGTACCAGCTTGCTCTAAGCCACGGGCTGGGGTGTGATGCTGCTGATCAACCCTGATGTACTCTCTAGATGTCTGTCTGTGGAAAGAGGCAGAGCATGTGTACCCTGTCCTTTTATATGGGTCGTGTAGTGCCACCTCTGAGAGTGCCCTGATTACCCATTGGTTGTGTCCTGTTCTAATGACCCATTGGTTGTTTGTCTGCATGTCATGACATCTCTGGTGTTCCCTCTAGTGATTACTTAGTTGTCGTGTATTTACATTAACCCCTTGTGTATGTACAGTGATGCATATCACTACATCACCCCTTTTTTCGTGTTATATATTTTCTGTACTTTGTGAAAGAAAATTGTACAAAACAGGTAGATAAATGACGACATGTATAAGTTGTGATGATATTGATGATTATACAATACCAATTAACATTTATGAGTCCAAACTTTAGGAATTGGTACAGTCGAGTGGCTTGCTTGTTTTGTTGTTGAAGTGGTGATGTTGATGCTGTCATTTTCTTGTGAATGCCGTCAGTGTTCCTGTGATCATGAGGTGTTCGAATGGTCGGTTCACTTCGTTGTCTGATTTGGAATCTGTTTTTTTTCTATGCTTGTGGTAGCGATTCTGAATGTCATCTTTCCTGAAAGCTGGTTTGCTTGTTTGTAGTGGAGCAAATGTGAATCGGTGAGATTCAATGCCATGCCATTGTATGTCTGCACTCTTGCCATTGTCTTGAGCTGTGCTGTCACATTCTCCTTCATGTGCAGAGTTGTACCATGTTGTACAAGTCGTTGGTCTATTGTTGTTGTTTTTGTCGTGCTTGTTGTTGCCTTTGTTATGCTTCTTGTCGTTGTTTTTGTTGTTGTTCTTGTAGTTTTTGTTGTTGTGCTTGTTGCCTCAATGACCGTTCCGTGTCGATAATTCGAGTCATTCTCAAAGTTACTTGTGTCAGTGTCCTTTGTGGCATCTGATGCTTCATTGAACGTTTCTTCTTGAGGATTGTGAGAATGATCTGATGTGGCATTGATCTCGGTGACATCACTCCTTTCTGGTTGATGTGATTCCTCTTTGATTTCTTGGTGCTCCTCTTTTGGAGTCATTTCAGGTTCATTTGAATCATCTTTGGTTTCTTGATGCTCCTCTTCTGGAGTCAAAATCTTCAAGATTCCATTTTCTTGTGGATAGGTTAGAGTAGATGAGGTTTCAATTGACGTGGTTTCTTTGGACTCAAGAGTAGTTTCACTTTGAATGTTGAGTGCTTCTGTACATACGAGCTGAGATCTGTCAGTCTCGCTGTGATCTTGCACATCCTGTATGGGAATTGTGATTTCTTCGTCACTTGTCTCACATACAGTGGGTAGACATTCAGTGTCTTCTTGTTGGTTAAATGAGCTGGGTTGACTTTCATAGTCTTCTTCTGGTGGCTCAAATAAGCTGGGTAGACTGTCATAGTCTTTTTCTGGTGTCTCAAATAAGCTGGGTAGACTGTCATAGTCTTTTTGTTGTTCATGTGAGCTTGGTAGACTTTCATAGTTTGCTGCTGGTTGCTCAGATAAGGATGATAGACCTTCATGGTCTTGTTCATGCATGGACATCGCTATGGAGTCTTGAGGTGCTTCCATCGTGGAGTCTGGCATCATTCGCTGTGTGGAGTCGTGCAGTGGTCTCGCTGTGGAGTCGATCTGTGCGCTCTCAACGGAGTTGTGCAGTGGTCTCGCTGTGGAGTCTGTCATCGCTTTCTGTGTGGAGTCAGGGACTCTTTGTGGTGTGTGGACCACTCTCTGTGTGGAGTTGGGGGACTCTTCGTGGTGCGTGGACCACTCTTCGTGGTGCGTGGACCATTGGTTTGGCATCAGGCCTCTCTCTGTGGGCTTCATCTTCTTCTTGGGTATTTGACAGGTTGCTGTCATCCAATGTATCGACAAGCTACCATGACATCATGGTATTGGATTTGTCTACCATGAGTAGAGTCGTGTTGAGGTTTGCAACCATGTTGCTGATGCAATGATCATCAAATCCGAAGAACTCATCCGTGTCTCAGTAGTATTCTTCAATGAACAAATCATCTCTTTGTGTTTCAGATTTGTTATTGTGCTCTCTATGTCCAATGGTGAAATCATCTTCTGAGTAGTATTCTTCAATGTACAAATCATCTCTTTGGGTGGTGCTAACTGCTTTTTCCAGGTTGCTGCGAAGGTTATTTTCAACTGCTGGTAGAAGTTTAGGCATTGTTCCGTCTTTCGAGGTGCAAGAATTGTGTTTTGTGGCTTTAAAACTCTTCTTTTTAATTTTCGGACATTTCCCCTTTAAGTGGGCGTAGTCCAGGGTCGCTGACGTCATGACGCTCGTGACGTCATGCATAGGAGTCCATTGCGCATGCGCGCGCCGAGGTTCCTTTACTGTGCGCTCTTTTCACAACTGCGCATACGCGGCTTCTCGCGCATGCGCACAACACCGTTTTGTCGCTTCGCGTCTCTTAGGGAAATGCGCATGTGTGGGCTGGTCTGGCTGGATACGCGCAAGATGGCTGCCAATCAAAACTGCCGTCTGCTTCTGTTGCAACCCTACCCCTGCCTCGTGGTGAGTATTCGTGCCAATTTTACCGATTTATTTTGTTCTGTCCTACCCATCGGAGTATTTAAAGGAGTTGAAGATCACTATTGCATGATCACCCGCAATGGTGAGTAGAAGAGCTATCTTCCAAGCATCGGTCGCACCATTGAGGTCGGATGCTGCCACGTATAGGTGAAATTTCTGCTTGAATGATCGCCAGTTGGCACAAAGATTGCCGGTGGTCCTGAGCTGATGAGGAGCCTGAATCTTGTCCATTGTGCCTGTATGCAGTAGCTGGTTGTCACGGACCTTGCTAAGTTGAATAAATAGATTGAACAGGCACCTTAAACACAGCAAACTCCTACAGACAGTCATGTGATAATGGGCAGATAACCAGTTTTTGCGATATCAATTGAAGGATAAATATCAGCCAAGGCTCTGGGAATAACTCCCTATTCTCCAATAGAGGGATTTTGTATATCCACTTGAGAGTGCAGGCAGGACCTCGATTTAACCTCTGATCTGAGCCAGCACCTCTGACAATGCAGCACTCCCTTGCTGCACTGGAGCGTCAACTTTGATTTTTGTGCTGAAGTCCTGGAGGTAGAACTGCACCCACAGCCTTCTGACTGAAAGGTAGGCCATCAACTCAGTGCTATCAACTCACATACGAGGGGGAGCGTGTGAAACAGGGGCCCGATGAGCTCAACAGCAGGCAGCTTGTGTGCTGTTGTTTATCTGGAATAAAATACTGACTAGAGATCTGAGGTCTGAAATCCAGCAGAAATAATAACATTAGCATTCCACAGCTGGGAAAGCATTAGTAGAGAGCAGGGTAGGGCCTTGGCTGATCTACAGCAGCCAATCCCAATGGAATTAACTGTCTGACTGTCTTCCCTTCACAGGATTCAGGGCTGAAACAGAAATGAAAAAATACTTTCAGAGTGCTGGAAAGTGCTTTGTTCCTGAGTAATTCTGAACTCTGACACTAAACTAACCCCCAAATACATACAGTCTTAAAGAGGTAGACATTCAACCTTCTCAATGTTTGCATGGAGCTGTCAAACACTTGAACAGCACACAATAAGCAAAAGAGCACAATTGACTCTCATCTGTTTCCGGACAGCTCACTTGTCTCAATTTTAGCTCCCGTCTGCGGAGCACATATCCAGTAAAGAGGAACAATTTCACTCGCAGCTGCTACTAGGGCAGCACGTGTGTATGTACAAAGTCAGCTCCTTTATATGTACTGTATACATGGGAGGCAGTGGAGCAATTCATTCCTTTCTGACCCTGTGTTTAACAGTCTCAGTCCTTCCTCACAAAAAGCTACTCTGTGGATCTGCCGCCGCCTTTAGAACAAAGTAGGAAGAGGTCCCCCCAAGCCCATTGAGGGTCACCTTCCAGACAAAACTGCAGCGTGTGCAGAGAAAGAGGGGCACGCTTATGGAAAGGATAATATATCACTTTCACTGAAAGGTAATTAAATTTGTGATGGCTCGAGGCAATAGCAGCGAGGCCTCCCCTTTAACTAGGGTTTATCGGTAAGTAAACGTGGACTAGAGGCGGGCACAGAGTCACTAAACAGTTCTTCGCTCTACCACCCCTGGGTGCACTCTGCCCGGACCCCTGCTCCCAGTGCCCCGTGCTTTTCCCTCATTGGTCAGGGTCCGCGAGCTCCTGCGTGATAGGCCCCGAGCCAGTCAGGTGGTCTGAAAAAAGCAACAAAACATAGTCTAAAATAGACTGCAAGTTAGTTCATTTCAGTGAGAAAAGTTGGGACACTTGTCAGAAAAAAGAGCAGGTCACACAGTGACAAGCAGGAGGAGGTGTTTGAATAAGCGCCTTCCAACTAGGAGTTGCAAAAATATTGCTCTCATGAATAAATAAAAAGTAGAGCAAAACAATGCTTTAAAAAAAGACATTTTACAAGCACAGTGGTGTGTAATTAGAAGGAAACTGAGAAACACACAGAAGGGTATTTCAAAAGAAGAGGAGGAAAACCTTGGCATTTTCCCAGATGTTTGAGAACTTCTACTGAACCCTGGAGACAGTGTTAACTTGTTCTCACATTTCCTTTCATAATGTCCTTTGCTGAGGGTGAGGGTCGTGCTTAGTCCTCACTCTCCTTTGCTTTCCTTTCCCCAACAGGACTTCCACCCAATGGGATGGTCATCCCTCGCGTTGTGCCTTGTGGCTACAATTCTAGAGCTGGCTCACATCTTGCTGCCCCTCCGTGGGACAATTACCCTAAATAGAGCTGGTTGGCCATTTTGCCTGAATGGGGTTGGAAGCTTCAGCCAGTGAGGAAATGGACCTTATGTTGCTTAAATTGAGCGCAGCCACCCTGATGCTACAAGAAAGATGTGCCGACATCACAGCGTGCTCCCGTTTCAATTTTAGCCCAGTGCAAAACTCAAGTCCAAATGCAACCTACAAATTGCTTCAGTAGTGCCTGGCAGTGAATGACTCCCATGTCTGCACAACACAGTCTGGTAGATTTTATTGATGTCACACCTTATCACATCTATTGGAAACATTCACATAGTGGGCGGGATTCTCCGAGCCTCCGCGCCAAAATTGCGATCAGCGCGGGGGCGGAGAATGGGCGTCAAACCCGCGATTGGGTCCGACGCTGCTCCCGCGTGGTCGACCCATTGAAAGAGGCCCCCGCGGCGATTCACCGAGTGCAGCTGGCCGAGTCCCCGATGGTTCTCTCATGGTTCCACCCATCGGGAACTCGATGTGGCGGCTGCGGACTCAGTCCGCGCCCGCCCCACGGATCATTCATGGGGGGGGGGCCTCCTGGACGGCCAGGCTACCGATCGGGGGCCATCGATCCGCGGGCGTGTGCGATCTGGGGGGGGGGCTATGTTTTCGGTGCCAGTCCACGGTGTGGATCGGCCATGTCGCCTAGGGTGGCCGACGCAGGCCGCCGCCATGCGAATGCGCGGACCCCCAACTGGACGTGCAGGGCCCTGTACCGGCAGCCGGAGCTGCGAGGACTCCTCCGGGGCTCTGTTAGCTACCTTCAAATCGGAGAATCACCCTGAACTTTCTCCAGGTAAGTCCAGAGTGATTTCGTGCATTTTTTTGTGGGCGTGGGGACATAGCCCCATTATTGAAGAATCCCGCCCAATGTGTCCAGTGTCTCTTGATATGGAGGCAGTGCAGTAGCCATTTTGCAAATGGCAGCGAGAAGAAATTCCTCCTCATCTCTGTCTTAAATGGCGACCCTCAAACTCTGAGATTGGGCCCTCTGGTCCTAGACTCTCCCAGAAGAAATATCGTCTCAGCATTTACTTTGTCATTTCTCATTCTTCTAAACTCTAATGAATACAGGCCCAACCTACTCAACCTCTCCTCATAAGAAAATCCCTCCTTACCCAGGATCAACCGAGTGGGCCTTCTCTGGGCTGCCTCCAATGCCAGTGTATCTTTCCTTAGAATAGGGGACCAAAACTGTTCACAGTATTCCAAGTGTAGAATATTTTGGCAGCTGTTACATCAACCTGAAGCAGCAAAGAAGATGCCAGTGGACATCGCGTCCAAACGTCTGTACCGAACAAGTCCCAAAATCCCGAAAGACATACTTGTTAGGTGAATTGGACATTCTGAATTCTCCCTCAGTGTACCCGAACAGGTGCCAAAGTGTGGCGACGAGGGGATTTTCACAGTAACTTCATTGCAGTGTTAATGTAAGCCTATTTGTGACACTAATAGAGATTATTGTTGTTATTAACAATTCAGCACTCTTTTCACTGCAGTGCCAGTTTACATACTGTACTCGAGCCATGAAGTAAAATCTGAACCCACTGCCAACCCACCTCCAAAATGAGACTGATACCAACTCAGCCAAGCTGACACTCCCGAGGTGAAAGAGAATGAGCTCCCTTCTGTTGTTGTACTGCTGGTGCGTGCCTCTGACACGCTTCTTCCATTTTATGCTGAGGGCTGGCTCTCAGAAGGACAAGCTGGCATTTACATCTGAGGGAGGGAGAGACAACATCATGTACATTGTGAGTGTTGGCAGAATTTCAGCTGGTAAGCTCTGTATCTTACAATATCATCCATGGAGCCTCACACCATAGAACCTTCAAAGCTGCTGTGGAGAGATCAGAAATTCCTCTCCATGGAATGGAGACGGGGATGTGCTGAGTGGACGCGTAAAAGGTGGTTCTCCTCCAGGAAACTTGAAATTAGGCACTTTTTGCCCTAAAATAGCCGGCTGCACCCGGGAAAAAACTCACCATCATCCTCCTGGAGAAATAGGAAGCGACGGCCAGAGCGACCGGATCACCTCACTGGAGACGGAGATGGCAAGGTTGGTGGCAACACAAGGGAGGTTGAGGGGGAAGGTTGAAGACCAAGAGAACCGGTCGTGCCATCAAAACGTCTGCATTATGGGCCGACCAGGAACCCCCCCACGGAGTACGTGGCCCAGATGCTGGGCAGGATTTAATGCGTACAAGACCCACAGACAGACAGATCGAACCCCAAATCAGGAAAAAGATCAAACATGTCAAAGGAACTGAACACTTTCATGGAACAGAGGGGGGCAGTGAACTCATGGAGGTTCACATACCCAGGATAAAGGAGTTCTCCTCCTTCTCCCAGGTTCATAGAGTATCATAGTATCATAGAATTTACAGTGCAGAAGGATACCATTCGGCCCATCGAGTCTGCACCGGCCCTTGGAAAGAGCACCTCCACCTAAGTCCACACCTCCACCCTAACCCCGTAACCCAGTAGCCCCACCCAACCCAACCTTTTTGGACACTAAGGGCAATTTACATTGGCCAATCCACCTAACCTGCACATTTTCGGACTGTGGGACTAAACCGGAGCACCCGGAGGAAACCCACGCAGACACGGGGAGAAAGTGCAAACTCCGCACAGACACTGACCCAAGCCGGGAATCTAACCTGGGACCCTGGAGCTGTGAAGCAACTGTGCTAACCACTGTGCTACCATGTCCCCCCCCCCCCCAAGTTCACCAAGATTGATTTTGTTGTCGTGGGAAAAGCGGTGTTTCCAGGGGTAGTGGGAGTGGCGTACTCGGTGATAGTAACCTTTGACCATGCTCCACACTACGTGGATGTGAGGCTGAAGACAGGCCGGCACAACGTCCCCCCAATGGAGGGTGGACATGGCCCTCCTGTCTGACAAGGCATTGTGCGAACAGATATCGCAGGCCGTAGACGGGTACGTTACCAACAACCTGACTGGGGAGGTCTCACCCTCCACGTTCTGGGAGGCAGTGAAGTCTGTGATATGGGGGGAAATTATTGCATAATTGTCATGCGAAAAGGTAGGAAGGAGAGGGGGGCTAGGCAAGAGCTAGTCAACTCCATACTGGAGGTGGATCAGAGGTACTCCTTGACCCCAATTGAGGAACTGCTGGCGATGAGGAAAAAGCTACAGATGGACTTTGACCTGCTGTCCACTGGGAAAGCAGTGCACCGGCTCCGCCAGACACTGGGGACCTTTTATAAACGCGGAGACAAAGCCAGCCGCCAGGGAAAAAGCTCAGGTTAAAGGCAGAAGTGGCAGGCTAGTCGCTGCGCCAGAAAAGATCAATGAAGTCTTCGCAACCTTCTACCGAGGGCTATACACCTCCAAGCCCCTGGAGGGGGGGACACACGAAGACAAAGCATTCCTCGACATACTGGACATGCTGGTCTTGGGGGAAGATACGAAATGGGGCCTGGAAGCACCATTCGAACTGGGGAAAGTCATGGAGAGTGGGAAAGGTGGCGGGGCCAGATGGATTCCCGACGGACGTCTACAAAAAGTACGCACCAGCATTGGCCCCACACTTGCTGGAGATGTTCACAGATTCGCTAGAAAGCCATTAACACTTACACAAGCCTCAATATCACTCAATACCTAAAAAGGACAAAGACCCGGCTAGTGCGGATGCTACAGGCCCATATCACTACTCAAAGTAGATGCAGAGATCCAGGCGAGGGCCTTGGTGAGGCGGCTGGAGAGCTGCGTACCAGAGGTAGTTGCGGAGGACCACATGGGCTTTGTCAAGGGCAGGCAGCTAACATTGAACATCAGGCGCCTGCAGAACGTGATAATGACTCCATTTGGGAAGAGAACACCAGAGGTGATCATCTCCCTGGATGCAGAAAAGGCATCCACCAGCTCTAAATGTTTCTGGCAGCACAGAGGCATGAGGCAGGGATGCCTGCCACCCCCACTGCCGTTTGCTCTGGCAATTGAGCCACTGGCGACTGCCTTCAGAGCAGCAAAGGGTGAAGAGGTATCCAAAGGTGGGACGGATAGCACAGAGTTTCACTCTACGCGGATGAGCTGCTCCTCTACATCTCGAACCTCCAAGCAGCGTGAAAGGGATATTGAAACTCCTAAAGGAGTTTGGAGCCTTCTCAAGTTGCAAGTTTTACCTGGGCAAGAGTGAGATCTTCCCTGTGAACCTGCAGAGGGGAGGACAGTGCTGGGGGGCTTCCGTTTAAGCAAACCCAGACCAATTTCCACTATCTGGGGATCCAAATAGCCCACAGCTGGACACTGATCCACAAATGGAACCTGACGGGTTTAGTGGAGGAAGTGGCAGCATGGTAGCACATAGGGGCAGCACTGTTGCTCCTCAGCTCCAGGGTCCCAGGTTCGATTCCTGGTTTGGGTCATTGTCTGTGCAGAGTCTGCACGTTCTCTCCGAGTCGGCGTGGGTTTCCTCCAGGTTGTCCGGTTTCCTCACACTAATCCTGAAAGATGTGCTCTTAGGTGAATTGGACATTCTGAATTCTCCCTCAGTGTACCTGAACAGGCGCCAGAATGTGGCGACTCGGGGATTGTCACAGTAACTTCATTGCAGTGTTAATGTAAGCCTATTTGTGACAATAAAAATTATTAAAAATTTTAAAATTAGAAATTTAAAAGGGCCCACTCCCACTCTCCCTGGCAGGAAGCTACAGGTGATCAAAATTAATCTGCTGCCCAGGTTCCTCTTCCTGTTTAGATCCCTCCCGATCTACATCCCCAAGGCCTTTTTCAGCACAGTCGACAAACTAATCATGCTGTTTGTTGGTGGGGAACGGAAAGCACGAGGACCTAAAAGATGGTCCTACAAAGGAAAAGAACCATGGGAGAGGAGTAGTGTGTGAGAGCGTGAGTACGTCTGTGTGAGTGAGACGGTCACACACGAATTGGACGTTCTACCTCTGGGTGGCCACCGCAGAAAGAGTATGGGGATGGGTGAAGGAACCGGGAGTAGAACCTCCGAGCCCGAACCATAGCCCCATCGTCCCCGGCCAAATACCCGAGGGGCCCAGTGATAGTAGCCATGCTCTGGACATGGTACCAAATGAGACAACACTTCGGCCTAACCGAAATGTCCACCATGGCCCCCATCTGCAACAACCACAAATTCACTCCCGTCACCTTCAAAAGGTGGAGACGGGCCTAGGGTCTATGATGGTTAGGGACAGGTACAAGGGCTATAGAGGAGCGACCCTGGGGGAACTCACAGAAAGGTTCCAGTTGCCACGAGGAAATGATCGGAGATACATTCAGGTCAAAAGCTTCCTCTGCGAGAAAACAACAACGTACCCCCCGATATTAGGATATTCGTTAGTAGAGGAACTGCTGGACGTGGGTGACCTAGGGAAGGGAAACTGTGCGGACTGCTCAGGTGACTGTTGGAGGAGGTATGCTCCTCCCTTGGACGAGACAAAGAAAAAATGGGAGGAGGAGCTAGGCATAGAGATATGGAGAGGACTCTGGATCGAAGCACTGCACAGGGCAAACTTCACCTCCACGTGTGCGAGGCTGAGCCTAACGCAGCTAAAGTTGGTGCACAGAACACACCTAAACAGAGCTCAAATGAGTGGATTCTTTCGGGAGGTGAAGGACAAATGTGATCTGTGTCAGGGAGACTCGGCCAATGTCACCGACATGGGGGCCTGCCTCAGACTTGTCGGGGTCTTGACAACCTTCTTTGAGGCTATGTCCAGGGTTGTGGGAGTGAGGGTGGAATCATGCCCAAACGTGGTGGTTTTTGGGGTATCAAATCGGCCATAATGCTTTATGGGGGGATGGCGGGGGAGGAGGGGGGTGGGGGGGGGGGGGTGGCGACATCCTTGCCTCTGCCTCTGCCTGATTGCCCGTCGGGGAATCCTGCTTCGGCTGGCGATCGGCAGCACCACCCAAGGCTGCAGACTGGATGTCCGACCTGGCGGAATTTCTCATGCTGGAGAAAATAAAACTTGCCATCGGGGATTGGAAGAGGGGTTCCACAGACATGGAAGCCATTCACCAGCTTGTTTCAAAACCTATTCGTAGCCAACAATCAGCAGAGTAAGGGGGGTGGGTCGGGGTGTCGACACAGTCGAGCCAAGGGACAAAGAGAAAAAGAAAAGGTGGGGTGGGGGGAAAAGGGACGGGCGGCAGGCAAAGAGAAGGTGAGGGACAAGGGGCAAAGCCACAGGGGACTGGGCCGAGGGCAAGCTGAAGCCCAAACCAAAATATAAATAGACACCTGTAAATACACGCTCTGGCCATACTGGGGATTGTAACAGATGTATGCTGGCTAAAGGGAGGGGTGAGTGTCCTGGCCACGATGAGAGGGAAGACACTTGCTTAAAAATATGTGTTGGTTTCTATCTTTCTTTTGCTTTCTGGCGCGGTTTTGTCATTTGTAACTTATTAATTGTTGAATATCAAATATGAAAATTTTTGATTGGTTAAGCCTGGGTATGGACTCCAAAGTAAAGTAAACAAACTGCAGAAAGGTCCGGCAATGGGACCTTGTGTGAGAACCTCTCTGGCTACATCGAGGGCATCTTGAAACCCATCGTACAAGGTACGCCCAGCTTCTGTCGCGACACTACGGACTTCCTGCAGAAACTCAGCACCCATGGACCAGTTGAACCAGGAACATTCCTCGTCACAATGGACGTCTCGGCACTCTACACCAGCATCCCCCATGACGAGGGCATTGCTGCAACAGCCTCAGTACTCAATACCGACAACTGCCAATCTCCAGACTCAATTCTGCAACTCATCCGCTTCATTCTGGATCACAATGTCTTCACCTTCGACAACAAGTTCTTCATCCAGACGCACGGAACAGCCATGGGGACCACATTCGCACCCCAATACGCCAACATCTTCATGCACAAGTTTGAACAGGACCTACTCACCGCACAGGACCTCCAACCGACGTTATACACCAGATACATCAATGACATTTTTTTCCTTTGGACCCACAGCGAAGAATCACTGAAACGACTACACGATGACATTAATAAGTTCCATCCAACCATCAGATTCACCATGGACTACTCTCCAAAATCAGTTGCATTCTTGGACACACTCATCTCCATCAAGGACGGTCACCTCAGCACTTTGCTTTACCGCAAACCCACGGATAACCTCACGATGCTCCACTTCTCCAGCTTCCACCCTAAACACATTAAAGAAGCCATCCCCTATGGACAAGCGCTCCGTATACACAGGATCTGCTCAGACGAGGAGGAGCATAACAGACATCTACAGACGTTGAAAGATGCCCTCGTACGAACGGGATATGACACTCGACTCATCGATCGACAGTTCCAACGCGCCACAGCGAAAAACCTCACCAACCTCCTTAGAAGACAAACATGGGACACAACCGACAGAATACCCTTCGTCGTCCAGTACTTCCCGGAGCGGAGAAACTACGTCATCTTCTTCACAGCCTTCAACACGTCATTGATGACGATGAACATCTTGCCAAGGTCATCCCCACACCCCCACTACTTGCCTTCAAACAACCGCGCAACCTCAAACAAACCATTGTT
Source organism: Scyliorhinus torazame (assembly GCF_047496885.1). Classification (NCBI taxonomy): domain Eukaryota; kingdom Metazoa; phylum Chordata; class Chondrichthyes; order Carcharhiniformes; family Scyliorhinidae; genus Scyliorhinus; species Scyliorhinus torazame. Next base: position 45,967,926 of record NC_092707.1, read on the forward strand.
TGCAGCAAACTACCCAGTCTTCAGAACAGTGACCATGACACCACACAACCCTGCCATGGCAATCTCTGCAAGACGTGCCAGATCATCGACATGGATACCACTATTACACGTGAGAACACCACCCACCAGGTACGCGGTACATACTCGTGCGACTCGGCCAACGTTGTCTACCTCATACGCTGCAGGAAAGGATGTCCCGAAGCGTGGTACATTGGCGAGACCATGCAGACGCTGCGACAACAAATGAACGGACATCGCGCAACAATCACCAGGCAGGAATGTTCCCTTCCAGTCGGGGAACACTTCAGCAGTCAAGGGCATTCAGCCTCTGATCTCCGGGTAAGCGTTCTCCAAGGCGGCCTTCAGGACGCGCGACAACGCAGAATCGCCGAGCAGAAACTGAGAGCCAAGTTCCGCACACAAGAGTGCGGCCTCAACCAGGACCTGGGATTCATGTCGCATTACATTCATCCCCCACCATCTGGCCTGTGAAATCCTACCAACTGTCCTGGCTTGACACAATTCACACCTTTTTAACCTGGGGTTACCCCATCTCTGGATCTGTAAAGATTTAATCACCTGCTAATGGTCGCATTCCAAGCATTGTCTGGCATCTTTGAATCTGGCTATATATGTGTTTCTGGAACATACCTCTTCATTCACCTGAGGAAGGAGCTGTGCTCCAAAAGCTAGTGACATCGAAACAAACCTGTTGGACTTTAACCTGGTGTTGTAAGACTTCGTACTGTGCTCACCCCAGTCCAACGCCGGCATCTCCACATCAAAACTGCAAAAAGATCTGGAAGCCAGAGCTGAAGAGTGGAGTAGACATTGTTCAGCATTGTATAAAGCATTGTGAATAAAGTCATAGAAACTAGTTTCATCTCTGCATGGATCTGTGATATAAACTGTACAAGCCCATCTCTCCCCTTACAGCCCCAGGAACCCGACCACCAACACTGTTGCCGACTATACTATGGACTGTGCTATGACCCTGCCTCTCAGTGCGTTGGATATTGATGTGCTCAGTACCATCAGGCCAATTGAGGCAACTGAAACATGAAAGCTGCACCAGTGCAGAACGTGGGGATGAGAAGCAGAACTGATCTCAGAATCACCACGTATACTCAGTAAGAGATGGAGGTGGGACCATGTCGTGTTAATCACCCTGGGGTAACAAGGACTGCAACTGGATTCAGTTGTACTTGAAAGTAGACTCCAAGCTTTGGTGTTGCTTCAATACGCTTTATTGAACTTGTTAAGCAGTGCACACAGTTCGCTGTGGGTTTGACACTCGACTAATCTAAGCGTGCTTACTATAACTAACTAGACCAGACTAGCTGTGAGCCACGTGTAGAAGGTGCTAACTGATATATACACCCTGACTGTCACTACAGTTGTCACCAGTGGAAAGAGGCAGAGTGTTGATGCCTCGTGTGTTTTATCGTGGGAAACGCCCCTCTAGTGTTCTGCCTGGTGATTGGTTGTGTTCTGTCCTGTGTGTTGGCTGTACTGGGTGTCTGTCACTGCCTGTCTGTATCTCATTATGTGCATATCATGACAGTACATTCAATGCTTACTGCCTCGAAACAAACAGCAAGCAGCAAAATCAGAGAACTTCTCAAAACTCTGCATTTAATTAGACCACGAACGGTGCAGTATGTTAAAAACCTAGCTCTTCACTCCTGACAAATGTTTGAATTCAGTTCGGATGCAATGCATGGTTTCCTCCTCCGCTGACTGAAATTAATTGCTGTAGTTTCAACCTTGGCCAATCGGGTGATTACAGGAATGAAGCAGTGGGTGTATTTCCCATGTTGTGATTAAGACTAACGATTGAGGCAGTGTAGACTAGAATGCGTGGTCCTGTAACTAACCCATGTTAGTACCTGACCTGGGAGCACGAGACACTGACATTGAATCCATTCTCAATGCTTGGTTTTGAAAAGAAAATTAAAGTAAACTAAATTGTAGAAAAATAATAATAATGATGGTGAGAGTTGCTGTGAATGTTGAGATTTAGTTAAGGGTGAAATTTTTCCTTTTTGGTGCAGAGTGTGGCAGTGGGTGGGAAGAATAGAATCACAGAATCGCTACAGTGCAGTAGGAGGCCATTCAGCCCATCTCGTCTGCACCAACCATCTGAAAAGGCACCCTAACTAGGTCTCCCCCATGAACATGTAACCCCACCTAACCTTTGAACACTAAGGGGCAATTTAGCATGGCCAATCCACCTAACCTGCACATCTTTGGACTGTGGGAGGAATCCCGGAGCACCCGGAGGAAACCCATGCAGACACGGGGAGAAAGGGCAAACTCCACACAGTCACCCGAGGCCGGAATTGAACCCGGTCCCTGGCGCTGTGCCACGGAGTCACCCCTGGAAAAGTGGCATTGAAGCTGCTGGCCCCAATAGCGGCTTTCTCCACTGTATTTATTTGGGGCTTAGTTGCAAAAAAATTGAAGGGGCGAGCCCACAATGTCACTCTGGCGGCAAAGCCTGCACTACCAACAACTTATATTTATAAGAACAAGGGCTCCATTTTTAAAGGCTGCCCCGTTACACAAAGGCAAAATAGAACCCCCCTCATACACACCCCAACATGGCCCCCTCGCACTGACCTGGCACTTACCCTCGCACTGACCTGGCACTGCCCAGGCACATCTCCTGTGACTCTGCTCTCTGGCACTGCATCCTGGTACTACACCCTGGCGCGGCTCAGGAAATGGCAATAGCACTGCCTCTTGGCACTGCCTCCTGGAACTGTCCCTTGACACTGCCTCCTGGCACTAGCCATGGCACTGTCCCCTGGCACTGCCTCCTGGCTCTAGCCATGGCACTGCCTCCTGGCACTGTTCCTGGGCACTGCCCCATGGCACTGCCCCTGGCACTGATTGGGTAGTGCCCAGGCATGACCCTCTCTTCCCTGAGCAATGCACTCACCTGAGCTCCTCAAGGTGCATGGCATGGGACACCAATTGTAATTCAATTATGAGGGGCATAGAAAGGGTGGATAGTCAGAGACTTTTTCCCAGGGTAGAGGGGTCAATTACTATGGGGCATAGATTTAAGGTGCAAGGGGCAAGGTTTAGAGCAGATGTACGAGGCAAGTTTTTTACACAGAGGGTAGTTGGTGCCTGGAACTCGCTGCCGGACGAGGTGGTAGAAGCAGGGACGATAGACGGGTGTGGTGATCCACTGTAATAGGAGATGTAAGGTAGGACCTGCATTACAGGTTCGCCGGTAGCTCCTGCCCGCTGGCTCCGCCCAGGGAGAACTGTATAAATATGCATGACCTCCAGTGCCCTGCCATTTCACCAGCTGCAGCAGGAGGCCACACATCTGGATGCAATAAAGTCACAGTTGTACCCAACTATAGTCTTTGTGCAATTGATTGTGCATCAACGGGCAGCATGGTCGGCACAGGCTTGGAGGGCCGAAGGGCCTGTTGCTGTGCTGTACTTTTCTTTGTTTTCTTTGTTCTTTGTTCACGTTGGCACAAGGATAATCTACCGGGGTGGGGGTAATCTCAGGTGTTGAGGCCTAATAGTTAGATTCCAATGTATTATAATGGAGTTTCTAAGTTGAACGTCATGAATCCTGTTACCTCACTGGCAGGGATGGGGCTGGGGAACAATTGCGTCATGCCTTCGGGTCGGTGTGAAAAGCCATTTGAAATCTCGTGCCATTTTCCGTTCCCATTGCTGATCCCTCCTGTTGAATACGGGATTGGAAATCCCGCCCCCTCCCGTCCTCATCCTCTCCCATGCCCAGTGGTACATGAGACAGACAAAGCACGTTGGGCGGGATTCTCCCGCAATCGGTGGGATGGCCCAACGCCGGTGCCAAGAACGGCGCGAACCACTCCGGTGTCGAAGGGGTTAGCAGAGGCGTGACGCCAATCGCGACGGCGTCACCCGTCACAGACGCGCGCGCCGTCATTGACGCCGTGCGGGGTCGCAGCACAAAAGACGCCACCGCCGGAGACTCGGCAGAATGGCTGCCCGCCGCGCAGCACTGAGGTTCCAGGAGCAGGACATCGAGGCGCTCCTGGACGCAGTGGTGCGGAGGACGGAGGCCCTGTACCCCGGACACGGCCGCAGGGTCGCACCTAACCTCAGCCGGCACCTGCGAAGGGAGGTGGCCGAGGCCGTCAGCGCCGTGGCCGTAACAGCCAGGACAGGCATTCAATGACACAAGAAGGTCAATGGCCTTGTCAGAGCAGCCAGGGTGATTACCACCCCCCCCCCCACCGAGTGCCCCCCCCCCCCCCCCCCCAAGGATGGGCGGCATTGCCCTAGCTGAGACCGACATGGCTGCACCCACCCATGCAGGCTGCATTGGCAGGATGGGCTGTGAACCGATACTAACATACACACAACCGCTGGTCTGCGAGTATGTGTCTGCCCAATACTGTCGCCCTTTATCTTTGTCACCCCTCTCCTCCAACACCCTCCCCCACCCCCTTCCCCTATCCCCCTCCCCATCCCCCTTCCTCCCATCCCCCTTCCCCTCTTCCCCATCACCCCTCCCCCTTCCCCATCCCCCTTCCCCCCATTCCCGCTCCCCCTTCCCCCCTGCCTCTTCCCCTTATCCCCAGCCCCCCTTTCCCATACCCGCTCTCCCACCCTTCCCCATCATCCCTCCACCACCCCGTTCCCCTATCCCCCTCCCATCCCCCTTCCTCCCATCCCCCATCCCCCCTTCCCCTCTTCCCCCATCACCCCTCCCCTTCCCCATCCCCCTTCCCCCCATCCCCCCTTTTCCCCATCCCCCCTCCCCATCCCTTCCCCCATCCCCTTTCCCCCATCCCCCCATCCTCCCTTCCCCCATCCCTGTCTGCGTGTCTAACCATGCATGCTGTATTGCAGGACCAAACGTCGACCCACCTATCCCTGCGGACGCCGACTGGCCCGGGACGTGCCAGGGCGCCCACAGGACATGGAACGACCCGGGCCGTCAGGCATACTACGCCCCCACCCAATGCCAGGGTGCCCACAAGGCAGGGATAGACCCGGACAGTCAGCATATGATGCCCCCATCCAGTGCCAGGGCACCCACGAGCCAGGGATAGACCCGGACCATCAGGCATACGTCGCCCCCAACTAGTGCCAGTGCGGCGACACCGTAGGGCCACACCCAGCGACGTGGAGGGCAGCCACACAGACAGGCCCCTGTCCCAGCCCACCCAGGACACTGACACACAGGACACACCCACCCAGGACACTGACACACAGGACACACCCACCCAGGACACTGACACACAGGACACACCCACCCAGGTCACCCACATACAGGATACAACCACCCAGGTCACCCACACACAGGATACAACCACCCAGGACACCCACACACAGGGGACGGACGGACAGGAAACACCACCCCAGGGGACCCCGGACTTCGGGTCCGATGAGGACCTCGACATTACGCCACTGATATCTCCTCCACCCTCCACCATCGCAGAGACACTCACCTCGGTTGGGCACTTTAGTGATGAGGCTTCTGGTACACCAACTGGTGCGCACAACACAGCCGTCCCGGTACAGCAGGTGGAGGTAGGAGCAGCCGAGGGGCCGGATGGTCGGAGGGCAGCCCGACGCAGGCAACCATCTGCTGCCCAGACGGGTCCCGGGTTCCTGGAGTTACCACACCCACCCGTAGACCCGATGCAGTCACGGACCCAAGGACAATCGAAGGGGGTGACGGCCGGCTTGCGGCAGCTGCAGACGAAGGTGGAGGAGTCCTTGTGCATCCAGGAGCAGGGAGCCGGTCAGGCGTGCCACCCAGGCTGATACCGCACGGGTGGCGCCCACGGTGGAGGCAATGGGGGCGACGGTGTCAGACATGGGGAGCAGTATGAATGGCCTGGGGCTTTCGGTGCAGGCGGCGTCCGTGGCCCAGGACATGGCTGCCCTCTCACAGGCAACCATGAGCCAGAGCCAGCTGCAGATTGCAGAGGCACTGAATGCCGTGGCCCAGTCCCAGCAGGCCATGGCGTTGTTCCAGCAGGCCATGGCCCAGTCTCAACAGGCCATTGCTGAGGGCATCGGTGCCATTGCCCAGGTGCTGGCCGGCGTCGCCCAGACACAGACAGGGATGGCCAACTCCCTGAGCTCCATGGCTGCAAACGTGCAGACCCTTGTTGATACCAGGGCGGGCCTCCAGGACTGGCAGCGCCAGGTGCCAGAGATTGCTCGGGTGCTGGATCTGTTCGCACCCCCAACCCATGGAGAGGCCCAGGGGCCATCGGGCACCCCGAGAGAGGAGGAGGTGCTGGGACCCATTCCGGGTCCCCCTGCAGAGGAGGTCTCAGTACAGCGCAACACCTCGGACTCCCCTCCTTCCGTCCCAGGTGCATCTGGTGGGCATCTGGTGAGCAGGACAGGCTGGCAGCTCGCCATCCCAGTCGCCCGAGCCGCAGCCTAGCCCATCCAGGCTGGGCCGCCCCTGGAAACAGCCGCCAAAGGGGTCCTTAGTCACAGGGCAGGACTCAGGAGTCCACCTCCAGTTCTGCTGTACCGTCTGGGGAGCCACCTAGACGTAGTCAAATGGCTCATAAGGCCAAAAAATTAGACACTGAGTAAGTTGGCACGGATGCAGGGCACAGATTAGTTCTGGGGCGAGGGCACGTGTATGAACTGCTTGTTACTAAAATCACTTTCACACCTACAGAAGCTGCCTCTGTGCTCTGTCCGATGTGTGCAAGGATGGGGTGTGAGGTGAGCGCCAGTGTCTGTGTGAGGGGTGATAGGACGTCGAGATCAGGTGAGTGTGACCCCCCCCCCCCCCCCCCCCCCCCCCCGGGGTCGCCCTCGTCATCCCCCTGGGCAGACAACAGGACCGTGCGCTGCAGTGTCATGGCCGCATGCAGGGACGGTTCAGGTGGAGGGTGGTACTGTGGCCGTGGGTCAGACATTGTCCAACGATGTAGAGCCCGGAGCTCATCGCAGGGCGGGTTGTCATCATCCTCCATGGCCTGCAATAGACACACTTCCACCGGCGCCCGTGTGAGCCCGGCCCGTTGTGCCGCAGGTGGATGTGCAATCGAGGGGTGGTGTGCATGTGGATGATGCGGTGGGGGGTGGGGTGAGCGTGGTTGGTGGTGGGTGGGGTGAGGGTCGTTGGTGGTGGGCGGGGTGAGGTTGGTTGGTGGTGGGTGGGGTGAGCGTGGTTGGTGGTGGGTGGGGTGAGGGTGGTTGGTGGTTGGTGGTGGGTGGGGTGAGGGTGGTTGGTGTTGGGTGGGTGGGGTGAGGGTGGTGGGCTGGTGCCGTACTGTGCTGTCCGTGCCCATAGTCTGCGATTCCCACACCCCCCTAGTCTGTGAATTGTGCTGCTATCAACCCATCCTGTGCCCGTTGGCCCAGCCGATAACGGTGGGCAGCCTCCCGTCCATGTCCAGCCCATCTGTCCTGGAAATTGCCCCCACCCTCCTCATCTGGGAGGCCTGCCCTTCGTCATGTTGCTCCTCCCCTTCCCCCTCCTCTTCCTCCAGCACATTGCACCTCTGCTGGCCTACGTTGTGCAGGACGCAGCAGACTGTCATGATATTCAAGTGACCATCACAGCACATACACACATACATAATGATAGACAGAGCAACGGACCAATTAGCACACATAACACGACAGCCAATCACAGACAAGAGCAGACACAGTACAAAACAAGAAACACGACACTTCCTGGGCAGTCCATCAGGAGACGGCACAGGGCAAGGACCTCAAAGCCAGACACTCACACATTCACCACGTGCTGAGTACCAAGTTTGTTATATAAATAGTTTAAAGGAATAAAACTGCGTTGTACCAATCGCAACCGTGTTGGTTCGTCTGGATCTCAGAGCACCCAACACTTCACAGACCACAACGTTGGGGCCGACCCTATCTGACGGGTACTGGAGGGCCCCTCCAGAGCGGTCCAGGCACCTGAAGCGCATCTTCAGCAGCCCAAAGCACCTCTCTATCACACCCCTGGTTGCTGCATAGGCATCGTTGTAGCGGGTCTCCGTGTCAGTCTGTGGCCTCCGTATCGGCGTCATCAGTCATGACCGCAACGGGTAACCCTTGTTGCCCAGCAACCAGTTCCTTAGCCGGGGGGGGAGGCGGGGGGGTTCCCTCGAACATGGCGGGGATGAACGATTGTGCCAATATGAACGAGTAATGCACAATGCCCGGGTACCGGGCGCAGACGTGCAGGATCCTCATCCGGTGATCACAGGCCACCTGCACGTTCATGAAGTAGGTTCCCTTCCTGTTCGTGAACACAGCCCTGTTCTCCGCTGGTGGCCACATGGCGACGTGCACCCCATCAATCGCCCTTTGGGCCATGGGTATCCTGGCCATGGCAGCGAAGCCCGCTGCCCGGGCATCATGGTGGACGCGGTCCACAGGGAACTGGATGTAACGGTCCGCGATGTCGAATACGGCGTCCGTCACTAATGCCTGGGAGATGCCGGACAGGTCCCCACTCAGCGACTGGAACCACCCCGTCGCGTAGAAGTTCAGGGCCACCGTAACCTTGACGGCCACGGGGAGAGGGTGTCCTCCCCCAGTGCCACGCGGTGCCAGGTGTGCCAAGAGATGGCAGATATGGGCGACGGTTTCCCGGCTCATCCTGAGTCTCCTCCTGCATGCCCGTTCCGTGAGGTCCTGGTACGACGAGTGGCGCCGGTACACACGGGGCCTCATCGGGTGCCGCCATCGCCATGGAACCACCACCACCTCCTCCTCCTCCTCCTGTCGGGCGGGCAGCTCTCCAGCCTGGGTGACTGCCACCTGCCCCTCTGCGGCACGCTCCTCTGCAGCAACCACCGCCGCTTCTCTGGCACGTTCCTGCTTCAGCTCCCATAGGGCAACATGTAGAAGGACATCCAACATCGCTGGGTGATGCCCAAACATAACGGTCTGCAGGGGGTAGGAGGTGGGGGTAGATGCCATGTCATCATTGCCCATATCCCCTCCACAGACAGGTGCCATGGGCTGCATGGTCGCCACTGTTGCCAGCTGGCACCTGGTCAGGCAAACCCCCCCCATCCCCGGTACCCCCCATCCCCAGTACCCCCGAGCCATGGCACCACCTTCTCCGGCACCGCCATCCCTGGGACTCCCCTCCCCATCCTCGGCACCCCCATCTCCGGCACTCCCATCCCTGGCACTCCCATCCCCGACACTCCCATCCCTGCCACCTCCCATCCCCGACACTCCCATCCCCGGCACGCCCCATCCCCGGGACCCCCATTCCCGACACTCCCATCCCCAGCACCCCCCATCCCCGGCACCCCCCATCCCCGGCACCCCCCATCCCCGACACTCCCATCCAGGGCACTCCCATCCCCGACACTCCCATCCCCGGCACCCCCCATCCCCGACACTCCCATTCCCAGCACGCCCCATCCCCGACACTCCCATCCCCGGCACCCCCCATCCCCGACACTCCCATCCCCGGCACCCCCCCATCCCCGACACTCCCATCCC